>NC_139709.1:10681712-11221712 GCF_964188405.1 Protomyctophum parallelum
TTATTTTGCCACTTACTTATAAATAATAACTAATTATGATTTTTCCTTTTAATTTAATTGAAAATTGAGTCAACAATAAAATAAAATAAAAGTCTAACACCTGCATGGGGCTCGCGCAGGTAATTTGCACTTTTGCAGCCTATACTGTAGAGTGGGTACTTATTACCCATACCTGTGTGTGTGTGTGTGTGTGTGTGTGTGTGTGTGTGTGTGTGTGTGTGTGTGTGTGTGTGTGTGTGCGCGCGCGCGCGCGTTGAGGAGCGACGTGCTACAGTAGTAGGCTAGCTCAATAAACAGACTACTGAAATGAACAGGAATTTGCAACAATGGCGCAAGGACACAGCTGAGTGAGCATCACCCTAGTGTAGCCTGTACGAGCTTCTCTCTCTCTCTCCCCCTCTCTGAGCTCTCTCTCTCTCACACACACACACACACACACACACACACACACACACACACACACACAGTCACTGACGCGACGCGACGCACAATGCTTCCTTTTCACCCTCATGCAGCCCTCCTCACCACGTGGAGAGGAGCGGTAACCAAAGAAAGGTCTGGGTCTGGGACAGCCTCGGCGAGGAGGAGGAGGAGGAGGAGGAGGAGGAGGAGAAAATAGTTTTTCACTCTCTTATGACATCGCATCAACATGGATCAACAATCCATGACGATTTAACTCGAGTGTGAAAAAAGAAAGGCAAGCAAGGGTCCATCTGGTATAGCTACCATAATAACCATTTCACTCAATGAGTTACAAATTGAAATGGACACTGATTATTTTTTACATAATGAACACTATAGCCTGTCTTGTTTTGTTCACGTCCAGCATTAGCAAAATCAAATATCAAAACAACCGAATCCAATCCATAAAGCCTGGATGCCATTAGAATTTAATTAAGTCATGCAATATAGGCCTAATTAAGTCAAACGTCTAAATTGGACTACTTAATGACTATAGCTATAACATCATTATTACATGTTCGTTCAGTATTAAGATAACAGACATATTTAATTAATTGATTAAGTCATATAAAAATGATGTGTCATTATTGATATATATATATATATTGACAGGAACGATGGCCTCCCACATCCCCCCGAATTCAAAAATATCATTTCCATATTTGCGGCTTATTGCCGATTACTGTATAATAGGCTACACCTGTCCTGTCCATAACAGCAGGCAGTGACGCCTTGATTTGTTTAATGTGATGTGGCCTTGTGTTCTGTGTGGACTCACAACGTCCCACACCACCACGTAGAAAGAATAAAAAACGATCCATCCGACGTCTCGTTAGCATGCCTAAAACCTATTGCGGTTGTATAAGGGCTACAATCGAAAAAGAAAAGAAAGATAGCCCATAACTCATACAACGAGCTCGTTTCCAGGTGGAAAAAGTGCACAAAATGATGTTTTTTCCCCTCTCCCCTAAAAACAAGAGGTCTCCATTGTGCCAACAAAGCCGTTCGTGTTGTTTTCGTGCCATCTTGCCACTGCTGTGATCGCCTTAATGATCGTCAACCCTCTTTTCCTACATTTTGTGTGTTCTGTGGACGCCGAACTACACCAGGATATGCTCATCATATCATACCGAGTTGTACCAGCAGAGAGCCACGAGCCTGTACTGTACGGCGACCTGTTGCACGCCTGCGCGCGCGCGCTCCTATCATAACAAGTTATGATTCATAAATTATTATGACTTCTCAAAAATACGCGCCTCCCTGCATGCACGCCGGCCACGATCGCTCTTATATTCTCCGCCCCGTTAGTAGAACTCATTTACAGCGACATCGTCGACACCGTGCGGGGGAATATTAACAGTCGAAAAGAAACAACTTACCATGTTTGAAAGGAGGATGTTTGGCAGCGTTTATGTGAAATGGAAAAGAGAGAGAGAGAGAGAGAGCCCTGTGGTTGGGCCAAGCGGCTCCGTCAGTCTCTCAGCCAGTGGGACATTGGCGTAGTGTTTCCCGATTCACTCACTGGGATGCGCAGTCGGTCGTCCCCTTTGACAGCCAAGCGGAACGCCGCATTTTTAAATTATTTATTGTCTCTGATCCGTAACGTAACGTCGTCTTATTTATTGTGTCTTTGGGGCTATAATAATGCTGATAAATACATGCGTTAAAACACAATATGCGATTTATTATATGGTCAAGTTCAACCGGGTTATATAGGGTTGAATGGGATTGGGTTATTATGTGTGTTTGTGAGGCGTGTGTTGTAGTAGGCTACTAGGAAGCAACGGAAGAGAATTGAATGATTCTTCCTGTCACTCCCTCTCCCCTCCTTTAAATATTAGACAGACTCCATCATATCGTTACAATGGCGTCGCTTGCCGAAAAATACTAATTCGACCTACAACAAAAGCTCATAAGGTGACGCGACGCAGCGTTGTGTGAGCTTGTAGATTGGCTATTTTCGTCGCGCGACACCGCCGTGGGGGCGAAATACAAACTGGGCTTTTAGCCTTATGTAGTGTGTTGACTGTTGTTTAATTCAAAGCTCTTTGTATTTTTCTGCTCTGCTCGGCTCGGCCTGTACTCTGCGGCACTACTGGCCGTCTGTCTGTCTTTCTGTCTGTCTGTCTGTCTGACTGACTGCCTGTCTAACTTTCTGCCTGCCTGCCTGTCTGTCTAACTTACTGTCTGTCTGTCTGTCTGTCTGTCTGTCTGTCTGTCTGTCTGTCTGTCTGTCTGTCTGTCTGTCTGTCTGCCTGCCTGCCTGCCTGCCTGCCTGTCTGCCTGCCTGTCTGTCTGCCTGCCTGCCTGCCTGCCTGCCTGCCTGCCTGCCTGCCTGCCTGCCTGTCTGTCTGTCTGTCTGTCTATCTGCCTGTCTGTCTGTCTGAGATGTCTTCATCACCCCTCTGTCTGTTAATTTATGACATTCACAGCCAGACAGTCTCCATGCAGACAGCCAGGGATACACACAGTGGCCATGACTACCTCAACATTGACTTATTGTGTGCACGTCACATATAGGCCTACAGCATGCATTCTGCCTGCACAGGGCCCACACATTATACATTGCCTACAGGCTATGATGTATTGATGATATATTTATTATACAGTATAGGTATAAATTGGGCTATATTTTTGTGTGTGATTACTAGGCACCCGTGCATGCGTGCGTGAGTGAGTGAGTGAGTGAGTGAGTGTGTGTGTGTGTGTGTGTGTGTGTGTGTGTGTGTGTGTGTGTGTGTGTGTGTGTGTGTGTGTGTGTGTGTGTGTGTGTGTGTGTGAATATGAACATTTACGGTATTTGGCTTGTATACTATTTACTGCATTATTTTTGTTGAAATAGCTGCAACGTTTAAGTGATAACGTTTAGTGAAACACACATTTCTAGGCTAATAGACAAAGAATTTGGATTGTGGTATTCTTCTGGCTCATTAATAATCAGAAACAATTTGGTGTTTTATATTGAAAACCACTATTCTAAACTTTCATTAATATGTAAAGTCCTAAATTGTGTGATGGAATTCCTCTCCAAATGATTAAAAAAACAACAACCAAAAGATCACATTACAATTCAAACAGACATTTACACCACAAACATAATATAATATGATATACAGGGTAAAATATCTCAAATAGTACACACCTTTATCCATCCAACACGGCGCATGGATGTGGCGTAAATCTTTGAAAATATATTCTTTCAGAGCGAACGTTTTTACTAAAATCATTGCTTCCGGGGAGGCCCTGGAACAACATATTTTCAGATGGGGGTCTGCAGCCAAATACAGATAATTCTGGGGGTTCTTGACATGAAATATTGAGCACCACTGGCACTGATATAGAAACATAGGTATTTCAGAAAACTGTAATGATTTAGAAGACATTTTTTACGTTTAGATGTCAGGTCTAAATGGGTTAACAACAATCTTCTTTTGAACTTCCCCAGATGTGATTCACTTGTGTTTGTGTGTTGACACTAAAGTGGTTTGAGCATCAGTGGCTCAGGTCTTGTAAATTGTGACCAGGTGTTCATAATGTCAGCGTTTAAAAGCAATGTCTTTCAGACAATATGTGCTTTGCCTGGGACAATTGACCCATATGGGACACCACCAGCGCAGAAAGCATTGTGAGCTTGTAGATCAGCTATTCTTTCCATGTGACACACGTGAAAATCAGGGCCCAACAGCGGACAGCCAAATGTTAATAAGGTTTTTGCTAAATGTAGGCCCCCATTGCCTAACAAGCTGAGAACCACACGGATACAGCCTTTAATTAAATTAATTCTGAAATGTGGTCTTGCCATGATTTTCTTAAAAGAACGGACATGCTACTATGTGTACTGCATTGTTAAAACCACAATGCAGTAAGCAATTTGTATAGCTAAGGTCATGGTTTATAATGTAATATAACATTCATCCCACTAGGTGTCTCTCAAGGACCAAAATCTACGGTCAACGTTGCAGTGAGACGGATCAGTTTATTATCGCCTTTTATCGTCTTTATTTTGTCTTTTTGTCAAACAAACAGCATTAATAATTCAAAGCAAGCATGTTACATAATACAGTGGTTCCCAAAGTGGGGTCTGGGGACCCCCAGGGGTCTTTGAGGGAGTTCCAGGGGGTCCCCAGCTAAATGATAGTTTGGAACCAAATGGACCCTAATGGGTCTGTAACTCTGAGTGTATACAAATGGAACCAAATGGACCCATTTGGGTCCATTTGGTTACATTTGTACACTCTATATAAGTGTCCAACTCTCAATTATTTAGCTGGGGACCACCTGGAGGCTGGAACCCCCTCAAGGACCACTGAACTAGAAGAACCCCTAGTGTGTGTGTGTGTGTGTGTGTGTGTGTGTGTGTGTGTGTGTGTGTGTGTGTGTATATATATATATATATATATACACACACACACACACACACACACACACACACACACACACACACACACACACACACACACACACACACACACACACACACACACACACACACACACAGAAGTCTCTAGTAGTGGTAGTTCTGAATGTTTAGGCCTATCTCACTTGTTCAGTTCCTCTGTCATCAAATCTACAGGTATTCCTCCAAAAAAGGACCCCTGGCTGAAACCCATTCTGTCTCCCTCCCCCCCCCCCCCCCCCCCTCCTCTCTCTCTCTCTGTCAGGGTCACGTGATCCTTCAGAGGTCAGCAACACCCCTGCGTGTTTAAGCAGTCATATACTGTACAAGGGAAGTGGAACTCTCGGAATCCTGTGGGATTAGCCTCACTGAACGCCACTCAGGACTCAGGAGACACGCAGATGGCAAACAGCACTGCATGGCTGCTCTCTGTGAACACTAGGATGGACAACTGGTAAGACATACACACATACATCCTCCTTTCCTACAAATGTGATTATTCTTTTTTATTTTATTTAGTGGGTGACAGTGAAAGACCCAGAGCACATGTAGAGTTGACCGTCAAACTGGCAAGGCTGATCCCTTGCCAGATCCTGATCCCTTCAACTGCAACAGGTTGGGATTGTGTGAGCGTTGGGTTAACTGCGGGCCAGTATTACAACGCGCGCTCTCTCTCGCTCTCCAGTGAGACGGTCAGTAGGTCATAGTATTCTCTACGTATTGATCGCTCACACAACGACGTTAACATGTGGGCAAATCGGATTTGTGTTTTCTTCACAAAAATCATGAACCCAATGGTCCTGTGGGTTGTACTGTAACCGTTTGTATTTCATAATGCCCACTTACATGGTGAGATGATCTATTCATAGATAGCCGTAGGCAAAGCCCTGGGGAGAGACTGGATTACTGATCGGAGTTGGAGTTGGAGTGCAAATCAGAGCCTCAATGGTAGCTGTATCTAATGTACCTTCATTAGGAACCAAGACATAACCAATGTGGCAGTATTTTAGATGTTTGCTCTTGTGCTTATGATTACATCATAAGCACAGCAGTGTGTGTGTGTGTGTGTGTGTGTGCGCGCAAGTGTGTATGCGTGCGTGCGTGTGCATGAGTGTGAGCGTGAAGCACACATTGCTGCCATTCAAAAGGAACAATTACCTTGTTTGTTACCTTACCAAACCTCTGTTTTCTGTGTGGTTCAATAAATCATAAATTACATGGCACCAGACAGGTCCTGGCCTATATTAAATATCAAATTAAAAGTTGTGGTTCGATGTACTTGTTTTTTCATTGTAAGGGGTTGAGAATTCCAAGTGTTTCTTGTGGCTGAAGTGCAACTTGCAGTTAGAAAGTACTTGTGAGTACTCGTATGTTTGCAATTTATTGCAGGACGAATAGTGAAAAAAATACAGTGCAAATTTACAACCTAAATAACATGTGTATTTATTTCATTTTCTTATACTATACAGAGACACACATACAGTAATTGAACATCCCCGACATGGCGTCCTCCTCCCTGGAGGAGGAACTGACCTGCTCAGCGTGCCGAGACACCTTCGACCTCTCCCACCCTCTGCCCTGCGGCCACAGCTTCTGCCCCGCCTGCATCCGGGAGGCCTGGGGCGCCCGCGGCGCCGAGGGCAAAGGTCAGTTCGCCTGCGCCCAGTGCCAAGAGGAGGGCGGCGCCGTGCCGTGCGACTGCTGCTGCCCGGGGGAGGAGCAGCAGCCGCCGCCGCCGGCCGTCAAGTCGTGCCTGAGATGCGAGGTGTCGCTGTGCGCGGAACACCTGCGACCCCACCTGGAGAGGCCGGCGTTCAGGGGTCACCCGCTGGTGGATCCGCTGGGCGACCTCTCTCGGAGGAGGTGCCCGGCGCACGCCGAGATGTTCCGATACTACTGCGCCGACGAGCGGGTGTACGCGTGCGGGGACTGTCTGCTGGAGGGAGGCCATGCTCAGCACTCAGTGAAAGCACTGAAACAGGTGGAAGATGACCTGAAGGTCAGCCCAGAACACATACAGTAGTAGTAGTAGAACACACAATATCACTTCATCCTTGAAGTTGAGTAAAGGTGGACAGTTCTGCGAAATGTCAGGAAAGTCCTTTAAGGCATTCTTCTGATTCTTGAGATATTTGCATTCACCATGTTGAGAGACACCAAAAAACATAATGCTTCCGGGCACACATAGAAACACTAGTCACAATAGAATAGACGAAACTGCCAATCCTACTAACCCTACCCCTTGCACCAAAAATAGTAGATCTACAAGCTCACAATGTGTCAAAACGTGACGCATTGAGATTGAGAGGCTGTATTGTAGATGTGCAATTTTCATGCGAGATACTGCTGACAAACAACAATCAAACACAACATGTTTGCACTGTATGGATGGCGCCTGTTTATGTGCGTTGACATGCGCATGTCTTTCCAAAGGTTATTCTCCAAAATCTCCTCCATAAAACCGAGGAGAAGCTGAGAGAAGGAGAGCAGATACTCACAGAGCATCAGAACATTGCTTGCACCATGGCGGTGAGTAGAGAGAGACCTATTGCCCTCTATACAACTGCATTACATAATGCTAAATAAAGAAACCCTGTGTAGAGTTTGGCTTGTATGCTGCATACAAATCCATCATCACATAACATTTCATCACATGAAATGTTTAACTACTTAAACCTTGTACTTGCGCCAGTGTCCTTGTACAGTAACAGAGAGGTCCTCTGTTGTTTCCCATTTTTGCACCTTATAAGCTGATTGAAATATTATTTCAAATTATAAATTATTTGCACAGCATTGCACAGCACATTAGCACTTTAATTGTAAGTGCAATATCAAGTGTAATGTGTGTAATGTTTGGAGTGCTATAGAGAAGTATGTTAAGTGTGACTGTGTGATGGTTATAAGAGTGATTGTGTTTCTGCATGCCTCTGTACTAATTCCAACCGCTAAGCCAGTCATTCTCACAGTTCTCCAGTGCTCTATATTAATATTATCTGCTGTTTTCTTTCCCTCAACACCAAAATCTCTTCGCTAAAGATGTAGTTGTATTGGATTGCTTCGTTCCGTACAGCACAGAGGAACCTCTTAGAAACATAGGCAAACCACACCATCAAATATGCACTAACAGTAACTGAAGATGCGGAGTGACTCTAACTTGCGAGCCGCTGTCAGGCTACATTGGAGCCTTGGTGCCCGGACCGCTAGGCCAGGCCAGCGGTCCGACCGGGCCATAGGTCACCAGCGTTAATGCCATGTAATGTCATCCACCTACAGGACTCGTCTGAGGAAGGTGAGGCTCAGGTGAAGCGGCTGGGCTCTGATCTCACGCTCCACGTGGAGAGGCTGGTGGCCGCCCTGGACGAGAGCACCACGCGAGAGCGCCATCAGGCCATGGAGCGCGTGCACCAGGACTGCAGCAGGGTCAGGGAAGATCTGACCCAGACGCAAAGCATCCAGCATTACCTGGCCTCGCTCCTGGGAGAGACGGACCCTTTCCTGCTCATCTGGGTAACTAACTGGATGCATGGATTTTGTCAAACAAATTAATGGTGTTGATGTGTTTCTATTCTGGGGTGGCGGACATTCAGCTAAAGTAGCTGATCTACAGTGCATCGAAACGCACCATGTTGTGAGGTTGTAGCTCAGCATTGTTTGGCGTAGAGGGAAATACTAGTGGACCTAGTAGAGCATCGGGGGAGTAAGTGAGTATATTATAATTCTTTGCTGTGATAGTTTAATTTAAGATAAAAGTACTGCCGTATAGCAGACAACCCACAGCACTCCAGGTTCAAACAAAATCCTTCTAGGTGCAAGGCTCGAAGATGTAAGGTGATTAAGGTGAAGAAAATGCTAGCATTCATGATTGTATGTCCTTTTACATGATTTTATTTACCTCTGAGACTGAAAACGTACGCGTTTCGGCCTGTATGGCCTTGGTTGACAAACGCTGAGGAAGGCCATACAGTTTACTTTAAACCTTAAGCTTTTGTGGCAAGCCCTTCCTTCCCATCTGGTAACCTGAAAAACAAACACTAATATAACATATGTGCATACATAAATACAGATGAAAAATACAACTATATTGTACAGTGTTTGTCCCTGGTCTGGTATTTTATTGCTCGTATAACAGATGGCTATTATGCAGTACCGCAGTATGTGACAAAAGAAAATGCTTGTGAGATTATGCAGTGAAACTGTGAGGTTGAGAATTCTAAAAAAGCTGTGAACAAAAAGTCCTTGGAGAGAGATGAGTGATTAAAATGACCCGCTATAGCTTGTAAACATGTTCTGTATATTTTGAGATGAGTGTTCTTTACAACCCAAACTGAAGCTTTAAGTCTTTAAATGGATGAATCTCCTATCCATCTTTGCAGGATTAGGATATATATATATATAGACTATTATAATTATTGTGTTACAGTTCGATATCTATTTATCATGTCCTGCTTGTCACATCATCAACTTGCTCTGCCCTCTGTAGGCCTTTCAATCAGATGACACAAAGTAAGTGTGTGTGTGTGTGTGTGTGTGTGTGTGTGTGTGTGTGTGTGTGTGTGTGTGTGTGTGTGTGTGTGTGTGTGTGTGTGTGTGTGTGTGTGTGCGCGCGCGCATGTCTGTGTATGCGTGCGTGCGTGCGTGCGTGTGTGTGCATGTGTGTGAGAGTGAAGCACACATTGCAGCCATTCAAAAGGAACAATTACCTTGTGTGTTACCTTACCATACCTCTATTTTCTGTGTGGTTCAGTTTGTCCCTGTCCTTGTGTCCTATTGTAGGTTACTTGTCATTCAGTTTGTCCCTGTCCTTGTGTCCTATTGTAGGTTACCATACCTCTGTTTTCTGTATGGTTCAGTTTGTCCCTGTCCTTGTGTCCTATTGTATAGGTTACTGTGTGGTTCAGTTTGTCCCTGTCCTTGTGTCCTATTGTAGGTTACTGTGTGGTTCAGTTTGTCCCTGTCGTTGTGTCCTATTGTAGGTTACTGTGTGGTTCAGTTTGTCCCTGTCCTTGTGTCCTATTGTAGGTTACTGTGTGGTTCAGTTTGTCCCTGTCCTTGTGTCCTATTGTAGGTTACTGTGTGGTTCAGTTTGTCCCTGTCCTTGTGTCCTATTGTAGGTTACTCGCCGATCTGAACAGCCCTCTATTCATCCCTGATCCCCAAGCCTTGGACAGGAAGGTCATCCTGGAAGACATGGAGAACAAGTATCGGGAGTTCATCACGCAGACCTTGCGCTGCCTCAGCGAACTCAAGAGAGAACTCTGTGAGTGACTAGGGACCGATTGATTGATTGATTTATTAACAGTTTGCAGAATTACAGTACATTTCAAGTACAACTCAATACAAAAACTGTTAACAGTGAGTGGACGACACCCTAAAGCATTACACTTGTTTACAATAGGGCCCACCATTTTCAATTCATCAATACATTTAGAGACGTACGAATATACACAACTATATAGTAAAAAAGAAATCATCATAGGAGGTAAAAAGGGAAAAGAAACATACCTGTATATAGTGAGGGGAAACAGGGGTGGATGGGGGATTCAGATTTGACGGGGGTCAGTTTTTTATTATTATAAATTATGAGGTTTTTACTTAATTCACTCAATTATTGTTTACAAATAAGAAAATCACACCCATGTGAAGTGAGGGGTGCTCTTATCATCCTACATCATCATGGCCATAAAATAGACACTATGGGCTATATCTTGCGCCACCCCTTAACCCTTATCCCTAAACTAATTTGCCATTTCTTTACTATTTAAAAAACCTTTTAAAATAGTTCAAATAGCCGATCTACAAGCTCACAATGTCTCGAGGTAGATCGGCTAGTTGAACTATTTTAAAATGTTTTTCAAAATAGTAAAAAATGGCAAATACGTTTAGGGATAAGGGATAAGGGGTGGCGCAAGATGGAGCCCTAAGCCTATTTGGAGAAAGAAAAATCACACCCGTGTGAACTGTGAAGTGAGGGGCGTTCTTATCATCATGGCATAAAATAGACACTATGCCTATTTGAAGAAAGAAAAAACAGGTGCGCTTCCTCTGGAAACTGCCCTTTGCTTAAGGCCTTTGGTGCTCAGCTTTGACAATAACTTAACTCATACAAAGTCACTTTTTTAGTCTGCTCTGAAGAAGGCTACTGCCGAAACGCATCAGCCTTCTCAATACAAATAAACATGAGAAACTGCATCTGAGCCAGCCTTGCATCTTTTGTTTTGGAGTGCCACTATGCCTATTTTCTCAGACACTTTTAGGGGCAGCGGAGGCCTAAAGGTTAGGAGAGCCCTTGTTACCGAAAGGTTGCAGGTTCGATTCCCCGGATGGGCAGGAAAAATCTGGGTGGGGAAGTGATTGTCATCACTCATCCAACACCGCTGAAGTGCCCCTGAGCAAGGCACTGAACCCCCAACTGCTCCCCCTGGAGCTGCTTAGTGGCCAACAGTATAAGACTGTGGTTGTACTGGTCAGCTCCCAGGTTTTAATGTGTGTGTGTGTGTGTGTGTGTGTGTGTGTGTGTGTGTGTGTGTGTGTGTGTGTGTGTGTGTGTGTGTGTGTGTGTGTGTGTGTGTGTGTGTGTGTGTGTGTGTGTGTGTGTGTGTGTGTGTGTGTGTGTGTGGCTGTGTGCTCGCACGCGCATGTGTGTGTCTATGTGCAGGGCGTTGCTGAAAATGAGCACTTGTGCACAGCTACTACCCTGGATAAAAATACAAATAAAAACACTATGATGTAAAATTCTCCATTCATTGTCAATGGGGAATTAAATGTTTGTGTATGACGAAGAACATACACTAATAGCTGAATATAAAAAACAAAATCCAATCCATTTATTCTCTTTTAATAATTATAATACGCTTTGGAATTTAACTATTTATAGCTGGCAGGGCTCTTTCAACAACAACAAAATGCTGCCTGTAAGGTGTGACTAATACTATTTAGAATCTAGATCCCCTGCAGCCTTACTGGCATTTATGCAAATTAGAAATATGGCCATGCAATCTGTTAGAAAGGCCAAAGCTGGCTATTTTCACAGAATAATTATCCCTCTGTGGCTCTGACCCAAAAGGACTTTGAAAATAAACCATCCTTGTTGACCCTGTCAATTAGTTTTGGATGGCTTCTTTCTGTCCAGCATTTCTTGGAGTCTGTTTTTTTTATTTACGAGTCTCCTGTTCTTTCCCTGTGATACAGTGAGTAGTCCGTTGTCTCTGGACACAAACACAGCCCATCCTCTGCTGAACATCTCCGGTGACCTGCGTTCGGCCACACGGGTCAAGACCCGCCAGTCGTGCCCTGATCACCCGGACCGCTTCGACCACTGGCCTCAAGTGGTCACGGCTCAGACCTTCTCGTGTGGGACCCACTACTGGGAGCTGGTGGCAGAGGGATTCTGGGATATCGCCGTCTGCTACAGAAGCATTGGCCGCAAGGGGAAAGAGGGTAAAGCCTTTGGGAATAACAAGGTATTATGTTCATTTGAATCTATAGTCACCTAAAGGCACACAGTAGCTGTCCAGGAATTTGTTGGGGTGGTGCACATGGATCTGGTCCATATTTAATGCATTGGGAAAGTACAATATAACAACAAACAATCATAACTGCCAGGTGCAGAAAGCTCACTATGGGTTTTATCTCCCTTTGGCTTAGAGGAAACGGCTTCAGCTCATAGCTTCAGCTCATGTGCCGCGCTATGAGCTTGTAGGTCTGCTATTTTCTTTTTTATCGTGAAAATGTGGCACAAATCTTTGAATATATATTCTTTCAGAGTGAATGTTTTTAACTCAAAGCTTTGCTTCAGGTAGGTCACTGGAACAACATATTATCAGGTCGGCGGGCCAATTACATATATTTTTGGGGGTCCTTGATATGAAAATGTTTGAGAACCACTGACAGAAACATACGTTTTTTTCTGAAAACTGTCAGGATTTAGAAGGAATTTGTAGAATCGTCTAGTAGTGCTTTAAACAAACATTGTAATATCCTCAAAGTCCATAAACTTGGCTGGCAAACGATTTACGTCATGCTCTACACAAAACAAACTCCCATAGACTTGGCTGCCATATGAGATAATATTCAAAAGCCATAAAATGTAATCACTGCAATTATACCCTGATATAGTACTGTAATATCATAGATCTTGACATAAACTTAGAACAACCACTCACAGTAATTAATGTGCAGCATGTCAGCGTGTTTGATGTTACATTATGCATAATGTACATGTTTTCATCCTGTAGTGTAGACCAGCACATTAAGATTGCCATCCACTGTGTACTGTAGGTGTCATGGAGTTTGACACAGCAGCACGACAGGAAGCTAGCTGCCTGGCACAGCCGGAGAAAGACTCGCCTCTCATGCCAAATGGCTGGCAACCGCGTGGGCGTAGCTTTGGACTACAGCTCAGGAACCATTACTTTCTCTGAGGTGGGGCCTTCCGGCAGCCTCGCCCACCTCCACACCTTCTACACAACCTTCAGCCAGCCTGTGTGCCTGGGCTTTGGACTCTACAAGTCGGAGCTCAACAGCCATGTCTCCATAGTCAAAGTTTGAGGCATAGAGATGCCAACCATGTGGTGAAAGACAAAAGAAGAGATGATGGCTCAACTTTGACCTGTGGGTAGGGCTTTGCCTGCACAGCAAAATGTTGATGATGAGTATTGATGCAAGTGTAAAATTGACATTTACGGGTTAGACGTGACTGTGATGGTTAAAAAAAAAACCTTCCTATGGTTTCAGCAAAGGAACATGGGGAATGGACCGCCCACTGTGTGCACATTACAGTACTGCACCATCCTATGCCTCTGAGATGGAGCTTGTTTCCAAGAGAGAATAGTACATGCCAGTGGTGTATTCCAACAAACTGTACAGCTTGCTAGAATCTCTGACATGGGAACAACTGTGGCTCAGCCGTGAGGTGCATTTCACATGCTTGACCATAAGATGGGGATATTGTACATAGATCCCAGAGATGGCTAGTCAATGACAGGAAATTCATTCAGGAAGACATTAATAAGACTATAAGATTGCTACATTATATTAATTTCACACATTTTTTTCAAAGCAACTAATAACAGAGTCTTAAAAACTATTGTTGCTTTGTGATTGAAGACGTTGTCAGAAAAGCCAACACTTCTTCCACAAATATGTTATTTCATACCAGAATTGAATATTTTGTGAATAACTATTTCCTGCTGTGGTACTTTGTATAGACTATCGGACTAGGTGGTAAACCATGGATCCCCATTATTTATAGAATTGTCTCACATACTCCAAATAGAGTTGAAATGGGCCATACTTGGAGCAATTTGCATAACAAAAAGCTTCTCTTCTCCCTTATATCTAATAGAATAGACCAGAATAGTCTAATATTCCATATGTGTGAGGAAACAAAACGATGAAAGTAGTCTAAATCATTGGTTCCCAACCTTTTTATACTGAAGTACCACCTCAGAACATATTTGTCTGTCTCTCCAAGTACCACCATTATAACCGATGTTAAAATACAGGAGCGTAGACATGCCCTTTATGTTCCATTCCAAGCCAATATTGCTACTGCTCTGACAAAACTCATCTAATAATCAGCACAATTGATGATATTTCTAATGTGATTTATCCGTTCTCAAATCTATTAACGTCTAGGTGTGCTGACATGCTCATTTCAGCACAGCTGGATAGCCTATTTCAACCAATATGGTCAGAAGAACTACCTGTAGTAATATAAACATTTCCTTCCACTTTTGTCTTTTTTAAATGTTTTTGGGGCAACTCCTCTGAGTACCACCAGAGGAGGGCTCAAGTACCACCAGTGGTACTAGTCTAGTACCAGTGGTTGGGAAGCTCTGGTCTAAATGATTGGGTTTACATGTGGTTGCAGAGGGGAGTATCGAGGCCAGTTTACAACAGAAACATATTTTTATTCCTCAGAGCAGCTTGATGTTTTATCACTTATTTAAGGGTGTCAAGCTAAACAACTTCACCTTTTAAAATATCTCAGATGTCTCACTTCTCAGTGTGAACTGAAGGAGAGTGGGTGGATGGAACAAAGAGAGCGAGAAAGGAGCAGGCAGAGACAGTGGGAGAGGGAGGGAGGAGAGAGAGAGAGAGAGAGAGAGGGAGGGAGAGAGAGAGAGAGAGAGAGAGAGAGAGAGAGAGAGAGAGAGTACATTCGGTGGTCCAGTCATTTCATTTGGTTGATAATGCTAAGACATACCAGTGGCATGTTCTGAAATGCAGATTGACAAACGGGGATATATGGTGATTTACTACTCCATCTTTCAGTTCTTTTCACGTGACATGGAATACATGAAGTGGATCTTTCAAATGGAAACAGGTGATTTATTTTTATAACTTCTTTATTTTTAATGTTCTGATTATTGTATATTGCCCATTATGGAGTAATTCTTCTCCAATTGTTCTCACTGCATGACTTGGAAATGTCATAAATTATGTAATTTGATAATGAACGTGAAAGTGCTGTATAAGATGTTGAATGGCTCGTGCAGGTGGCCGGTGCAGAAAATAATAAAGTGCATGATCTTATAGGAAAACTACTGATTGAGTTGATTAACTGGATAGTTTCACTTAATGATGATATCAACAATATAGAAATCTATCAACAATTTTAGTCATGGCAAGAAAACAAAACAAAAAAAAGACCAACATAATAGAATAAATTGGGAAAATGGTAACACATTTTGTCTTTGCTTCCATGTAGTGACAGAAATGTGTGTTTGTGCAAGTGTGTGTGCACGTGTATGCATGTGTGTGTGGTCTTGTGTGAGTGTGTGGTCTTGTGTGAGTGTGTGTGGTCTTGTGCGATTGTGTGTGTGTGTGTGTGTGTGTGTGTGTGTGTGTGTGTGTGTGTGTGTGTGTGTGTGTGTGTGTGTGTGTGTGTGCGTGTGTGTGTGCGCTAGAAGGGAGGGGTGCCTGCGTGAGAGGCGGCTACGTGTGAAAGACAGATGGTCACTCAGTGGAGTTGTTCCCCGACTCCCTCTGTCTCATTCCCTCCTGGACTCTGCATCCTTCCCCCTGATACCTGTCCAGAACCTTACCTCACCCCCCCCCCCCCCCCCCCCCCCTTCTCAACCCACTCTCCTTTCCTCTCCTTTCCTCCATATCGTCCTATAGTTACCTGTCCCATTCCCTACTGGACCCTGCATCCCTGATACCGGTCCAGAACCTTACCTCATCCACACACGACACACCTCCCTCTGTGTGTGATGTAATGCATATGGTTCTCCAAGTGGGATCTGGGGCCCGCCAGAAAACCTTGAGGCGGTTCCAGGGAAGGGGCATAGAAATTTAGACAAAATTAGGACCGGTTATTTTAAACATCGCACCCGTGTGAAGTGAAGGGCGATCTTCTTATCATCGTGCATCATCATACAGTACATCCTCTCATTCCGGCCAATCAGAAATTTGCGTCCTCACCTTCATCTTCAATGTGTCACTCAATGTTTGTGTTTACAGGAACACTCAAAATTGACCATTCATTGTCAATGGGATTTAATGTCTGTGGTGGGACAAAGTTTGTGTTAGCACATCTAGACTAAAAGCTGGACAATGCCCATGTACAAGCTCACACTTAACGCGTCGCAAGCTCGTAGATCATGCTTATTTTCAAAGAATTCCGACAAGATCAATATTTTCCTGTTAATTAGATTAATTTTTATGTGGGGTTCCTTATGAAGATACCGTCTTCTTCATCAGCCTCATATATCAAAGACCCTGATGTAACATAACATAACCTGTGCCTCTCCCCCCCCCCCCCCCCCCCCCCCCCCCCCCCCTCCCCACCTGGTCGGACCCTCGCCCACCCGCTTCTCCCCCACCTCCCTTCATTTCAGGTCCTGCCTTCTGAGTGCTTCGACCTGAACACGCGCCCCACACGTCTTCTATTTCTATACTCGCCATCTTGCCCCCTAGCCGTTGACCCAGCAGCTGACCTGCACGCATCGTGCTGTATAAAAGGCATGTCACAACCTTGGGAGTGATGAATCAATACACAGTGTGAGGGGAGACAGCACCAGCACTCACTCAGCAGCAGTACAGTAACACCGGCCAATAATGCCTGAATGGCTCTAAAATATTTCCCTAACAATTTGTTACCAATTCTTTTGAAATAGTTTTGTCAATTTACTAAGCAAAAACGGGACTGGGAGGACATAATAGCACATACAGTAGTGTTACACAGATAATAATATCACAGATAATTGTATAATATCACTCCCGAAACTAATTGTATAATATACTAGTAATAATAGTGCTAGAAAAGGGATAGCTTGCCCACACACTCTTTACTTTTAGATGGCCAATGTTTGCTCTGAACTATAGACTGATCTTGCATGTCTAGGTACATCTTGTGTCTTTCAAAGTGACTCTCCTCCATAACAGAATCAGTTAGGAATAAATACATAAAAACTAAACCTCACAGCGCGTCAGCCATGCATCTCAGGTCATCCCTTCCGGTCACCTTTGACCTCAGTGTGCTGCTGGGTTTGCTGCTGTTCTGGGGACCCCCGGGGTCGAGGGCACAGAATGACACAGAGCCTATTGTCCTGGAGGGGAAGTGTTTGGTAGTCTGTGATTCAACCCCATCGTCTGAGCCGACCAATAGCGCCCTGGGAATGTCTGTCCGCTCCGGCACGGGCCGGGTCGCGTTTTCTGCCACCCGCCAGACAAACCATGAGCCCACAGACATGAGCAATCGCACCATGATTATCTACTTTGATCATGTGAGTATACTGACTGCACAAGTAAGCAACGGTTCATCCATAGCATAAGAATTAGCATGTCTTCAATCTAAGCATGTCTTTTCCTCACATTTGAGAGAAATGAATGTGAGTGAAAAGAATGTAAAAGAATACATGTTTTCATATTGACATACATGTATAACATTTACTAGCTCTTGTCCATAGACGTAAGGCCTTCTTCTCCTTAAGGATATGGACCAGAGAGCTAAACATTTACATAACATTTAGATTTAACATAACATTACATAACATTACATGCTGTATATTTTTACATTCGTTTTTACGTTCACGTGCAAGTAGCCAAAGTAGGCCTAATTGTTAACACTCGTACAATTTCTGTCTCATGTGAGAAGAATTAACTAAATGTGAGGAAAGCATATATTACAATTACACAGTCACAGTTGTATCTTAGTTGTATCTTATACTTATCCCATTTTGGGCGGGAACCCCTTTTGGTGTTTTAAAAATTATGTTATTTCAGAAAACTGGAGGATTTAGAAGATTCTTTTTTAAATTTTGAGGTTAAAGTATTCAAGTTTACACCAGTCACACGACAGAGGTTCTTTGTTTTTCTCTTTCTCTGCCATGTATTGTAGTCTATCACATCTCACACACACACTCACGATTCTTTAAATTGTCCCCCACCCTGGGATCAGATCTTGGTGAACGTGGGCAATCAGTTTGACCAGGAGAGCAGTGTCTTCCTTGCGCCAAGGAGAGGGGTCTACAGCTTCAACTTCCATGTGGTGAAAGCTTACAACAGACAAACAATACAGGTACAAAAAAGAAAATCATCACAACTGTGATGATTGAAGTGAACATGATACATGATACACAGGGTTTGATTTCTAAAACAATATATACTGTACTTTGTTGTTCAATAAATAGCGAACATAGCCTAGGTACAAGCTCACAACGTGTCGCAAAGCGATGCATTGCAAACTTGTATTTTCAAATAAGGATTTATGATTACACTTAACATAAATCATTTTACAATTGTGATATTATTGAAAGTACATATTCCACAATATGAGACAGTATTTCCCACAAGGAAATGTATATATTTAATAAGGTCTGACCAGTAGCAGCAATAAACCGTAACCCCATCGGTGATGAAAAATGAATGACCCGAGGGAGTGGGATCAAAAGCAGAGTCCTATATATCTTCCCCCAGCAAATCAAATCCTGCGTGGACATGTGAAGCACACAATGGCACATTCTTTTTTTTTTAAATAATATTTGTTTTATTTGGAAAAAGTATTACAGTTTAGACATCATTTCTATGTATACATAGGACAAGTGCAATTCCCAGGATTTTTTTTCACCCCTCCAAGTTGCTCCATGTCCAATGTCTCTGTATAATCCTCTCTTTCTTCAGATGGGCTACATATGACATCAAGTCCAGACTTAAACAGGGGCAACAGGGCAACATCGCTTCAGATTGTACATTTCAGAAGGAGAAAAAGAAGAGAGAGTGGGCAGAAAAAGAAAGACAAAAAAACAACCAAATAAACGAAAGTATTTATATTATTGCTGAGGGGAACAAAAACAAAACAGCTTTGGACTTTGACCATGAGAGGAGGAAGGGTGTCTTACACATGCACTGAACCCGGGCCTTACCAATGAACTCTTGAGTATTAAAAAAACTGTGGTTTGTGTTTGTTGTGTGTTTTTTCCAACCTACATTCTAGGTCAGCCTCATGCTGAACGGCTGGCCGATGATCTCGGCCTTCGCCGGGGACCAGGACGTGACCCGAGAAGCCGCCACCAACGCCGGCCTGGTGATCATGGAGCGGGGAGACAAGGCATACCTCAAGCTGGAGAGAGGCAACCTGATGGGAGGCTGGAAATACTCCACCTTCTCCGGGTTTCTCGTCTTCCCGCTGTGAGGACGATGGATGGCAGCGATGATGGGATGCGAGCGGGGCGGCGGGGAGAGCCACTGAGCGTGAAGGATTCTGTGATGGAGTAGAGAGGAAAACCTGTGATGGAGTAGAGAGGAAGACGAATCAATCCAACCAGGACACACAGACCCCCTTTCCACCGGTTGGGAACCGGTTCAGTTCTTTTTTTGTTCTTAGTCCATGAGCCAGAGCTCCAAAATTGGAACGTTAATTATGAATTGAATGTGCAAAACCATACATATAATTAAATTGTTATCACCATGAAACTTCTCCAGAATGGAGGCCTACACAGACAATGATGTATTGTATTACAAATCTTTAAATTAATTTAAATATGCAAATTAGGCATTATATAGGAAAATATGCAGAGAAATTAAAATATGAAAAAGCTACTACTGTGGAAGGGTTATCATATATTAATTTACTTATATTGATCCTATAAACAATGTAATATAGGTATGGTTTTGCCCACTCAATTCATAATTAACGTTCCAACTTTGGAGCTTTGGTTCATGGACTAAAAACTGGTTCTGAACTGAACCGGTTCCCAACCGGTGGAAAAGGGGTCAAAGAGAGAGAAGAGAGAAGAGTTAGGTTAGTGGTTTTCAACCAGTGGTCCGGGGACCACCAGCGGTCCTTGAGGGGATTCCCAGGTGGTCCCCATGCAGCTAAAAGATGGAAAGTTCGTAACCATATGGACCCTTATAGATATTTAACTCTAGAGAGAGTGTAAAATTAATTTTCTCATTCTCATTCTCTCAAGAATTTTACACTCTCAAGAGTTACATTACTGTTAAACACCAGAAGTCTACACAATTAGAGAAGAATTGTTATTTTGATCAACGTTTGCCTGTTATCTCTCCTACTGGTACCAACATCAATACAGCATGGAATTGTAGACAAAATCTTATCCAACGACAACAAAATATTCTTTAGTTTTGGGTCGGAGAGGCTAAATCTCATCAAATGGTGGTTCGTGGCTCAAATGCAGAATGAATAATTAGCCTTGTGAAAAGGGTTGAAAACCATTTAGTTAGGTGATGGAATGGTTGGTCTCCAGTCTGCAACTCCTTGTTCCATTCTCCAAAAGCGATGTCGATAAAAGATTAGAAAGAATGTTATGCAATGTATGCAAAACAGACTGTTCTGACAGCCTCGGCTGCATGGTAAAATATATGTATACAATATGTCTGTATAAACGATGGGGGAAAAAAAATCATTTTCTATGTTGATTGAGATTTTCTGTCTCTGTGCATAAATGTTTGATGGATTTTGGGGTGAGGGGTGCGGGGTGTTATTGTAATAAATTGACAAATTATCTATGTGCAATGTGGGGATCTGTGCAATGACTAAAAAAAGCCCTTATATTTTCATTTCATTTTAAAATACATCCTTTCTATAGTTTACAATTTTTATTTGTCCTGCTGTGTCTTGTGACTGATACTGCTCTCTGCAACAAATGTATGTTTACGATTTATATTAAAGACATATTATTGAAATAAATACAGATATTACAACACTCTTCCAGTGTATTTTGTCTTTTGTAAAGTTCACAGAAATGCACTGCCCAACCCTCATTAACTATTAATCATGATTAAGCATTATTTTTCTCCACTGCATATTTTGTCAATAACTACTGTAAGTAAGTTTATACTGGACAGGATACGTCTGTGACAGTTTCATCCAGCATCTCTCCCTTGGTATTCCTAATCTAACCAGTGCCATGACAGCTGTTTGTAAATATAGCTCTCCCCAGTAGAGCTGGCATGGCCTGAACAGACTACAGCATGGCGAGGAGAGACGTAAAAAAGCGGATACTCCTCACAGGGATCTGTGGACAGATGGAGGCCTTGGCAAGCTCATAAGCACATCTCTGCAGGTTGTACCGTGGATAGAGGGTGGTGTGCTGTCACAACTAGTCACTTACGCTCCCCTGGTTCACGGCCACAATGGCACAATCTCTCTCTTCCTCTCTGTGTGTGTGTGTGCGTGGGCGATGGCGATGGCATCCCACGCACGCACACATGCACACACACACACACACACACACACACACACACACACACACACACACACGCACGCACGCACGCACGCACGCACACACACGCACACACACACACACACACACACACACACACACACACACACACACACACACACACACACACACACACACACACACACACACACACACACACACACACACACACACACACACACACACACACACACACACACACACACAGAACATTTCTCTGTGTAGTGTGTACATGCTTTCACTAGCCAATATTTACAGTAATACACTTTCTATGTCTCGCTGTGAGATAGACACACACACACACACACGCGCACACACACACACACACACACACACACACACACACACACACACACACACACACACACACACACACACACACACACACACACACACACACACACACACACTTTGTGGACACAACTGTACATGTACTGTGTCTGTACCTGTACTTTTGAGGCTTGCCTTCAGATCCTGATAGCTATGTTGTTCCAAAGCGAAACACAGTCTTATACAACAGATATGGCTATTTTCAATGACTATACACTTGTCTGTCTAGTCATTGAAAATAGCCACTGAGATCAGTCAGTGTTTGTAGTAGCCCTTTTTGTACATTTCTGAGAGGCCTATGAGAGATGTCAGAGTGGGACTTAATTTGTGTCACCGATTATGAAAGTGTGACAGAGCTATTAATGCTCAACAACTCAACTCAATAATTCAAAGCAAAACATCTGCAGCATAATATTAATCCCTTGAGCGTCAATTAAGGAGCAGCAATTAGTGTCTAAAATGGCTCTAATAACCACAGCTATCAGTGTTTGCCTCCACCTAGTGGGCACTTATGGCCTAATTAAACTCAACAGCATGGACAATATGAGTGTCATCAATGGCCCACTGAAAGGACAAAGGACCCAAAGGGGGTAATGGTTAATTTATCAATATTTCTGAATTATTTATTATTATTATTTTAATCTGCCACAGTCTATTGTCCCGAGCTTTGTTTTGACGAGTATTTCTGGAGAACATCCACGCCACAATATTGTGGTTTCCGTTCATATTCATAATTTGTATTTGTCTGGCACAGTCGGGGGGGGGGGGGAACCCCTAAGGTCATTATTATATTAACGTATTGGTGGTGTGTTGTTGCACTGGTAGGCTACGTTATAGGAATTCGTTTCCAGACGCAATGGACAGGAAAACAAAAACCCGTTCAGTGAATGTACAAAAAGCACTACATTTTGTTTTGTGCGCGCATCATCAGCATCACACGACGATCTGTGACGATGACAGTTTACTTATAATATAAACATCAACAGTCCCAAACCTACAAGGATCCCAGCAGCTAGGCCGCATTTATTGTTCTCTCAACCCAACTACGTCCATTTAGCTGCTCTCTCTCTACTACGAGTCCCCGCCCACAATATCGCTTACGGCGTGACGGACGGGGCCTCCGAGCCAATGAGACCGCGGCGTGCTGCCGGCCACGGAAGCCCCGGCCAATGGGAGCGTCGGACGGCGTCGGTCACGTGGGGGTGGGGGTGTGGGGGGGTGTTGCTCTCTGGGCAGGAATGTTAGTTCCTGCTCTGTCGCTGGCCGTTTCCTGTAATCTGTACAGTGTTGTGAGACGGAGAGAAAGCCATGTGTGTCGATGCAAAGGTAAATTTACCACCCCGAAATCATAACCGGGACACTTGGGGCTAGTGGATGGGATGGATGTGCGGGGTGGAGATGTTATATTTGGGCTGTGGAGACAACCACACCAACCGAAACAGCATCGCGGCCTATAAAGCCCGCTGTGTGTGGGAACCGTTGATGGTTATTGTGGCACGTTGCTTTGGTTTGGTCCGGTTTGTTGATGATGAGGAGAGGAAAAAAAATGAACGAGTCCAGTTGACTCAACGATGTGTAGTAAAAAACCCACAACAACAAACATGACTGAGCTGGAGAAGATCGCTTTAGGTTTAAAACACCCACATTCACTGTTTTTTCATAGATGTTGATCACATGTGTGGTGCTTTTTACAATAGGTTGTTGCTAGCAGCACAGGCTAATGTGCTAGCTTAACGGTGTTTGTGTGATGTGTGTGTGAAAGACTGCAACAGCATCAGTACCCTTCTTCACCCATTCATTCACTTCTACTACTACGGTTATTTAACTCCTGAGTTCACAAGAGTATAGATGCAACGAGTGTACAAGTGTTATTTAAAACACGCAGGGTTACTTTATGTGTAAGAGTGAGTGATCCAGACACTGAGGATTTTTACTGTGTACTTATTATGAATGGTGAGTGTGTTGATGTCAACATCCCCAGGATCCCCTCTGTTACACCCCTGCTAGTGGGTAAACAAACGAGAACTTTTATATAACTGAAATTGCCTAGCATTAATGTTAGTCTGTTGATATAAACGGTAACAGTAAGTGATTCATTGAAAATGATGTAAACACAAGTACACAGAGCGCGTTTTTCGGATCTTTAGCGGCGTTTCTCCATCGGTTTCCCGAAAAACGTCCAGTGTGCAACCACCTTTTAGTGCTTTTTCTGGTTTTTATCATCGTAGCAGTTTTTTTGGTATTGACCTGTGCATTCGTTTGAAATGTACCCATTCTGCAAACTGAATACAAATTTCAATCAATCAACATACCGGTACATAAATGCCAAGAACGTTTTCTATATTGATCTGTATCTTATTGGGGGTTTTGTTAAATTAACGTTCCTCCTTTGCTTTTAGGAACAACACTTCAGGGAATGACGTTGTGGCTTGGAGATAAATCGTATTGTCGCACACAGAAAGTAGGAACTCGGAAGGATACTACAAGGGGACATTTATAGGACTTACTTGGAACACTATTTTTCTCTTATTTAAGACTCCAAATATCTGTCATCTGGAGGTACAGACTGAGCTACAAAGGTCTGTAATAGACCTTGTCCTATTTGGTAAGTCATCCGGCGATTTATTTGAGTACGCTATGTGTATTATGTTTCTTGTGTTCAAATTGATTAAATTGGGTATGGCTAATTTGCATTTATATTCTCCGTCTTTCTATGTTACACACAGTTAATTTCTTTGAAGAACTGAAGGAGGACAGGTCATCTTCCATCTCAGAGAGTCTCCTGAGGTTGTGCCCGTCTCCCTGTGTGGAGGGGGCAAAAGATGGCAGACCCCATCATGGACCTGTTTGAGGACACGCCCCTGTTTAACCTGGACGCCCTGCCGGACGATGCTTTCTCCTCACAGGGCGGCTCTGACCCTGTGGAGGAGGCCCTCAAGCTGGCCCTGGGCCAGGTGGACCCCCCCACCGACCCGGAGCCCACTCCAGAACTCTCGCTCACCGCAGGTCTCATCGACCCTGCCACAGGCCTCACCATGCCGGTCCCTGTCCCCCCCACAGCTCAAGTCCCCATCCAGCAGCAAGCTCCCGTGGCACTTCCTCAGACTGTTACCCTGACGGCAGCAACACCTGCCGCAGCTCCGGTCTCGACGGTAGCTCCGGTCCAGACCCACACGTCCATCCCTGTGGTCAGCACCACCGGTCACACGGTCCTGTTGAGCTCACCGATGACGGTGTCTAGCTCCTCGACTACCACCACGCAGAGCTACACACAGATCACGCACCAGTTCACCCCCCAGCAGTTGGCTGCCATTACCCAGCAGGCCGGTGGGAAAATAGTCATCCTCAAAGGCCCGCAGGGCCAAGCCCAAGTGCTGCAGACTGTGTCGGGGGCCACGGGCGCAACCGGGGGCAAGGTCATCCGGGTGCTGTCCGGCACCCCGCTGAGACCGGGCATGTCCATATTGCCCGGGGGGACGGTCTTGAACCAGGGCAGCCCGGGTCATGCCCAAATCAAGGTGGGTTCTCCCGGGGTGCAGAGGCTGATACAGTCTCCCAACGGCCCGATGAAACAGGTGCTGCTGACGTCGGTGCCCCAGCAGACGCAGGGCCAGACGGTTCAGAGGATGCAGATCTCGGCCCAGGGCCAGACCCAAGTCCAGATCCAGCCCCAGCCCCAGGCTCAGATACAGCTCCAGGCCCAGACGCAAGTCGGCAATGCTTCCGCAGGCAGACCGCAAGGCGTCACCCTCACTACTGTACCACAACAGGTGAGGCTTTTAGTCTCTTGTTTTGGTTGTCTTTGTCGAGTTCCTCCACTGTCTCTGTGAAGTTGTGATTGATTGGTTGAATACTTGATTAGACAGAAATGTCTAATCCTCTGCACGAGGTACAGTCAGACATTTGGACTAAAAGGATAACACCAAATAGTCCTGGGTACTAGTTTCCATTGTGGTCCTAATAGTCCTGTTTGTGGAATTCCAAAGCCTTATTTACTCTCATGAAAACAACCCAACGGGTCAGAATGGACAGAGAAATTAAACATAAATACTCGAGGTGCACTATTTCCCAAACCATCTTAAAGGACAACTTTAGTTTTTTTCAACCAAGGTTCATGTTTTAGGTTGTTATTAGATAAACTAAAAGGTGAGTGTTAATTTTCTTTCATTTGCTGCTTTCTTTCGTTTTAGGGATTTTAGCTGTTTTTGACAGGGGGGCGGGGGCATACAAGCATGAGGCTAAATATGTATTTTTTTACACAATTTTATGGTGATTTATTTTTTTATGGTTTACTATAGTCATAATAAACCCCAAGAAATTACATCTGGCCACAAAAGATCACAGGATCTATTGAATGTGACAAACTGACATATTGAGCCTATACACAGTATAAGCCTTCTCCCAGTAGGCTACCTTCACATTCAGTAGATCCTGTGATCTTCTGCGGCCAGATGTAATTTCCTGATGTTTATTAGGACTATAGTAAACCATAAAAAAATAAATCACCATAAAATTGTGTTAAAAAATGCATATTTAGCCCTGTGATCGAATGCCCCTGCCCCCCTGTCAAAAAGAGCTAAAATCCCTAAAACGAAAGAAAGCAGCAAATGAAAAAAGAAAAACACTCATCTTTTACTTTCTCTCATAACAACCTAAAACATGAACCTTGGTTGAAAAAAACTAAAGTTGTCCTTTAAATCTCTCTACAGTGACTTGCTCTAACAAATCCTGCAGGATTAGTATTACATTACTGAGGGAACATTGGTAATATCATTTTCAACTTCATTTGTGATGATTACAGTTTTTCTGCAAACTACCACATCCTGTGTTCATTTTATTACCATCCGTATTGACAGTCGGTAATTACAAATTATTTCTGGTATTTTAGAGCATCGACATAGCAGGAGTAAAATAATAACTCTATAATTGTCACGTACAGTAAGGTTATTTATATCACACAGGGCAAGAGAGAACAGGAAATAAACACTTGATTTCAAATTAGGCCTTGTTACTTATATTTTTGAACGTTGTAGCTGTTTGCTGGGTAACTTAGACTTTGGGCTGATTCATACTCCTATTTTACCGCTGTTTCGGCACTGTAGTGCCGAAATGATTTCGGTTCGTTAGAAATTTTCAGTAGCACTGAAGAGCCGACTTTCGGACGGTACCCACCCCCAGAACCTCAAATGACGTCACATTGTAGGCTCTACAGAGCCAAACCGACTTTTATTCGGCTCTAAAATAGGAGTATGAATCGGCCCTTTGACAATTTAATTTTTGGTTGAAAAATTGGAAGGTCACTTTAAAGATGGAGTGCCGTGTTTTTTTCCCCACACCCTAAAACATGATCATCAGGAACTATTATTATATAAGGTCAAGGAGGAAGATTTTTGTCAAAGTGTACAGTACCGGTATGTGTTAAAATGACGTTTCTATGTGGACACTTCCCACCAGTTTATTAAGTATGCCTGATGGGTGGTGATCCACCTGAACTGAAGCCTCACCCACAGCTGTTGTATGATAATGGGGGAGGGCTTAGGTCAAGGATTTAGCCTCCAGGAAGATTTCATTGCACATAATAACCACACCAAGCTTTGGCCCGGCCCCCAAGCTTTGGAACGCCCTACCTGTTGACCTAAGATGTGCAAAATCTGTGTCATCTTTCTAATCTCTTCTGAAAACTTCTGAAAATGTTTTAAGGCCTTTTCTTAATTTCCTCATTTTTGCATCATTGAATACATGGCTATGTTTCTATTTTACATTTTGTGCCTGCTATTTTATTCATTGGTCTTTTGTTGTATCTGCTTTCCTTCACCCTGTTCTGTAAAGCACTTGACGTGACGTGACGATATCTAGAAATGTGCTATATAACATTTTATAAACTAGTCCTTACCGGTTCTGAATATATGAACAGCAAATGATGTTCAGTGTGGGTAATCTATCTAATAATTTAGCGATCGCTCGTCCGCTGTCTATTGCGAGCAAAATAGACAGCGGGCGAAACAACTCGAGTTACGCGGAAAAGTGTGTCCCAGTATTAATCTGTGCCCGTCCCAACATGCATTTCACTGGTGACCCGGAAGCCGTCCCAACATGCATTCTAAGGAAGTACTCGGACGGACGGAGGGACTGACTGACTGACAGACAGCGACCGAGCAAAATAGACAGCGGGCGAGTGATCGCTAAATGATTACCAAGATTCATTATCGTTGTCCCAATGAATGTCCCATCATGTATCTCCTCTCTACTAGGGTGGCGAGCCCAAACGCATCACGCTGGTCCTCCAGGCGTCCCAGGCGGGTACCGTCGGCGTCCAGCAGGGTCAGCCGCTGACGGTGACGTCCGGCACGGGCCAGCAGCAGCAGATCCATGTGCAGCAGCAGCAGGGCCAGACCAGACTGGTGCTGGGCCAGCTCCCCGGGGGGAAGTTTGTGATCCAGGGGAGCCAGCTCGCAGCTCTCACCCAGGCCCGGGCGGGGCAGGCCGGCGGCCAGCCCAAAGTCCTCACCATTCAGCTGCAGGTGCAGCAGCAGCCCAATCAGCAGGGAGGAGTGAAGGTAGGAGAAGAACAAATGGGTTCATGTGTTTGGTCCCGAACGACAACCTACCTCAAACCCTCACCCTAAAGTAAACCTAACAGCACACCTAAACCTAACCCCCAACCCTCACCCTAACCCTAACCTCCCCCGGGGCAGCACACCTAAACCTAACCTCAAACCCTCACCCTAAACCTAACCTCCCCCGGGGCAGCACACCTAATCCTAACCCCAACCCTCTCCCTAACCCTAACCTCCCCCGGGGCAGCACACCTAAACCTAACCCCAACCCTCTCCCTAACCCTAACCTCCCCCGGGGCAGCACACCTAAACCTAACCCCAACCCTCTCCCGACCCCCAACGCATCTCGGACCAATTCTCCTTCCAACCAATGCTCCGTCGGACCATAGTTTGCCTCCCAGAACAAATAGCCGGAGGAGCCAGAATGAATAGGAAAAAAAGCACAAATAAAATTAAAAAGTATGTCATGAAATCACAGGTTAATCTCTATTCCTTGAGCTTTTAGGCCTGTGGCTCCCCGGGTAAAAGGGTTGTTGTGGGAAGTTGTCCCGAGGGAATGTAACGTACTCAAATACTCATCAAAGTATAAACACAAGACTTCTGGTTAAACATCTGATCAAAGTGAGCATAAACTTGGAGCCTGGAGAAAAACGTTGTGTTGGTTTCTAAACACTAAATACGTTTCTTTCCCCATAAATTCCCACACAACAAAATTCACAAGTTTGGGGTTCTGCTCAACACAAATATATTGCAAGTGTCTGGAAGAACTTTACCTAAAATTGCAATCAGTCTTGCCATTTGCCAATTGCTTTAAGCAATATTGTGCAGCCCTGATTTGGTACTGCAATAACGACCTTTCTTTTTATTTTTTATGTTTTTTTGTGGCTTTCGCCTTTATTTTGTATATTTTATGGAGGGACAGACGGTAGGCTCACAGGAGATGGGGGGGGGGGGGGGGACGTGCAGTAAAGCCCTTCGGGATCGGGAGTCGAACCCGTGGCACACTGCCAGACTGGATTATACCAAAACATCCTTTCTAGGCCAGGGAAAGTCTTCACATGAATCCAGCTGTATAATAACTACCAAAGCCTCACAAAAATAGAGTTCGATGTATTAGAATTGATACTTCATTGTGGTTGACTTTGAATGCCATATTGTGTGTTTTTTGTATAAACATGATTATTCCCATTGGAGCGCTGCCGGTGCTGACCTGCTTTCTGTATGTGTCCTTCCTTCCAGTACCAGTTGGTTTCTGGGACAGGCAACACGGGCAGCCCACAGCTGTTACAGATCTGTACTGTATGTGTCCTTACTGTATGTGTACTGTATGTGTCCTTACAGTACCAGTTGGTTTCTGGGACAGGCAACACGGGCAGCCCACAGCTGTTACAGATCTCACAGGGCCAAGGTGGACAGAGGGTGGCCGTGCCACTCAAAATGCTGCTGCAGCCACAGGTAGGTCTCTGACTGTTGAATGTTGTATCTGTATAATACAACATATATATATATATATATACAACATATATATAGACGGACTCGGCATCATGGACTCCGCATGAGAGAGAGACACACAAAGTGTACATTTTAAACGAAGGAAGACGGCGATGTGTCTTTGCCCACTAATGTGTATTTTCCGTGCTGGGCAGGTTGTTGTGTTGTTGTTGTTCACGGCCACAAAGCAGAGGCGTAAACGGCACTTCCGCAGGTCTATGACTTGGCCAACGGAACAGTGCACTCAGAACTTGCTCACTTCTCGATTGTAATAATATATCTCATCGTCCAAAACCGTTAAAGTTTGAGCAAGCTCATTGATCAATTTATAAAATAAATAAAATCTACGTGTGGATCTATGAGGTATCCACCCAAGTGACCAACAGTGACGATATGTATGTACTGTATGTACAGTACACGATTTTTTCGATTCAACTCTATTCTCGATCCAAAAACGATTGCATAGGATTTCAGCACGATCTCCTCCAGTCTTCTGTCATGAAAGCAGAGTACATTTAGTAAAAAAGTTAAAAGCTTTTATAATTGTAAAGGTTTTAAGGAAAATCCAAGACGACACGTTTTAACCTCTAACTGAGTGAGAAAAAGTAACTGAGTGTCCGACTCAGTCACTTTTTCTCACTCAGTTACCAGAACAGTAAATTCAAATAAAAACAGCTGTACAATAAATAAAATTGGTAGGCTTAGGCTAGCTGCTAGTAAAAATGCACACATTGCATGGTATGCAGAAACCCATAATGTATTACACGGGTACTTTTGAACTCACTTACTTGTGTTCGTGCACAGAGACTAGAGGCACACTCGCACTAAAGAGTTGCCTTGATGCAAGTAATATTAACCCATTCTGACCTGAGATCAGATTCATACGAGGTTTCCGCCAGACACACACTGGTCCTGATGAACCCATTCTGACCTGAGATCAGATTCTAAAAATGTCAGTCGTTCTTCGATTTTTCAAAAAATAGCAGACCTACAAGCTCGTATCGCGCCACTCGGTGGCGCGATATGAGCTTGTAGATCTGCTATTTTTAAATAGCTAAAGCATAACATGATGCTGACACCAAAATGGGTGCCCGTTCAGAATGGGTTAATGTCAACGAGGGTCAGCTGGATCCTCGTTGACAGACACACCTCAGCTGTGCTAAACTGGAGTAACTTGAAAATGATTGTAGACATGTTTACTGTGATTGGGGTAAGCTTACATTTCACATCACAAACACCATATAGGGAAAGCTCCTGTAACCTTTTTTTGAATTTTGAATCCTTCATAACGGGAATCGCGATTGTTGTGGAATCTTTCGGAGAGCACTTCTAACACAGTTAAACAACATAATGAGACAGACACAATTCAGAGTATTAGAATCTTGTATTGGAATACGGAGCCAGCAATGAAGCGTTGCAATGGAACACCATATACTGACTCAACACAACTCAGTCAGACTTCAGCTTAAATACGTTCCTACCCCCCTCAGGGAGTAGGTGGGTCTTAACACATGACAATGGGACGACCCCCCAGACCACACAAGTCACAGGTCAAATGTCAGTAAAAACAGCTTCTCATAGTTTAATTTCCCATAAGTGATTTGATCTCCTTAACCCTTTCTGACCGGGCACCCATTTTGGTGTCAGCATCATGTCATGCTTTAGCTATTTAAAAATAGCAGATCTACAAGCTCATATCGCGCCACCGAGTGGCGCGATACGAGCTTGTAGGTCTGCTATTTTTTTTTAAATCGAAGAGCGACTGACATTTTTTAAATCTGATCTCAGGTCAGAATGGGTTAATAATGAAACTGTCAGGATGTAATAGACATTTTTTTTATCTGATCTCAGGTCAGAATGGGTTAAATGTATAACTTAGGTATTCCACATTTCCTCGACACAATTCAAATCTATTTTTTTGACGCCCCTAATGTAAATATATGGTCTTTGTCTCCTGCTGTTCAGACGAGCTCGGCGTCCTCAGCCGGCGGCACCATGTCTGTGGTGAAGGTCATCAACACGTCGACCACGGGCGCCGCCACCAACACCACCGGCTCGCCGCAGGCCATCCGCATCACCAAGGCCGGCGGGGAGCCGGTCACCGTGCGCCGCGTGGAGACCCTCTGCAAGCAGGAGAAGGCCAACCGCATCGTGGCCGAGGCCATAGCGCGGGCCAAGGCGCGCGGCGAGAAGAACCTGCCCCGGGTTCTGAACTCAGATGAGCTTCCTGCCGGCCACGCGTCCTCGGAGCTGGGGGGCAGCGTCACGGTGGTCACCACGACCAAGAAGAAAGGAGGAGGAGGAGGAGGGGGCAAGAAGAAACCCCCCGCGGCGGGCGGAGCAACGGCGGTGAAGAGCGCCGGCGGAGGAGAGAAGAAGGCCAAGGCCAAGTCGACGGGAGGTGCAGGAGGAGGCACGGGAACGCCTGGCACCGCAAGCAAGAGCAAGAGCAAAGCCAAGCTTAAGTAAGCTGGACTCTTTTAACCCATTTAGGCCTGACATCGAATTTAAAAGAAAATTATTTTAAATCATGATAGTTTTCTGAAATACCTATGTTTCTATATCAGTGGTGCTCAATATTTCATGTCAAGGACCCCCAGAATTGATTGGCATGTATTTACCCTTTTTTTCCCTGTGTCTCTTGACAGCACCATCACTCTGGTTGGGGCCAAGAAACGGAAAAGGACCGGCTCTGACCACTCGGATGGGGAGCAGAGCCCCACCTCACCCACTACTCTGGAGGAAGACCTGGCAACGGTACGCGCACACACACACACACACACACGCGCGCGCGCACACAAACACGCCCCACATAAACACATGCAATTTCTGTACAAGGGCAGGAATCAGACTCCAAACCTGCCACTTTGACTACTTTACTGATCAAGATGGCTCCCTGAATAGAAAAACATACCAGCTACAATTCATATAATTATGTATCGGTATTTGCATAGTGGCTGGGGTTATTTATGATTGCAATTTATTATATTAATGAACTCAAATTAGTACGCAAAAAAATAACGCATGATACTCATTATGGCAACCGGCGTTCTTATTAACACCCCAAACGCCCAGGGTTTTTGTAACCCATTAAATCATAGCGCCCAGCGATTTATAGCAGCGGAGCACATATAGCGATGTAGCCAAAACACTCTCGATGCGATCGACAACAACGGGAGGTATGATTTAATTATATCGCGACTAGCGACGGGACCGCAACGGGCCGTCTAACACACATAATCTTTTCTTAGAATTGGACGGAATTGAATTGATCAAGAGTTATTAACGTTTTTTTTTATCAAAGTTTTTTTATTAATGTTCACACGAAAATATTATACAACATTCTTCGAACATTCTTTTCCCCCTTTTTTCCCTCCCCTCCCCCTAGAGTTCCCGCTCTGAAAGAGCCACAACCCCGGTATCTTGCACCATATGAAATAAGAGGCACATACAAATATACATCTATACTATAATAGAGCGAATGTCTGAGTGTGTGTATGTGTGTGTGAGTGAGTGAGTGTGTGTCCGACCGCATTATCTCCTCATTATCTCCTCATTGCCTGCACCAATCGCTCCCACTTTTCACACAGGCATTGACCATATGAATATGGAGGGCGTAACGGAGCCCTTTTTTCGATTTGACACATTAATGATTATTAATTAATTTATTAGTGAATTAAAAACGCATGCAGTACCCCCCGCAGCCACAGGGCGGCAAAACTCCTCTCCCCAGAAATCACGTGTCACCAGTGAATTGCATTTTGGGACGGTCACTGATTAATACTGGGACACAGTTTTCCGCGTAACTTCAGTTGTTTCGCCCGCTGTCAATTTTGCTCGCAATAGACAGCGGGCGAGTGATCGGGATATTTCCAACCCCCTTACGCATCGACACAATTACTACATACAACAAACAACATGCCACGAAGAACAGCCTCAAGGACCCTAGCGCATTCTTCCACGCACCTATACCCTTTTTCACACCGCCCCCAGCCAACACGGAGGTTGTGTGTGTGTGTGTGCAGACTACTTTCGCTGTGAGCATGTGTGTGTGTGTAAACTACTTAAGCTGTGAGTGCGCACGTTCGTATGTGTGCGCGTGCGTCATCGCGTGGCCGTTTTCACTTTTCAGTTAGCTATAAACACAACACGAGATACAACTGTCTTGACCATAAGCCACACACACACAGCGTGAAGTGGCTACAGCGCACGCTCTGGTGAAAACAGCTAATCTACAAGCTCACAACATCACAGGTTGCAAAAGCCATGAGTTCTCTCAAGCCAAAGCTCACAATTGAGACCGTTTTGGACGCAAATCCACCTGCAAATTGGATCTGTGCGACTGTCCATATATAGCTGCATGTCAAACTGGGGGTCCTTGATACTTTTCAAATGGGGCTCTGTGGGCTAATAAGTGTAAATGCTGCGGTCCATGCTCTTGCCATGAAAACGTTTCCCTACCATGCATTTGGAAGAATACTTTAATGTTATACTGCTGTTTTTATTCATAAAAAACCACACACACACACACAAATATATTATACAAGTTGAAATATATCAGAACGGGTAAGGACTAGTAGACATAATAGAAGACTAATAGAAGTATGCAAACAAATAATAATAATAATAAAAGAATAATATGTAAAAAAATAATAAAATAAATAAAGACAATAATAATAATAATAAATTACAGTAGGGTCAGTATAATAAGTTAAGGATTGTTGATGTCAGCCGCGTTCATCCTCTCAATGTGTGTCAAAAAAAGAGTTATTAAAGTTTTAAGGTTTTTGATCTCGTCGGCTAAAATGGGGGGGGGGGACATTTTCGATGACGTCCCACCAGGAAATAACATTGAGTGTTGCGCAACAGACACTCCCAGCCTGTGGAGTGATGCGATCGGTTTTGATATCAATAATCTCCGTCCTTTTGATCAATCTCCGTCCTGAGCGTTGAGTGTTACTAACCCATTCTGGACGGGAACCCCTTTTGGTGTTTTAACTAAGCATTATGCTATACTTTAGCTATTGAAAAATAGCAGATCTACAAGCTCATAGCGTGCCACCGAGTGGTGCACTACGAACTTGTAGGTCTGCTATTTTTGAAAAATCGTAAAAATGTGACACAATTTTTTTAATATATATTTTTTCAGAGCGATCGTTTTTTAATGTTTTTGACGTCAGGCCTAAATGGGCTAATTGATAGGGCGGAGAACTCCGTCCTGAGCGCTGGGCGCTACTAAACGATAGGGCGGAGAACTCCGTGCTTGCCGCTCAGGGTGTTAAACCGCAGCATCTCTTCTTCTTCTTCTTCTCCGTCCCGTCCACCTAAGAAGAGGCGCTCCAACCGCGTGGTGAAGAGGAAGAAGTACACGGAGGACCTGGACATCAAGATCACAGACGACGAAGACGAGCAGGAGGACGTGGACGTGACGAGCACCGCGGCCGCCGTGGCCTCCATCAGCGGGGGCGGGGCCGCGGGCGCCACCGCCGGGGGGACGGCCGCGCAGATCATGTCATCGCAGATCAAAAAGGAGATGGAGCTGGATGTGGACGGGCAGCCCAGCATGCAGTTCTTTGTGGTGAGTGTTTCGGAACTAGTGCTGATTTTAGTCGACTAAAATCTTCTGACATTTAGTCGACTAAAACATTTCAGATGACTAAAATGTGACTAAAACTAAATGAAGTTTTATTCCAAAGACTGACTAAACTAAAATCTAAATTTGCTGCCAAAAACAACACTGTGCTGCAACGATTCTGCTGCTCAAATGTGAATCTCCATTTCTTTCCTCCACAAGAATTGAGATCACGATTCTCACACGTTTTCTCTGTTTTATTTCTCCATTAAAATATCTTTTGTCTTTAGTCTGTAGTTGCTGAACAGTATTACTACATTCAAAATGTGGCATCTGGAGCCATAATTACTGTGGCTTCAAACTGTCAACATCAAAGTGCTCGACTTAGACCTCTCGAGTATCAGAGAGTATACTAGTGCTGCATCATTCTTGCTCAAATTTAGGAGGTGTCTGAATCTAAATGGTGATTTTTGAGTGGTGCAACCTGGAGCTGTGTGTGTGTGGGTGGGTGGGTGGGTGGGTGCCTGCCTGGCTGGGTCTGAGCACGAAAACAGCATGGTTGTTTTTCACCACTTGTGCGCAACCTAACACACACACAAACTCACACGCACATACTAACTGTATATATGATGATTTCGGGTGTGCCAGTACAGTACAGTGACAGTACAGTACAGTAGAGGGACCGGCACATGGTAACTCTGTCATTTCTCAACCGTTTCGGACACGGGGCGGCACACCGGAACCGGTGGAACCATTATTTATTGAGGTAATGTTGTTTTGTAAAGACTTAAAAAAAAAATGCATTAACTTTCTTACAGGAAAACCCCAGCGAGGAAGATGCAGCGATTGTAGACAAAGTTCTGTCCATGAGGATAACCAAGAAAGAGGTAGGACTTTTGACGGCATCTCTAACCAAACAAATACCCCCCAAAAGAGTTCTTAGTATTCTTTAAGCTTGTAATCAAAATCCAATCGTGTTTTCTTCTTCTTCTGTAAAGCACAATATGATGTGCTTATGTAGGCTTACACTAAACCAATTTCAAGACATGACAATGAGGTATAATGACGTAAAGGAAGAACAACCTCACAACCTGCTATATTCTCCTCTTTTCCAAGGTTTCTCCAGGCCAGTACATCAACCTCGAAGAATTCTTTGTCAAATACAAGAATTAGTAAGTTGACATCATGACACTTGTACCTTGTACCTGTACAACTGCCCTTTCTGTGTCCATTTTCTGACACATAACGAGCGTTCCTTTTCTGTTCCTATCTGCACTGTGAGTGTGTTAGGGTCATAGCGTTAACGTCAGGGGGGTATAATGAGCGTTCCTTCTCTGTTCCTCTCAGCTCCTATCTGCACTGTGAGTGGGTTAGGGTCATAGCGTTAACGTCAGGGGTATAATGACATCCTTCTCTGTTCCTCTCAGCTCCTATCTGCACTGTGAGTGGGTTAGGGTCATAGCGTTAACGTCAGGGGTATAATGACATCCTTCTCTGTTCCTCTCAGCTCCTATCTGCACTGTGAGTGGGTTAGGGCCATGACGTTAACCTTAGTGGTATAATGACATCCTTCTCTGTTCCTCTCAGCTCCTATCTGCACTGTGAGTGGGTTAGGGTCATAACGTTAACGTTAGGGGGGTATAATGAGCATTCCTTCTCTGTTCCTCTCAGCTCCTATCTGCACTGTGAGTGGGTTAGGGTCATAGCGTTAACGTCAGGGGTATAATGACATCCTTCTCTGTTCCTCTCAGCTCCTATCTGCACTGTGAGTGGGTTAGGGCCATAACGTTAACGTCAGGGGTATAATGACATCCTTCTCTGTTCCTCTCAGCTCCTATCTGCACTGTGAGTGGGTTAGGGCCATGACGTTAACGTTAAGGGTATAATGAGCGTTCCTTCTCTGTTCCTCTCAGCTCCTATCTGCACTGTGAGTGGGTTAGGGCCATGACGTTAACGTTAGGGGTATAATGACATCCTTCTCTGTTCCTCTCAGCTCCTATCTGCACTGTGAGTGGGTTAGGGCCATAACGTTAACGTCAGGGGTATAATGACATCCTTCTCTGTTCCTCTCAGCTCCTATCTGCACTGTGAGTGGGTTAGGGCCATGACGTTAACGTCAGGGGTATAATGACATCCTTCTCTGTTCCTCTCAGCTCCTATCTGCACTGTGAGTGGGTTAGGGTCATAGCGTTAACGTCAGGGGTATAATGACATCCTTCTCTGTTCCTCTCAGCTCCTATCTGCACTGTGAGTGTGTTAGGGTCATAGCGTTAACGTCAGGGGTATAATGACATCCTTCTCTGTTCCTCTCAGCTCCTATCTGCACTGTGAGTGGGTTAGGGCCATGACGTTAACGTTAGGGGTATAATGACATCCTTCTCTGTTCCTCTCAGCTCCTATCTGCACTGTGATTGGGTTAGGGTCATAACGTTAACGTTAGGGGTATAATGAGCGTTCCTTCTCTGTTCCTCTCAGCTCCTATCTGCACTGTGAGTGGGTTAGGGTCATAAGGTTAACGTTAGGGGTATAATGACATCCTTCTCTGTTCCTCTCAGCTCCTATCTGCACTGTGAGTGGGTTAGGGTCATAACGTTAACGTTAGGGGTATAATGACATCCTTCTCTGTTCCTCTCAGCTCCTATCTGCACTGTGAGTGGGTTAGGGTCATAACGTTAACGTCAGGGGTATAATGACATCCTTCTCTGTTCCTCTCAGCTCCTATCTGCACTGTGAGTGGGTTAGGGTCATAACGTTAACGTTAGGGGTATAATGACATCCTTCTCTGTTCCTCTCAGCTCCTATCTGCACTGTGAGTGGGTTAGGGCCATAACGTTAACGTCAGGGGTATAATGACATCCTTCTCTGTTCCTCTCAGCTCCTATCTGCACTGTGAGTGGGTTAGGGTCATAACGTTAACGTTAGGGGGGTATAATGAGCATTCCTTCTCTGTTCCTCTCAGCTCCTATCTGCACTGTGAGTGGGTTAGGGTCATAGCGTTAACGTCAGGGGTATAATGACATCCTTCTCTGTTCCTCTCAGCTCCTATCTGCACTGTGAGTGGGTTAGGGCCATGACGTTAACGTTAGGGGTATAATGACATCCTTCTCTGTTCCTCTCAGCTCCTATCTGCACTGTGAGTGGGTTAGGGTCATAGCGTTAACGTCAGGGGTATAATGACATCCTTCTCTGTTCCTCTCAGCTCCTATCTGCACTGTGAGTGGGTTAGGGTCATATAGGGGTTAGGGGTATAATGACATCCTTCTCTGTTCCTCTCAGCTCCTATCTGCACTGTGAGTGGGTTAGGGCCATGACGTTAACGTTAGGGGTATAATGACATCCTTCTCTGTTCCTCTCAGCTCCTATCTGCACTGTGATTGGGTTAGGGTCATAACGTTAACGTTAGGGGTATAATGAGCGTTCCTTCTCTGTTCCTCTCAGCTCCTATCTGCACTGTGAGTGGGTTAGGGCCATGACGTTAACGTTAGGGGTATAATGAGCATTCCTTCTCTGTTCCTCTCAGCTCCTATCTGCACTGTGAGTGGGTTAGGGTCATAACGTTAACGTTAGGGGTATAATGACATCCTTCTCTGTTCCTCTCAGCTCCTATCTGCACTGTGAGTGGGTTAGGGTCATAACGTTAACGTTAGGGGTATAATGAGCATTCCTTCTCTGTTCCTCTCAGCTCCTATCTGCACTGTGAGTGGGTTAGGGTCATAAGGTTAACGTTAGGGGTATAATGACATCCTTCTCTGTTCCTCTCAGCTCCTATCTGCACTGTGAGTGGGTTAGGGTCATAACGTTAACGTTAGGGGTATAATGACATCCTTCTCTGTTCCTCTCAGCTCCTATCTGCACTGTGAGTGGGTTAGGGCCATGACGTTAACGTTAGGGGTATAATGACATCCTTCTCTGTTCCTCTCAGCTCCTATCTGCACTGTGAGTGGGTTAGGGTCATAACGTTAACGTTAGGGGTATAATGACATCCTTCTCTGTTCCTCTCAGCTCCTATCTGCACTGTGAGTGGGTTAGGGCCATGACGTTAACGTTAGGGGTATAATGAGCATTCCTTCTCTGTTCCTCTCAGCTCCTATCTGCACTGTGAGTGGGCCACGCTGGTGCAGCTGGAGAGAGACAAGAGGATCCATCAGAAGCTGAAGAGGTTCAAAGCCACATATGCCCAGAAGCGGACCTTCTTCCAGGAGGTGAGTGCTGTGCTGCGCTGCGGCGATTTGTATTTAAAATAAAAATGTATTTAATTTATTTATTTCCATCTCCAATGCATTTTGTTACTGGCCGCACCGTGTGTCCCTATGACCGTATGTCTGTCCCGTTTGGGGTATGAACAGCTGCAATACAGCTGGGTGACCTAAAGTGGCACTGTTGAGCAGCCCAAAGGGGCCACTCACAGTGAGCACCACAACTATAACAATGTAACAATAAAACTGTACCGTACAGTGCAGTAAAATATCACAAGGTAAGGTTTCAGAAACCTCTTGCATCCCTGGATTATATAGGGCAGAGGTGGGAAACGTTGACGTTGGAGAGGGCCACCATATTTACACACTCACTCCAGAGGGCCACATTGCATATTACTGTCGTAGCAAAAATAGCCGGCATTTTGTTATAGTCATGTTAACTTTATGAACTAAATACAAATGCATTGGACTTTAAAAAAAAAGACGATAACATTTTAATACTAGTAATTAGCTGAAAGCAATACTATATCAACATTAAGTGATGGTGGGGGCCGCCAGTTACCCATGTATGATATAGGGTTTAGCTGAAGGCCTGCCGCGATGACGATGCCAGTCTACATCCATTTATGGAGTTCTATATTTTTCGCCACTAATATTAACCTGATGTCAACACTAGATATCTCTCTTGTCTCCATATATGGAGCTCTAGGTGAAAGCCTTTGTTACAGTCTGACAAGTTGAGTTGTCGTCCTCCTCACCCCATGTGTTTGTTTGTCTGCGTCCAGGAGGAAGAGCCATTCAACCCAGACTACATGGAGGTAGACCGGATTCTAGACGTTTCCCACAGTGTGGACAAAGATAACGGAGAGGTGAGAGTTCAGGCTGTCGGAGCAGCGCTTTGTTGTTTCCTTTGACGATACTCTGCTGGCAATAAATGCCTCGTAAAGGTCTACCTGTAGCCTATAAACTAGTGAAAGTAGCTTATGAATATTGGAATTTGGTGCCATGGAGAGGAGATAATCAGTTTATTTTCCACGATACGCAGTTGGAAAAAAATGCAATGACAATACGAATATTTTCAATGGCTGATCAGAGATTAAAATAGGGTGCATTTTGCATCCCAAAACGCAGTTCATAGTTAAGGGACGCAATAAAACAACAACCTCTACATCCACGGAATGCACTACTGTACTGTTTTCTATTCTCTAGTTTATTTTGCTATCTTTAGTTATAATAATCATTTCTTCTTACATGAATATAACCACATTATAACCATATAAAATGAAATGGTAGTTAAATGCTGCAATTTGTAAAAAATGGCAAAATATGACTCCTAAAGTCGTTGAAGTGGAATGTCCCTGGGACTCATCTAAAAGACCATCCCGGGCCTCATTACATTGAAAACCTATTTACATCACGGGCTGATGTCTCTCACATCGGCCAATTTGAAATGACGTCCATTGCTCAATTGTTTTATCTGGTGGTGTTTCTCTTTGCCTGGTCCAGCCGGTGATCTACTACCTGGTGAAGTGGGGCTCTCTGCCGTACGAGGACGCCACCTGGGAGCTGAAGGAGGACGTAGACGAGGGCAAGGTGGAAGAGTTTGGAAAGATCCAGAACAGACTGATCAAGATCAAGAGAACGGTAAGTCGCTTTGTGTATAATAATAATTAGACTCTCGACTCGCCCGCCGCAGCCGGGTCGAGAGTCTTAACCCTTAACGCCACACATCTGTGTCGCAGTGCGATCCGAGTGAGACCCACACAACACTTTGCCCATTGGCCGTGTGTTTCCCTTGCTGGGCAGGTTGTGTTGTTGTTGTTGTTTCTCTGTGAAGGTTGTGTGTCCGCTATTCGTGTATATTCTGTTTGTGTATATTCTGTTTGTGTATATTCTTTTCGTGTGTCTGCTGTTTGTGTATATTCTGTTTGTGTATATTCTGTTTGTGTATATTCTGTTCGTATATTCTGTTCGTGTATATTCTGTTCGTGTGTCTGCTGTTCGTGTATATTCTGTTTGTGTATATTCTATTCGTATATTCTGTTCGTGTATATTCTGTTCGTGTGTCTGCTGTTCGTGTATATTCTATTCGTGTATATTCTGTTCGTGTGTCTGCTGTTCGTGTATATTCTGTTCGTGTATATTCTATTTGTGTATATTCTGTTCGTGTATATTCTTCGTGTATATTCTGTTCGTGTATATTCTGTTTGTGTATATTCTATTCGTGTATATTCTGTTCGTGTATATTCTGTTCGTGTATATTCTTCGTGTATATTCTGTTCGTGTATATTCTCGGGCCCATGGCATCACGGACAGGGAATCCGTGGAGCTGGCTTAGAAAACGTAAGTGTCGGGGTCGGTGACGTATCGCAGCCCGCCGAGCACGGGCGTAGGCGGCGCTTCCCAGTATGCGCCGCACGCGTTAACGGTCTAGGACTTGCCCAAGTGAACTGTGCATGAAGTTGTGCGCTCACAACTTGTTACCGTTTTATTTGTTTATTCATACTTGTCCCCATTAGCTGACGTCTTAACATCAGCTAGTCTTCCTGTGTCGTCATCGTCCTGGGTGTTTCTTTTAACCAGTTTTTCCTTCTCTCTCTCTCTCTCTCTCAGGCGAGGCCCCCGGCCAGCACCTGGAAAAAGTTGGAGGAGACCAAAGAATACAAGAGTGGCAACGTCCTGAGAGAGTATCAGCTGGAAGGAGTCAACTGGCTTCTGTTCAACTGGTACAACAGGTATGGAACATTGACTTAATGACATACACGGTTACACGCATGCACTTCGATACACTTTGATAGCTCCATGGAAATGATTTGTTGGTGATGGCTGTTGAACCGGTTTCATTAACGTGCCTGTGTAGTTAGATTATGTAATCAGATTCAGGGCTAATGAAGCAAATGAACAGTGTGAGGGAAAGATAATTCACCAAATGCGTTTACCCCTCAATCTATCAGTTGCTTTCACTCTAATCTGTGTTATTCACAATTATATAGTGCAGTTGGTTTCCGGTCAAGCGATTTGGTCGGACAAGAGGCATTTCATGAGTGCTGATATACAACACCACTGCAACGTCTTACCGAAGCATTCAGTGTCACTCCGCTAAGAGGTAGACTAGACTTGAGAACCAGGGGTTCTCAACCTTTTTGGCCGGGGAACCCCGGAAATGCTTTGGCCATGTCTCGCGACCCCCGCCCCCCTCCCCACCGCCAATACAAACTGACTGCAAAAATAACCATAATAATAGAGAAAATAGATCATAAATTAATACTGAAACCAGATATAATCATTAAGGAAAGTTTATGCATGTACTATGTGTACTATGTAAACACTTCATTTCCATTTTCCAGACAAAAAAGGTTACCCCCCCCCAAATAATTTGGCGACCCCCCGAAGGGTCGCAACTCACGGGTCCCCAGGACTAGACTACTAGAGGTAACGGTAGCCTGTTGTTTACCCTCCGGTCAGGCCTGACTGTTTACACATTGTTTTGGCAGCATTTCTGCTGGATCTATATGTGTTGACACGGCCACATAACAAGAAAATGCATCAACAAAACCATAATATGGCTACCTACACTTGCAGCCTTGACTTTATTACAGCCGTACTGTCTGGTACGATCCACAGCACAACCTCGGGTGAGAATGTGTGCATTTTCATTTCAGTAAAATCAAAAGTACCTACAGAAGTACATCGTGAAATTGTGCTATTTTGGCAGTTCCAAAAGAAATGTCACAATACGGAGACATATTGAATATCAGCGTGGGACTACTACTACTACTACAGGTCGTGATCATAGACAAAGCGTTCTCCGGGTCTGATATGGACGTAAGATGAAGCCTGTCAGTAAATCGCCATCTTTCTAGATCCGTTTGGGCCCAGCTAGCCATTGGCTGGCCCAGACAACAAGGCGGGACTTCCCCCCTTCTTCTTCGTTGGTTTTTATTTTGACTCGAGTGGGGGGGTGGTCCCGATCATAGACTGCAACGGTAGCCATGCCCCTCAGAACATACTCGACTTTAAGGTAATTTCTTTAATAAATGGGACCATAATTTTCAAAAAAGAATATTATGACATGAGAAATGAGACTTTAAACTAGTGACTGGAAGCAGAAAGTATTCATTACCATGTTTATTAAGGTAATACAGTCTAGGTGAAGTTGGGCCCAAATACATGGACCTCTATGGGGCTATGGGTTTTTTTGGGCCCAATGACAGCGCCACAACAGGCCATTATATAAACTTTCAAGAAGTCAGGATTTCCTACTGGCTTCAGACACTATTGGCTTCACTGGTCGTGATGTGTGTGTATATTCTTCATGAAGTCACAATCCACTCTCTCTCTCTCTCTCTCTCTCTCTCTCTCTCTCTCTCTCTCTCTCTCTCTCTCTTTTGTGTAACCGTCCTCCCCCTCCAGGCAGAACTGCATCCTGGCAGACGAGATGGGCCTGGGGAAAACCATCCAGTCCATTTCGCTGCTGCAGGAGATATTTGGCGCCGGCATCCACGGGCCCTTCCTGGTCATCGCCCCGCTCTCCACCATCACCAACTGGGAGAGAGAGTTTGTCACGTGGACCGACATGAACGCCATCGTCTACCACGGCAGCCTGGCCAGCAGGCAGATGATCCAGCAGTACGAGATGTATTGCAAGGACGAGAAGGTATGTGTGTGTTGGCTGTCACGGTTACACATTTTAGTCCACAGTTTGCCCCCGAACTGTGGAATGCTCACCGCCCACCTGAGATCCCCACAGTCGGTCGACACTTTTAAGAGAGGACTAAAAACTTTCCTTTTTACCAAAGCATTTTTATAGCCTTGCCCTTATGTTTGAAATGTTCCTGTTCTATTAGATGTTTTTAATGGTTTGTTGTTTCTTTTGCTTTTATTCATTTGCTGTAGCACTTTGAGATTCTGTTGAATATAAAGTGCGTTATTATAAAATCCATTATTATTATTATAAGATGAATTGTCACAACAAAAATTGCGAGTAATGATTTTATTGTGTTTTTTGGCATTGGAAATTTGGAACATTTAATGTGACTAGAAATTAAACATTTCTGTTTGACTTTTAAGCTTTGTATTGAAAGTGCACAGGTTTGACGAATAACTGAAATCACTGGGATTTTTATAAATGGATGAACATAATATAAGTAAACGATCCAAAAGGAGGATGAAATTAAAGTACAGCTGTGTTAACCCATTTTGATCGATTTTTCAAACCTAATGCTAACACCAAAAGGGGTTCCTGCCCAAAATGGGTTAACTGAACGGTTTCCTGGTCTTTGGTACTCTTCCATGTCAACGGAACGCCTTAACAGTTCTGTCTTTGTTTTAAGGAGCACCTGATCCCTGGTGCGTACAAGTTTGACGCCCTGATCACCACCTTTGAGATGATTCTGTCCGACTGCCCGGAGCTGAGGGAGATCTCCTGGCGCTGCGTGATCATCGACGAGGCTCACCGCCTCAAGAACCGCAACTGTAAGCTTCTGGACAGCCTGAAGATGCTTGACCTGGTTAGTGGACACACACACACACACACACACACACACACACACACACACTCTCACACACACACACACACACACACTCACACTCACACTCTCACACACACACACACACACACACACACACACACACACACACTCACACTCACACTCTCTCACACACACACACACACACACACACTCACACACACACACACACTCTCACACACTCACACATTTCAATTTCTTTATTTGAGTCCACATTTATAAAATACATTATCAAGGGCACAAATATTTAGCAGTTGCTTCTGATATCGCACACACTCGGAAGTTCGGAAACATCGTGTGTCTCAGTGCCTGAGTCCAAACAAGTCCTAAATGTACAGAATATAGGCAACACATGAACCTATTCACAGACAACCTTGGTCACTTCAGTCTGTCCAAGTCCAATTACCAACACCTGGGAGAAGAAAATAAAATAGACCGACTGCCTATAATGGAGGAGATTGAACACACACACACACACACACACAATAAACAAAATCTTGAATTTCTTGATGTCTCGTATAGTTAGTAATAGTATAAGCTGAACACTGAATAGTTCTCCTCTCCTCTTCTTTCTGTCTCTTTCATATTCTTTTCCTGCTCAAAAACCACATCCTTATTTGCCTCTCATTCCCTCCTGAACTTCACTGCCTGGTTCTCTTTCTTCATCTCTGGATGTCTCCCCCCTCCCCACCTCTCCGTCTCTCTGTGCTCTCCCAGGAACACAAGGTTTTGTTGACGGGCACCCCCCTGCAGAACACGGTGGAGGAGCTGTTCAGCCTGCTGCACTTCCTGGAACCGGCCCAGTTCGCCTCCGAGGTGGAGTTCCTCAAGGAGTTTGGAGACCTTAAGACAGAGGAGCAGGTCAGCAGCTTTCTCTCATAACACTAACATTAAGACAGAGGAGCAGGTCAGCAGCTTTCTCTCATAACACTAACATTAAGACAGAGGAGCAGGTCAGCAGCTTTCTCTCATAACACTAACATTAAGACAGAGGAGCAGGTCAGCAGCTTTCTCTCATAACACTAACATTAAGACAGAGGAGCAGGTCAGCAGCTTTCTCTCATAACGCTAAATTGAATGCCTCAACTCCTTGTGAGGGTGTGTGTGTGTGTGTGTGTGTGGGGAGGGGGTCCCCTGTTCAAATATAACCTCGCCTCACCAGGCTTTCCACCACCTCGGAGGAAAGCCTGGTCTCCGTTTCAAAAGTCCGTATGATCCTGTCGGGAGCGGATGATATCGTTACGTCATGTTGTAGTATTGTTTTGTAGTCGACAGGCAGGAACAACAGGCGGCAACTTCCTTTTCCCTCAAACAGATTTTTCTCAATAAAAGCTACAGGCTACGAGAGCTTTTATTGAGAAAAATCTGTTTGAGGGAAAAGGAAGTTGCCGCCTGTTTTTCCTGCCTGTCGACTACAAAACAATACTACAACATGACGTAACGATATCATCCGCTCCCGACAGTATCATATACCCTAAATGAAATGGTGCCCAGGCTAGTTCAAATATGATTATTTTGGGGGTCACGGCTTGAAAAGATTGAGAAGCACTGCAATAACAGAACAGGTAGAACACTTCTGCAAAACTCACGCTGGAGGGCGGAGTGGGGCCGGTGGGCTCACTGACTCGGTCACTGTTTCTAATTAGGTTCTTCATGCATTCATTCCCACCCTCAGATGCTCACATAGACGCCGTGACCAAACCTTTTCTCTGTCTCGTTAGGTCACTAAACTAAACCTTTTCTCTGTCTCGTTAGGTCACTAAACTCCAGTCCATTTTGAAACCCATGATGTTGCGCAGGCTGAAGGAGGATGTTGAGAAGAACCTGGCACCCAAACAAGAGACCATCATCGAGGTAGGATCATCCAGTTACAGAACTGGAACTGTTTCATCAACATGAATCGTTTCTTATATATGCGACACGCACGCGCATGCACACACGCGTGCGCTCGCTCACCCATTTAAAAAGATTGCGGGACGATCCGTTAGCCGTTTTCTAACATCCGGTTCACAATCCGGTCCACATCCGGTAATTTTTGCCTTAATTTAAAGGACCTGACTGAAAAGACCTTGGCAACAGATGAACAGTGGGTGAAATGGATCTGCCATTAAGTTAAGCATCATGAATAGGCAGGTATAGGGTATCTCTATAGCAGAAAGAGATATCAAAACCGTTTTGATGGATGAAATCCCGTCAAAGTAAGAGTGACAAAGGTCCCATGTGTATTGACCAATTACCATTTTATGATTAAAGCGAGAGAGAGAGAGACACAGACAGATAGGGAGAGGTTCCCTGCAGGCTGCGCGCTGCAGCAGAGGGAGAGAGAGACACACACAGACAGACAGACAGAGAGAGAGAGGTTCCCTGCAGGCTGCATGCTGCAGCAGAGGGAGAGAGAGACACAGACAGACAGACAGAGAGAGAGAGGTTCCCTGCAGGCTGTGTGCTGCAGCAGAGGGAGAGAGAGAGAGAGACACACACAGACAGACAGAGAGAGAGAGGTTCCCTGCAGGCTGCGTGCTGCAGCAGAGGGAGAGAGAGACACACACAGACAGACAGATAGGGAGAGGTTCCCTGCAGGCTGTGTGCTGCAGCAGAGGGAGAGAGAGAGAGAGAGACACACACAGACAGACAGAGAGAGAGAGGTTCCCTGCAGGCTGCGTGCTGCAGCAGAGGGAGAGAGAGACACACACAGACAGACAGAGAGAGAGAGGTTCCCTGCAGGCTGCACGCTGCAGCAGAGGGAGAGAGAGACACACACAGACAGACAGAGAGAGAGAGGTTCCCTGCAGGCTGCATGCTGCAGCAGAGGGAGAGAGAGACACACACAGACAGACAGAGAGAGAGAGGTTCCCTGCAGGCTGCACGCTGCAGCAGAGGGAGAGAGAGACACACACAGACAGACAGAGAGAGAGAGGTTCCCTGCAGGCTGCATGCTGCAGCAGAGAGAGAGAGAGACACAGACAGACAGACAGAGAGAGAGAGGTTCCCTGCAGGCTGCATGCTGCAGCAGAGAGAGAGAGAGACACACACAGACAGACAGAGAGAGAGAGGTTCCCTGCAGGCTGCACGCTGCAGCAGAGAGAGAGAGAGAGAGACACACACAGACAGACAGAGAGAGAGAGGTTCCCTGCAGGCTGCGCGCTGCAGCAGAGGGAGAGAGAGACACACACAGACAGACAGACAGAGAGAGAGAGGTTCCCTGCAGGCTGCGCGCTGCAGCAGAGGGAGAGAGAGACACACACAGACAGACAGACAGAGAGAGAGAGGTTCCCTGCAGGCTGCGCGCTGCAGCAGAGGGAGAGAGAGACACACAGACAGACAGACAGAGAGAGAGAGAGGTTCCCTGCAGGCTGCGCGCTGCAGCAGAGGGAGAGAGAGACACACACAGACAGACAGAGAGAGAGAGGTTCCCTGCAGGCTGCGCGCTGCAGCAGAGAGAGAGAGACACACACAGACAGACAGAGAGAGAGAGGTTCCCTGCAGGCTGCGTGCTGCAGCAGAGAGAGAGAGAGACACAGACAGACAGACAGAGAGAGAGAGGTTCCCTGCAGGCTGCACGCTGCAGCAGAGGGAGAGAGAGACACACACAGACAGACAGAGAGAGAGGAACCTGCAGGCTGCACGCTGCAGCAGAGGGAGAGAGAGACACACACAGACAGACAGACAGAGAGAGAGAGGTTCCCTGCAGGCTGCGGGCTGCAGCAGAGGGAGAGAGACACACACAGACAGACAGAGAGAGAGAGGTTCCCTGCAGGCTGCGCGCTGCAGCAGAGGGAGAGAGACACACACAGACAGACAGACAGAGAGAGAGAGGTTCCCTGCAGGCTGCGTGCTGCAGCAGAGGGTGAGGGAGACGTGTCTCGTCTCCATAGCGTGGGTAACCAAACGGATCATTTGTTTTTTACACACAATCATCACAAGTTTTAGCAGAAGCAGGTGCATGAAACGGTCTTGGCTGAATGGAATATTACAAAGCACTTCTAAACAGCTCCTACTTTGCTCGCTTTAGCCACGTGTGGGGAATGGGACACACAGGAGAGTTGTCATGGTTGCTTTAACCTGCTTATTTTAATTTGAGCTTTGCTAGTTTGCTTTCACCTCGTTGAGGTCAACACTGTTGTCGGGATCCGTGATCGTGATATAAAGCATAATTGCACCCCGGTGTTTTCATTCAAATCAGCTCAAGGCAAACCATGCATGCAGGACGGGGCTTGCATTGCGTGGTACGTCTTGCGCTGCTGATCCTAAACCAGCGTAATCATCACATGTAACACAGCCGTTCATGATGCTGGAACACACTAACCTGATCCTAGGTCAGCCTAAATGATCACACTTTAAACAGAACTTTTTTCTCCTCCGCAGCGCTGCGCAGCATGAGCGCACATGCAGCGGACAGAGAGAAAGATTATACAGTCCGACACACAATCACACACTCATTGTGCTTTTTGTTGTTGTTGCAAATGTTAATAAAATATTCAGACAGTACACACACACACGTCACACACAGCCATACACATAGTCTATAGGAGTTGGTGTAGTCCTTTGATATAAGGATATTTTCCATTGAAATGCATCGACGATGAATCTACACTGTTCCACCTGGATGAACCAGATAAAACTTGAATTGTGTTATATTTCTATTCTATAAAGCTGTAGGTGTTTTCTGCTCTAGAGAATTGGGCTACTGTATGTTCTTCCCACTCGTCCAGCTCGCCCACGTTGATGGTGCTGACGAACAAAATTAGGTTGTCAAGAGAGCTGAAGGACTCGAATAACAACCCACTAATAACGAACCTATACTGAACCGATACGGCATATTTATCAAGAGAGAGGTTTCAAGCTGTTCTGTGGGTTTACCTGGCACTTTATGTAATCGTGTGCTGACCATGGACCCCACTTATGGGCCTACATGGCCCTCAGACCCCAAGTGGATGTGGCAGTCGGATTGTTCCCACGGAAAACCTGACCGTCTTGTCTGTGCTCCCAGGTTGAGTTGACGGATGTGCAGAAGAAGTACTACAGGGCCATCCTGGAGAGGAACTTCACCTTCCTCAGCGCCGGAGCCACCAGCAACAGCAACGTCCCCAACCTGCTCAACACCATGATGGAGCTGCGCAAGTGTTGCAACCACCCCTACCTCATTACTGGTACTGCACCTTAACATTTACCACCCCTACCTCATTACTGGTACTGCATCTTAACATTTACCACCCCTACCTCATTACTGGTACTGCATCTTAACATTTACCACCCCTACCTCATTACTGGTACTGCATCTTAACATTTACCACCCCTACCTCATTACTGGTACTGCATCTTAACCTTTACCACCCCTACCTCATTACTGGTACTGCATCTTAACATTTACCACCCCTACCTCATTACTGGTACTGCATCTTAACATTTACCACCCCTACCTCATTACTGGTACTGCATCTTAACATTTACCACCCCTACCTCATTACTGGTACTGCATCTTAACATGTACCACCCCTACCTCATTACTGGTACTGCATCTTAACATTTACCACCCCTACCTCATTACTGGTACTGCATCTTAAACTTTACCACCCCTACCTCATTACTGGTACTGCATCTTAACATTTACCACCCCTACCTCATTACTGGTACTGCATCTTATAATTTACCACCCCTACCTCATTACTGGTACTGCATCTTAAACTTTACCACCCCTACCTCATTACTGGTACTGCATCTTAAACTTTACCACCCCTACCTCATTACTGGTACTGCATCTTATCATTTACCACCCCTACCTCATTACTGGTACTGCATCTTATCATTTACCACCCCTACCTCATTACTGGTACTGCATCTTAACATTTACCACCCCTACCTCATTACTGGTACTGCATCTTAACATTTACCACCCCTACCTCATTACTGGTACTGCAACTTAACATTTACCACCCCTACCTCATTACTGGTACTGCATCTTAACATTTACCACCCCTACCTCATTATTGGTACTGCATCTTAACATTTACCACCCCTACCTCATTACTGGTACTGCAACTTAACATTTACCACCCCTACCTCATTACTGGTACTGCATCTTAACATTTACCACCCCTACCTCATTACTGGTACTGCATCTTATCATTTACCACCCCTACCTCATTACTGGTACTGCATCTTAACATTTACCACCCCTACCTCATTACTGGTACTGCATCTTAACATTTACCACCCCTACCTCATTACTGGTACTGCATCTTATCATTTACCACCCCTACCTCATTACTGGTACTGCATCTTAACATTTACCACCCCTACCTCATTACTGGTACTGCATCTTAACCTTTACCACCCCTACCTCATTACTGGTACTGCATCTTAACATTTACCACCCCTACCTCATTACTGGTACTGCATCTTAACATTTACCACCCCTACCTCATTATTGGTACTGCATCTTATCATTTACCACCCCTACCTCATTATTGGTACTGCATCTTAACCTTTACCACCCCTACCTCATTACTGGTACTGCATCTTAACCGTTGAACTGCCAATCCCAATTATTTTGTTTGGGTAACAAATTGGCATATTTTTAATTCATTGTTTTAACATACAAGAAAGATCTGGTGGTTTGAAAAGATGTTTTAATTTTTTTTTCATTGATAGTGTATTCTCTCGAATTGCCACCAGATGGCGGGAAAGCACCATTATGCTGATTTTGGCCAAAATAGACGAATCTTCCTAAGTCACTTCCGGTTCAACGATCAACAACATCCTGTAGTATTTTGACCCTAGTCAATAGCTTGGCTGGTCCGGATTGCTAAGCTAATGCTATTCATAACTAAGTCAAATTAACCTCAAATCAACCCCAAAATATCGCAAAATATCACATTTTTTACAGTGACGCACATAGAGACGCGTGCACGATCACGCGGATTTCGGACGTTTTTTGGTAAATTACATCCAACATTAGTGATATTAGCGAAAAAATTGCTCTTTTGACCCCGCGATAACTGATATTGATTGTCATTCCGTTTTTTCCGGGAACGGCAGGTTTGTATTTTTAGCAATAATCCGTTTTTTCCGGGAACGGTAGGCCAGGGGTTAACACTTACCACCCCTACCTCATTACTGGTACCTTATTATTGTACCAGTCGGCCAGAATGGAATGGGCTAGGAGTACTTCTGCTATGATTGTTAATACAAAGAAGCTGATGAAACATCACTTGTTTATTTCCGTCACGGATTGACACCGACATGCTTCGGTTACCTTAAACAAGAAAAATATGAATCTCATACATACTCTAATGAGTAACACAACTCTATGCTTGTTCCTCTGGTCCCTCTCTGGTCATCCAGGCATACTCTAATGATTAACACAACTCTATGCTTGTTCCTCTGGTCCTTCTCTCTGGTCATCCAGTCATACTCTAATGAGTAACACAACTCTATGCTTGTTCTCTGGTCCCTCTCTGGTCATCCAGGCGCAGAGGAGAAGATTGTAGCGGAGCTGCGGGGGAAGTATGACCCCATGGCCCCGGACTTCCACTTGCAGGCCCTGATTCGGTCGGCCGGCAAGCTGGTGCTGCTGGACAAGCTGCTGCCTCGCCTCAAAGCCGGCGGACACAAGGTGCTCATCTTCTCTCAGATGGTGCGCTGCTTGGACATCCTGGAGGACTACCTCATCAACAAGAGGTACGAGAGGAGTGTTCCACGGAAAGAGATTTGATGTTGAAATTGGGCAATGAAACCTTTTCACTTCATCATTATGGGGTATTGTATGTAGATTGATGAGGGAAAAAACGAATTTAATCCATTTTGAAATGAGGCTGTAACAAAACAAAATGTGGTAAAAGTGAAGGGGTGTGAATACTTTCCGAAGGCACTGTATATTCTTTCAGAGCGAATGTTTTTTTTTAACGCCAGGCCTAAATGGGATAAGCACTTCATCCTCTGTTTTTCCCCCAGATACCTGTATGAACGTATTGACGGCAGAGTGCGGGGGAACCTCAGACAGGCCGCAATCGACCGTTTCAGTAAGCCCGACTCGGACCGCTTCGTCTTCCTGCTGTGTACCCGCGCCGGAGGTCTGGGCATCAACCTCACCGCCGCCGATACCTGCGTCATCTTCGACTCTGACTGGAACCCTCAGAACGACCTCCAGGTACTACACTATACCTATACCTATACACTATACATGTGTCATCTTCGACTCTGACTGGAACCCTCAGAACGACCTCCAGGTACTAGAAAGCTTCGTTTTACCCCCCCTTTGTGTAAAATCAAGTGACAATTTATACGTACATTTGGGGAGCCTTAAGTTGTGGAAAATGTGGGGTGCATACTTAGTTTAGACTAGTCATTGGTTAGACATGGGTTAAGGTTAGGTTTAGGTGTGCTGCCTCGTGGGAGGTTAGGTTTAGGGTGAGGGTTTGAGATGGGTTGTAGTTGTAGGACTAATGACTGGTCTAACCAATGACTAGTCTTAACCAAAAACTGTCTAAACTAAGTACTGCAGCCGGAAAATGTTTGATTATTTGAATGGCTTTATTCACATTTTCCTGTGAAAGTCATAATCATAAAAGAAAAACATATTTGTTGTGTCATTTAGAGTTTCCAGTGGAGGTATTTTCCCCTGTATATTTTGGTCATTTAGAGTTTCCAGTGGAGGTATATTTTGGACACAACCTTTTTATTTTCCTGACATTTTGAACGCTCACCGGCTGCTTCTCCTCGTGACCTTAATCCCACCGTCTTCGTCCTCCACCTCCAGGCCCAGGCTCGGTGCCATCGTATCGGCCAGTCCAAGGCAGTGAAGGTGTACCGCCTCATCACCAGGAACTCCTACGAGAGGGAGATGCTGGACAAGGCCAGTCTGAAGCTGGGTCTGGACCGGGCCGTGCTGCAGAGCATGAGCGGCAACAAGGAGGGCATCAACGGCGGGGTGAGAACAGAACTCCACGTTATGTTCAGTTTGGGTTGGGACACTTTTGCTTCCGATCCGTTCCCATTACCTCAATTTCTGTGTTAGTCGATACCGAATACCGATACCAGTGTCGTGATCTCATGTTGTGTTTATAGCTATATCTCGTGTTGTGTTTATAGCTATATCTCGTGTTGTGTTTATAGCTATATCTCGTGTTGTGTTTATAGCTGACTCATCACTCAAATGTGCACTTGCAGTTTGGGCAACTCCAAAGAAAACTCCACATGTCCCAACATTTTATTTACCTGCCATAGTGTCAACCCCTTACCCCTGTGTCGGATCTGTGGTTAGACAGGCATATTCACCGATACCGATATGACAAATAAGGGCCGATCCGATACTTTCCCTATCGGGACATCTCTATTATGGGCTCCATTTTCGTCACCGATAAACCCCTTATCCCTAAACTTCTTTGCCTTTTTTTTTTTTTTTTACTATTTTGCAAAAACGTTGAATTTCTTTTCTTTCTTTTGGGTCTTCTGAGCTAAAAAGTTCGGAAACCATTGATCTAGAATATGCATCAGAGTTTTGAGATGCCAAAGTATGCAACTATGTTTTTCCTTTTTGCATATTTCGCTTCAGAACACTTGAGCTAAATGGCCCTTTCTGCACCCTTTCCCTCCTCCAGACGGTCCAGCAGTTCTCCAAGAAGGAGATCGAGGACCTGTTGAGGAAAGGCGCCTACGCCGCCATCATGGACGAGAACGACGAGGGGAACCGCTTCTGCGAGGAGGACATCGACCAGATCCTGCAGCGGCGGACCACCACCATCACCATCGAGAGCGAGGGGAAGGGCTCCACCTTCTCCAAGGCCAGCTTCGTGGCGTCCGAGAACCGCACCGACATCGCCATCGACGACGTCGACTTCTGGCAGAAGTGGGCCAAGAAGGCCGACATTGACTTTGACACTATGAACAGAAAGGTAAAGGCTATAATCATACGGTAACAGTGACCAGGATATATATATATATATATATATATATGTTGCTATAACCAACTAGCCTCGCATAGCCAGCCTTCATCTGCCTTTGCAATGCAGATTAAGATTAAGGCCCCATTTGGACTGGCAGCCAAATCCAGCCTGAATCAGATCTGAGCCCCACATCCAGATTGGAATCTTATTTGTTTAAATGAGTCATGTGACATGTTGGACTCATTTAAACCAATCGGATTTCGATCTCCATGTGGCACAGATCTGATTGGCCTAAGCCTCTCAATTGTGGGAGGACACGGCTGAAGTGGTGACGAGCCAACCAGATTCGTCTGGAACCAGTCTATAACCAACCAGGGCCCGGTATTCAAATATACGCTACACTTCCTCTGCCAACCTGGGGGGGCAGTGGACTGACCTCATGCTTCCTTCTATGCATGAGGAGTCCAAGCTGCTTCTTTTCACCTTACAGGGGAGAGTTTCCCCGACCGGATGTGGAAGGAACACGTTATTCCGACAAGTTCCTTTCCCCTCCATCAGTCGCCCCGGCTGGCCAGGGGGAGGTAGTTTTAGAGACCAGGATTACGGCATGTTTTTGTGAGGGTACCTACCCTATAGGGGACACGGGGAGAACATGCAAACTCCACACAGAAAGGCCCTTTTGCCAACCCCGCCTCGGGGATGGTGAGGTCACTGATGACGTGCCCAGTGCCCACAGCATCCCCAGCGGGAATCGAACCCAGGACCTTCTAGCTGTGAGGCGACATATGCTAAAATACTAAATACGTAATACCGACCAGCAGTTATGTCAGGACTGATTTGGGTCATGACATCAGTCTTCCTTGCACACCTGAATAAAAAATGGCCGATACTATGGCCGGTTATTTACAAAAGCTAATCTATTGTGGAAACATGTAATAAGCACTTAGAATTAGTGTTGTTCTGCCAAATAGAATTAGGCAGCTCAACGTTTGATGGAGGCAGCTGCCTTGTAATTCTTCATGCAGGAAACATCCTGTGAGGTACTCTGGCTAAAAGCATATGATGTACAGTTATTATATTACAATCATCACTAACACGTCTCCCTCTCTGTTTTTGCCCTGTTGTTGCCTGCGTAGAACACCCTGGTGATCGACACTCCCCGAGTGCGCAAACAGACGCGACAGTTCTCCACGCTGCGAGGCGAGGGCGGCGAGCTCTCCGACGCGGACACGGACGACGAGTACCCTCCCGCCAACGCCCGACAGTCCCGTTCCTCGCGGCGCTCGGAGCGCCACAGCGGATCGGGGTACGGACGCACCGACTGCTTCCGGGTGGAGAAACACCTGCTCATCTACGGGTAGGCGGACCACACATGTACAACCAGGAACAACTGCTTAACCCATTTAGGCCTGACGTCTTCAAAATCCTGACAGTTTTCTGAAAAACCTTATATGTTTCTGTATCAGTGGTGCTCAATATTTCATGTCAAGGACCCCAAAAATGATATCTAATTGGCCGCTTTTCACTCACGTCCGTCTCTCTTTCCTCTCCGTGGGCAGCTGGGGGCGCTGGCGGGACATCTTGTCTCACGCCAGGTGTAAACGTCGCCTGGGCGAACGCGACGTGGAGACCATCTGCCGCGTCATCCTGGTCTTCTGTCTGCTCCACTACCGCGGCGACGAGAACATCAAGAGCTTCATCTGGGAACTCATCACGCCACCGGAGAACGGCCTGGGGCCACAACAACTGCTCAACCACTCTGGTAAGGAACTAGGAAGGCACACTGTTTGGAACTAATTACTGCTCAACCACTCTGGTAAGGAACTAGGAAGACACACTGTTTGGAACTAATTACTGCTCAACCACTCTGGTAAGGAACTAGGAAGACACACTGTTTGGAACTAATTACTGCTCAACCACTCTGGTAAGGAACTAGGAAGACACACTGTTTGGAACTATTTGCTGCTCAACCACTCTGGTAAGGAACTAGGAAGGCACACTGTTTGGAACTATTTACTGCTCAACCACTCTGCGGTAAGGAACTAGGAAGGCACACTGTTTGGAACTAATTACTGCTCAACCACTCTGGTAAGGAACTAGGAAGACACACTGTTTGGAACTATTTGCTGCTCAACCACTCTGGTAAGGAACTAGGAAGGCACACTGTTTGGAACTAATTACTGCTCAACCACTCTGCGGTAAGGAACTAGGAAGGCACACTGTTTGGAACTAATTACTGCTCAACCACTCTGGTAAGGAACTAGGAAGGCACACTGTTTGGAACTAATTACTGCTCAACCACTCTGGTAAGGAACTAGGAAGGCACACTGTTTGGAACTATTTACTGCTCAACCACTCTGGTAAGGAACTAGGAAGGCACACTGTTTGGAACTATTTACTGCTCAACCACTCTGGTAAGGAACTAGGAAGACACACTGTTTGGAACTAATTACTGCTCAACCACTCTGGTAAGGAACTAGGAAGACACACTGTTTGGAACTATTTGCTGCTCAACCACTCTGCGGTAAGGAACTAGGAAGGCACACTGTTTGGAACTAATTACTGCTCAACCACTCTGGTAAGGAACTAGGAAGGCACACTGTTTGGAACTAATTACTGCTCAACCACTCTGGTAAGGAACTAGGAAGGCACACTGTTTGGAACTATTTACTGCTCAACCACTCTGGTAAGGAACTAGGAAGGCACACTGTTTGGAACTATTTACTGCTCAACCACTCTGGTAAGGACCTAGGAAGACACACTGTTTGGAACTAATTACTGCTCAACCACTCTGGTAAGGAACTAGGAAGGCACACTGTTTGGAACTATTTACTGCTCAACCACTCTGGTAAGGAACTAGGAAGGCACACTGTTTGGAACTATTTACTGCTCAACCACTCTGGTAAGGAACTAGGAAGGCACACTGTTTGGAACTAATTACTGCTCAACCACTCTGGTAAGGAACTAATTTGGGTGAATATGTGGTCAAGTAACAGAAAGGACAGGGGAAAAACATAACCTAAACTAAAAACAGCGTTTGCTGAATCACATTCCCAATTTAAGCCATAATACCAATTCCAAAGCCAGGTTTACCTGTGCATGGTGTAATCCAGGATTTAGACAGAGTTACGCAAACTGTGTTCACTTCACGGGGCCTGTCCAATGGCGGCTCTCCTACATAGACTACGCATTGAGCGTGGGCACAACCAACTGGGCCAAGTCGTGGACCGGAAGTAGGCAGAAATGTATTGGACTCAGGCAATAGCCCAGCTTTAATGATCTTAAATCCCTTTATTTTATATTGTTTTGTAGTAATCGTACAACATTAAAGAGACTTTAGTTGTTACTGTACAATACTTTAACAGTTGGCTCTGGTGTAATCCTAGTCTTGCCTCATGTCCTCATGTCTATGCCTGTTATTCATAGAGGCTAATTCATTCTTTATTGCACCATTATTTGGACCCTGAAGTCTCTGAAACTGAAAAACGTTAATTTGTCTTAGCCAATTAACTAAATTGTATAAATGAGCCATGAGTGGTTCTTGGAACTCACGTGTCATTCCCTGCTCCCAGGTCTGTCCATCCCTGTGCCACGAGGCAGGAAGGGCAAGCGGGTGAAGACCCAGAGCACCTTCGACGTGCAGAAGGTGGAGTGGATACGCAAGTTCAACCCCGACACGCTGCTGGTGGACGACAGCTACCGAAAACACCTCAAACACCAGTGCAACAAGTTAGTGTACCTCAAACACCAGCACAACAAGTTAGTGTACCTCAAACACCAGCACAGCAAGTTAGTGTACCTCAAACACCAGCACAACAAGTCAGTGCCTACCACATTTATCCAGTTCATCCACACAGCATGTATATCGTTGCTGACAACTTTAACTTTACAGGAAACAGAAACAAATGCTGAAATCAATGCAATATACTACTGTATATTGTACACTTTAAACTCGACGTGCTTATTTTGGGCATGTTATTATAGGCAAATTGTTTCAAACATGTTAAAAAATATCAAAAATGCCAGATCTCAGAAAATGTTGTGAGCTTGTATATTTATGAAAAAAGAAAAAAAAAACATAAAATATGGTTTCTACCTGATAGCAATGATTGTTGTGTAAGTATAAACCTCTTGTGGTGTTTCCTCCTCCTGCAGGGTGTTGCTAAGGGTGCGAATGCTCTACTACCTGAAACAGGAGGTGATTGGTCAGCACGCTGACGCATTCCTGAGAGGAGTCAGTATCAGGTATCTAAAATGCCCTGTCCCTGTCATGCCCTGTCCCCTCATAGACACCCTGTCCCCTCATAGACACCCTGTCCCCTCATATACACCCTGTCCCCTCATAGACACCCTGTCCCCTCATAGACACCCTGTCCCCTCATATACACCCTGTCCCCTCATATACACCCTGTCCCCTCATAGACACCCTGTCCCCTCATATACACCCTGTCCCCTCATAGACACCCTGTCCCCTTATATACACCCTGTCCCCTCATACTGTATACACCCTGTCCCCTCATATACACCCTGTCCCCTCATATACACCCTGTCCCCTCATAGACACCCTGTCCCCTCATATACACCCTGTCCCCTCATAGACACCCTGTCCCCTTATATACACCCTGTCCCCTCATACTGTATACACCCTGTCCCCTCATATACACCCTGTCCCCTCATATACACCCTGTCCCCTCATAGACACCCTGTCCCCTCATAGACACCCTGTCCCCTCATATACACCCTGTCCCCTCATATACACCCTGTCCCCTCATACTGTATACACCCTGTCCCCTCATATACACCCTGTCCCCTCATATACACCCTGTCCCCTCATATACACCCTGTCCCCTCATATACACCCTGTCCCCTCATATACACCCTGTCCCCTCATATACACCCTGTCCCCTCATATACACCCTGTCCCCTCATACTGTATACACCCTGTCCCCTCATATACACCCTGTCCCCTCATATACACCCTGTCCCCTCATATACACCCTGTCCCCTCATATACACCCTGTCCCCTCATATACACCCTGACCCCTCATATACACCCTGTACCCTCATATACACCCTGTCCCCTCATATACACCCTGTCCCCTCATATACACATGCACGTCACCCTGTCCACTGTAAAGCTGACTTGATGTCTTTCATGCACGTCCCCTGAACACTGTAAAGCTAACTTGATTTCCTTTCCAGGGATGCCGACGTTGACATCTGGATGCCTGAGATGGAACAGCAGGAGGTGCCAGCAGGGTGGTGGGACACGTGGGCCGATCGCTCCCTCCTCATCGGAGTCTACAAACACGGTGTGTCTTGTTCATGTGTTGTCCTGATGCACGTGCAGAAAACTGCACTTGATTATTATAGGCCTAGTGTTTGTTGGGGAAACGCCATCATTTCTCAGGCTAACGCTCAATACACCTACAGTACTACTAGGCAAGGTGGTTCTATTTGTATCGCACATTTCAACAACAAGGCAATTCAATGTGCTTTACACAGGACATCAAGCAAAGGAAACTCAATTATAAAATAACATAAGCATGCATAAAACAAAAGATGGTTATATAAAATAACACTCATCTTTAACTTTTTCTAATAACCTAAAACAAGAACAAAACAAAGAAAAAACTAAGTTGTCCTTTAAACTGCTGTATCCTTTACCGTCTCCTGCATGTGCCTCTAGCTTCGAGGGTGCCAATGTGCCATCACGGTCCTGTATTCTAAAAGCCTTGCTCGTCTTTGCTCACAGGCTATGAGATGTACACCACAATGCGCGCCGATCCCTACCTCAGCTTCCTGGAGAGAGCCGGTCGACCCGACGACAAAGCCATCGATGCCGAGCAGCACACGGGGGACGGCGAGATGGGAGACGAGTGAGTAGACTAGACCACCTCTGTAACCGCCACCAATCAATGTCCACCTTTTTCCCCACTCTCTGTGACACTTTTATGTTTGCGTGACTTCCAGCGGTGACTACGACAAATATTCGGAGGATCCAGAATTCAAGCCTGCATCGAGACTCCCCAAGGACCTCTACGATGAGGGTGACTCTATGAACATGGACGAGGAGATCTCCGTAGAGGACACGACGCCAGGTCCTAGAGTCCACCAGAGCTCCTCCACCCAGAGCGGCGCCTGCGAGTGGCCCAGCAGCTCCACGCTCACGGCCCGCCTGCGGCGCCTGATCACCGCCTACCAGCGCACCTACCGCCAGGAGCAGCTGAAGATCGAGGCTGAGGCCAAGGGCGACCGCAGACGCCGGCGCTGTGAACAGGCCAGCAAGCTGAAGGAGATCGCTCGCCAGGAGCGCCAACAGAGGTAGGTTAATGAGTACAATTTGCTGGCTTGGTGCAATGAAGGAGCACTGGACCACAGTGGACCAGTGTGTCCTGTATTGATTGCTGCTCTAACCATGTATGACCAGATTTGACTGAGAGACTGCCATCGCGCAAATTCCAGCTTTTCCAAAATGAGTTTATAGCACAGACTCTTCACATACTACAGCATGTCTAAGTGTCATAGCTGAAATCGACATGTAAATATGAAATAAATGCTTAAACATGTAGCTAGGTGTAATGTTAGAGACCACAGAAGTGAATCTTTCAAGCCTGTTTTCTCAACTCGCTGTTTCTCTGCAAGACATTACTCTATAAGCCATATCTCCAAAACTAGCGGGCCAAACTGAACAACCAATATGTCAATTTGAAGCTATGATTCCCTGCTTTCATATGACATGGGGCATATGACAATAAATCCAATGGCAGTCCCTCAGTCAAATTTAGTCACATGGTCCAATGCACAGTTGGTCGTCGTTGTCCAACTCCCCCTGGCTTTACCTCTCTCCCCCGTTCTCATTCTCCCAGGTGGACTCGTAGGGAGGAGTGTGACTTCTACCGCGTCGTGTCCACGTTCGGCGTAGAGAAACTAAAGGGGGAACCGGGCCTCCCCGACGGCAAGGACTCTGGAGACTTCGAGTGGTCCCGCTTTCGCACCTTTGCTCGTCTGGACAAGAAAACGGACGAGAGCCTGAGTCGGTACTTCCGGTGCTTCGTAGCGATGTGCCGCCGGGTCTGCCACCTGCGGCCGTCGCGTGACGGTGAGAACCCGGGTCACAAATACTGTTCTTTCTTATGTTTTCCATAGTTTCTGTCGAGCATTGCATTCTAGCTTTGCACTTAAATAACTGATACTTCTCACAGTTTGTGAAGCTAAGGAACATTATATTTTTTTCTCAAGTGTGTCTGATTATTTTTTTTCCAGTGAATCAGCTTCAGTTAAATGCCAAGAATGTGTTTTGTACAAATTATTATGATTTTATTTGGGCCCCAGGGGCAAATTTGACAAAGGCTATAATGTCACTGAGTGGTGCATCCAGACACTACAACAAGCCTCTTATTAATTATCCCAAAAACATTTTCTCCTGCCCCCCCAGATCCATCGGACGCCTCCCAGTCTCTGGCCCCCATCACGGAGGAGCGCGCGTCCCGCACCCTGTACCGCATCAGCCTGCTGCGGCGCCTCCGAGAGCGCGTCCTCCCCCACGCCGCCCTGGAGGAGCGTCTCCCGCTGGCCCCGCCCAGCCCCGAGCTGCCCTCCTGGTGGAGCATGCCCACCCACGACCGCGAGCTGATGCTGGGCGCCGCGCTGCACGGCGTCAGCCGCACGGAACTCTCCATCTACGCCGACCCGCAGTTCTCCTTCGGCCTGGTCCGCCAGGACTTTATGGCCAACCAGCAGGCTCCTCCTCCAGCTCTTCCTCCTCCACCTCCTCCTCCTCCTCCTCCCCCCCAGCCCTCCTCCGCCTCCGTCACGACGCCCCTCATCACGCCGAAGGTCGAGGACGAGGACGATGAAGATTTGCCCGACGTGAAAGAGGAAGAGGTCGACACCAGTTCCCCGCTACGGCTGCTCGGAGCCGAACTCAAACCGGAGCTCCAGAGCACGCCCTTGACTCACCACGACGGCAAGAGCGGAGGGCGGAGCTGGGGCTTCAAGAGGCCGAGGGAGAGGGACAGGGAGAGGGAGAGGGGCTCCAGAGCCGACAGGGTGAAGGAGGAGGAGAAGGAGGGGAGGGAAGCGACGTCTGACACGGATTCAGATTCCGGCGAAAGCGGCACGTCAACCTCTGAACCGGGGAGCAGCGACGAGAGCAGAGAAAGCGAGGGAGAGAGAGAGAGAGGTTAGTCTGTCGCATCAGGAATCCTGTATAATAATAATGGTCAGGTGTATTCTCTTCTCTCTCTAGGTATGAAGATGTGTATAATAATGGTGTATGTGTGTCATGTACTACCACTCATGTGGTTCTCTTCTCTCTCTAGTTATGAAGAGAGAAGATGGAGATGGAGATGAAGATAACAGCTTACTCTCCATGACTCCATCACAAGACGGCCCTCCTGTCCCTGATCCCCTCAGACTGGACTGGCCCAAGGTAAGATACCATGGGTTCACTTAACATTGACTGCTATGCTTGTTTCAGTCTCTGTCCATTCATGTGCCGAGGGTATTTAAAAGTGAGGTGTCTTTTTCAAGGGGCAAAAATTACCCCGGGCCTTTAACCGGATGTTCGCTCACTGATAAGCAATCATATCGTGGGAGGATCGCGGACCACCCGAGGCATGATCTTATTTGAACCGCTATCGGCTATCATTAAGTCACCTAGACACGTTGACAGAGAACGCAATCTCAAACGGAATCAATATAAAACATTAAAAGACGAGAGATCTCGGTTGTAATTGAAAGGAGGAGTTATCTCGTCTTTGGCAGTGAATGTGTTGAGAATAAAAGACCGTCTGAGACACAGACGTGCCCTTCATTGAACTGGTCTCTGTGCCAAACAGGACCGCGTGTTGATCAACCGGCTGGACAGCTTGTGCACCATGGTGGTCAGCGGCCAGTGGCCGACGGGCCGGCGCTACATCCCAGAGGTTCAGCTCACCCCGTCGGGCCCCGAAGAGGTGGTTGGAGACGAGATGAGCTACATGCGGCTGATGCAGCGCAAGGCAAACAGCACGCCCGGAGCCGAGGGAGAGGACGGGGAGAACTTCACCGTCAAACTCCTCAAGGTATGAGGAACGGGAATGTTGAAGCGCCACAGCTCTGACTCTGTTCAGCGGAGCCATGTCTCCACACAGGGGCATTATGCACTTTATGACAGGATCCAATGAAATATACGGACATATTGTAAACCCTCTTACTGCTGCGTACGGTTGTGGTTTGAAATTTTACATCGTGCCTCAACCAGGCAGACTGGGATCATGAAGGTCGGCGAAAGTGAGCACAGATATGTCTTTGTCGAAGTTTACTCTCCTCCAAGTTCAGCTATAAACGCAGGTCAAGGTCACACATATTTTTGTTAGAATTATTTTCTGTACATTTACATTAACGTATATCTGTTTATACCAAATATTTAATGGAATCATATTTAAAATAAAATAAACCTAAAATAAACCTAGCTTGACTTTAGAATTGTGCAAAGTCTGCATGCATCTTTTTCTCCGCGTTAAAAGCCTGTGTAATTGTGGCCGATCTGCGACGCACCCTACTGTACTAGTCCCCTCTGTGACCCACGCAGTTTGATAAGCACTGGTTTGGAGCTTCAACGCTTGCTTCATCACAGCCCTCTGTGTGTCTCTTCCACCGTCAGGAGGAAGGCTTGAAGCTGACCTTCTCTAAGCATGCCCTGATGCCCAACGGGTCAGGAGGGGAGCAGAGCAGCGGCCGCAAGAAGCGCAAAGACCACGAGGTACAGAGCAGAGATGGGCATAATGTGGAGTAAAGTGTTGAACGATTTATATTAGATTTGTCCCGATCGGTATCCGGAAAAGTATCGGATCGGCCCTTATTTGTCATATCGGTATCTGTGAATATGCCAGTCTAACCACAGATCCGACACAGGGGTAAGGGGTTGACACTATGGCAGGTAAATAAAATGTTGGGGCATGTGGAGTTTTCTTTGGAGTTTCCCAAACTGCAAGTGCACATTTTAGTGAGGAGTCTGCTATAAACACAACACGAGATATATAGCTAGATAGCTATAAACACAACATGAGATCACGACACTGGTATCGGTATTCTGTATCGATATCGGCTAACACAGAAATGGAGGTATCGGGATCGGATCAGAAGTGACATCCCTAATTTATATGTACCGATTTAAATGTAAATGGAAGTGTGTAAAGGCTCTTTCGCAGAATAAAAGCGTGTTTTACAAAAAAAAATTATGTTGATGTAGAATTTGAATGTCAATGACCGAACGAGGCTTTGAACTCCTTCAGTATAGCCCTACTACGCACAGCACAAACACTGAGTGTGATTGAAGCAGACATGCAGACATGTTTTACTCCAATCAACGTGTGTGTGTGTGTGTGAATGAATTAATTTTTATTTTCGTGTCTTGTCGTTAAGACCCATCCCTTACGGGATTATAAGACACCAACAACATAAATAAACAATATCACGTTCACTTCCCACACAGAAGCTACACAAAGTATTTGATCAAAACAAAAACAGAAATAAGCATTATCATAAAATAAAATACATCACATATAAGTTTTCTTTGTCCGTATGTCCCAAGCTTTCTCTATATATTATGCTAATGCAAATATATTTTGTTCGAAAATCCATCTCAGTCACTCTGCATCACTTAACCACATCAGATCTCTATTTTTACATCTGTTAAATAACTTTTGACGTAGCTCATGATACAACGGGCAATAGAAAAGAAAATGGAACTCATTCTCAATATCATATATATCACAGTAGGTGCAAATACGTTGTTCTTCTGGAACTCCTCTATACCTCCCAGTCTCAAGGTGCAAGGGGCAGATCCCAGAACGGAGTTGGGCACATAGGGATCTTTGTCTTTTGGATAATGGGGCACAAACATACTTTTCACTAGCGTAACAGCTTTTTATCGTAACAAATGTTCTCAACTTTGGTTTATACAATATGTCCTGTGACCATTTGTTCTGAAATAAACTATAAAGTGTGTCTTTAACCATGGAGATGTTTACAACCCTGTTATTTAGAAAACTGTCATGTAACCCAGTTCGTACAAGAGTGTCCTATATTGCACTTGCCCATGCACCTTTTACTGATACATCCCAGTTGAAAATCTTCCTAGCAACTCTGTTCTTATCTCACACGGCTCCCAGCCCATGTCTCCTGTTATTGCTAATACAGGCGCAAATTTGTGCACTCCGTATGGCTCTATTCTGAACCATTTGTCCCTTCATATTCATGTTTGAGCCCCATATTCCCGCCATATGTGTGTGTGTGTGTGTGTGTGTGTGTGTGTGTGTGTGTGTGTCTCACACACACACAGGCTACAGATGTAAACTTTTAGTTTTTATCTTTGGCAGCCTAGGGCATGTGCATAAGTTGGTTGTGAGGGGCTTACAAATGGCCGGCCTTTCCAAAAGGAGAGCCAAGCAGTTAGCGAGGTATTGCTCAGTTTCAGCCATTATAGGAAGCCGCTCAATTTGGAGGAGGCGTTGTTTCCTTTATCCATGATGTATGTCTGCTGCCCTGTGTCCGACATGTCAGCTGTACTGTATGTAACGATGCTTTGCCGTCCATGCACGTTGTAACTGTCAAACTGCACTGGCAGTGTTTATGTCCTTTGTACAAGGTATTCCTGTACTTCTCATTATGTGGACATAAATAAACATTTCAAATGTGTACCACTCAGGCCTCTCAGTTATCAGACCCGGAGGGACTGGTCCTCCAACATGACCCAACGGAGCGTACCCCGCGGCGCAGAGACCCTCCCACCTGGCTGAAGGAGAACCCCGACTATGAGGTGGAGGGAGACATGCTGGAGGTAACGCACTTTAAAGGACGAAATTAGGAGCTTTAATAAAACTTTAATCCGAGACGGCGGGTCGTGTAGAACTGTTTACATTGACATTGCTACTGCTTCCGGGTTAAAACAGAGGGCTCTTCTGCAATTTCTGCATTGTCGTGCATTCTCCCGGCACCTCCCGTAGTAAAGGGCGAGAACTAGTTAATCTATCATTTTGCTGCTGCCGGGAAGAAACCTTGTATTTCCATGTTTCAATGTCACATTTCAGTGTACCACTTTTTCACGAGAAGTGACGGACACCTCGAGAAGCCCCAGACACCTCCTAACGGCGGGGCTCCACCAGGCGCGTTGCGTCTCCGTCGTGTGCGTCAAAAAACGAACCGGGGCAATTTTAATGCAGTCGCGCAACAGAACGCGGGCAGTGGAGCCACCCTTCATTGATTAAAAAGGGAACATTCCCTGATGGTGACGGAGACGCGACGCTGACGCGCCCAGTGGAGCCCCGGTGTAAGACTCTGACTGGAGCGTGTGTACTCAAGTGAGGGCAGGCTTCCACGTTGGTGCTTCACTAGTCTCTCGTAGCCAGATAACTACTGCGAGAGGCAACAGTCTGGCAACTCGAGACTAGTGCTTCACAGAGGCTTCCGCGTGTCTCACAGAGTGGACTTTCTTTTTTAATAACCGTATTCCCCCGCCCCGTTTCTCCGTGGTACCCTAGCTTCTGGTGAACAGGAGCAAGAGGAAGAGGAGGAGGAAGAGGGCCGACAAAGCCATCACAGGCAACGAGAAGATCAAGCTCATCCACATGAGGACGGGAAAGAAGGTGAGATAGTGAGATACACTTTGTAGAGGCTGTCAGTGATCATACAATACACTCCATCTCTAACTGGAAAGAACACACAACGGGACCTTTCCTGTAGAGACCGTTGCTGTGTAAAAAGTGACATTTAGAAGCTGGTGGTTTAACGTTGTGTTGCTTTCCGTCGTCCTCAGGTTGGAGCCGCGGTCTGCCCCATGCTGCAGGGTTAGGGTTTAACGTTGTGTTGCTTTCCGTCCCTCCTCAGGTTGGAGCCGCGGTCTGCCCCATGCTGCAGGGTTAGGGTTTCACGTTGTGTTGCTTTCTGTCCCTCCTCAGGTTGGAGCTGCATCCTGCCCCATGCTGCAGGGTTAGGGTTTCACGTTGTGTTGCTTTCCGTCGTCCTCAGGTTGGAGCTGCATCCTGCCCCATGCTGCAGGGTTAGGGTTTCACGTTTTGTTGCTTTCTGTCCCTCCTCAGGTTGGAGCTGCATCCTGCCCCATGCTGCAGGGTTAGGGTTTCACGTTGTGTTGCTTTCCGTCCCTCCTCAGGTTGGAGCTGCATCCTGCCCCATGCTGCAGGGTTAGGGTTTCACGTTGTGTTGCTTTCCGTCCCTCCTCAGGTTGGAGCTGCATCCTGCCCCATGCTGCAGGACCTGAGGGAACACCTGGAGGAGAACCATGACCACGCTGTAGCTCCGCTGTGGGCCGAAACGGTCCGCAACTCTGTAAGTTCTGGGAAGCAGTGTTTATTTTTATATCACGGCCCATTATTTATCTGGTATTTGAGCCTCGGACCACCATTTAGCCTCTCAGACTCACAGTGCGTTTTAACAGCGGGCGAGCATTGCCCCACACATCGCCTAATTGCCCGTTATCGCCCAAAAGATTAATTATTTTTATCTTCTCGGGCGATGTTGCTCCGCCCACCTTTCGACCATCGCCTGTTCGCCGGTAGTCGCCGGGTCCCATAGACAAATAATGCACTTCCAGGAAATTCATCTGGCTGTCGCCCGCTGTTAAAACGTACTGACTGTTAGAATATATTTTGTTGTCATTGTTTAACAGTTCCATGTTGTATTGATGTTGGTACAACAGAGACAACAGGCAAACAATTATTCTACGTTCCCTAATTGTGTACACTTCTTCTAAATTATGTAATGAAGATGTTTAACAATAATTTAACTCTTGAGAGTGTGTAGTGAAACCAAAAAGATCTATAATGGTCCATTTGGTTACTAAGTCAGCATCATTTAGCTGTGGACCACCTGGAACCCCTTCAAGGACCTGGTTGAAAACCACTGAATATTTAAGCAAACCCTATATGTGATTGATTATGTAGCACGAATAGCAGAAATAGCAGATCTAAGGCCCCATTTACACTGGCAGACAAATCCAGCCTGAATCAGATCTGTGCCTAGATTGAAATCTGTTTCTGAAATCAGATTCCATGTGGCTCAGATCTGACTCAGGCTGGATTTGGCTGCCAGTGTAAATGGGCCTAAGAAGCTCTCACAACGTGCAAGAATGCAGCATCGTTAAATCATTGGCACAGTAAAATTTATCAGATTTGCCTGTTGTCTGAACAAAGCCTTAGTTGCACCAGCATTGTCCTCCTTGTGAAGCACTTTTGCATGCAGACTAGTCAGCACACTAGGACATACACACAAACAGCCTAGCATGGATACTGTAGTTGTGGTTTCCCCACTAAATATCACATTGTTTTGCAGCTTTGTTTGTAATATGCACGTTACAGTAGGTACAGTAGGTAGCTTGATAGGTAGGTAGGTGGGTAGATATTTTATTGTCCTTGCGGAAATTCATTTTGTGCCAAGCAGTCATCGGTATACAAAACAATCACAACATATACACAATACATAGACGGATCACACAATACATTGACAATACTACACAGCTCTGGCAGAGAGGGAACAAGAAAGAAAAGAATACCAGTCATAGTTCCAAGAGGCATGACATTACATTTTATGGACAGAACTGAGATGGGGCCCGTTTGTTCAGAAGTCCTATACTTGAAGCCATAGCCTGCAACGAGTCCCCCCGATGGTATAAGATGGTATTGGCTAGTAACTTACTATCGACAGGTAAAGAAAGATCGGCGACATCCATTATTAGCCTCTATAACATTGCAGCACTCTCATCTTGCAGGGTTTCCTACCCGAGAGCCTCTTCCACCGCCTCCTCTCGGACTCGGACATGCCCAAGAAGGCCCGGCGCCGCCACCACCACCATCACCACCATCACGCTCCGGCGCCCGCCCCCGAAGAAGAGGACCCTCTCCTGGGGGGAGTGGAGGAGGAGGAGGAGACCCTGGTCTCGGACGGTGCCTACATGATGGACGACGAGGAGCTGGAGACCTCCCACCACTTCCTCACCAGCCCGGACTTTGAGGTGAAAATGGAGGGCGGCGACAGCCTCTCCCAGGGCGGCTACGACAGCTCGGATCAGGAAGCCCTGCTGGGAGACGTCATCATGACGCAGAAAGACTCGGACGACTCCTCTAGCTCAGAGGATTGACCCGACAACAACAACAACAGCCCCAGACGTTTGTTTGTTTGTCTGTCCGACGTGGTCACCTCTCACTCTCTCTCGAAACAAAATGAAATCATGTGTTGTCATGATATCATGTTATTCCTCATTTATTTTTATCAAGTGTATCTGAAATATGGATGAATAATTCCGTTCCTATTTTTATTCATTTGTTTTATGTAATGTTTTTGTTTATTTTGTTTATTTTTTTTGATCAGGAAACAAAGCAGGTTTGCACCCCCACCCCGTGTTTCATTCCCGTATATCCTCGGAAAACATCCTCTCCCTCCGTGTGTCCTACTACTCGGGCCTGCAACCAGGTGGCGCCAAAATGCCACGCACTCTTCTTATTGTTTCACAACTTGCAGCTTCCTCCAGTCTTCGTAATACCAACGCATTCCCAGCCGTGACCAAAAGGGGGGGGGGGGGGGGGGCGCCCAGCTGTACAGAAACACACACACACACACACACATCCTGATTTGTTTTGATCAATGAGCCTCTCTGCTGGCGCTATGTGAAAATGGGTTGAGTGGATGGACACAGACACACATACACACACATGTACTGCAGTGAACATGATTTGAGATCCCCCTCGATATGATTTAATTCAGCCACGGTATGTGCATCTAGACGAGTCGCAGAGCTACGAGGGGATCATCCCGGTGTGTATGTGTGTGTGTGTGTGTGTGCGTGTGAATGTACATGTTTTTCATTCTAGGGGAGGGAACGGAGAGGGAGGGAGCGTGAAGGGGGGGAGGGGGTATATTAGTTACTGATGCAGTGCTAGGAGGATGATGGGTGTATTGTATAATGTAGAGCTGGTCAGTTGTTGTGCTAATGGTGCAAAAGATGACAGCTACGAGTAATTATTCTTGTTTTATGACCTGACTGTATCTGTGATATGAAATAACAGCAATCTACAGTGAAAGCAACCGTGTCCCTTTGTGTGTCGTCGTGAAGGTTGGTGTCGTCAAACAAAAACACGATAAGGAAGTCAATCTGACAGTATGTGTGCCTTCATCCTGTAATCTATAATATAGGTGCTCCGATCGATCGGCCACTGATCGGCGATCGGATGATTTTTCACTCCAAATGACTCGGATCTGTGATCGGCAATTTGCCCCGATCTGGAGAAACCGATGTTTTTATACCATTTTTAAGTGGTATAAATGTCAATCAGATGTATAGTATAATATCGTTTTGCATCTTTGTGACCAGCCTAAACATTCTCCCCTTCCTCCCCCCACACACACACACACAAACAGTTTTTACATGGGGACATGTCTGGGACATGGGGACGGAAACCACCTAAATCCATTTTTGAGGTTTTGGATTATTTTTTGCATAAATCAGTGCTGTTGAAAAAGTGAGGGGTGCTCTTATCTTCATCATCATACATCACATTCTGTGCTCATACGCAAACACAAAACTGTATTTTGGGCCCATTCCATTCTCATACACACACACACACAGCTGTGCATAGGAATTAGGAAGGGCTTGCACCCCTCAAACTATTGAAAAAATGAAAAGTAGTAAAGCGCTTCGGGCAAAACCTTAACTCCATTGGACCCTCAAACTGACTGCTAAAGCAATAAACTCCACCACCTCTCTCCCTTTCATGGGGTAGTATTGCTTTGTTTCCAAAATATAAGGTTTTCCTGATAAATTAACATTTGGGAGTTTATTCCCGACAGCAGAGATTCATTTTGTAAATATTCAAAATATCACCTTACGCACAATATCTGTATCGGCCTATCATGAAAAAAAAACAATCGGTGATCAGGATCTGTCCCCAAAAACCTGATCGGAGCACTTCTAAATTCTGTATACTGTGCTACAAATGGCCTTGATTGCACGTGTCCCTGGTTGGTTAAATGGACATGTATTCACACACAGTATTACATTTAGGCCTAATCATGTGCTGTCCCTTCAAAGTAATATTGCAAAACCATATGCAAATGAAATATTTGTCCCGAAGGGGGTGTGTGTGTGTGTGTGTGTGTTTCAAACATAGTATCTACAATACACAGTTAATAATAGTTGGAATTACATCATTGTTCTGAACTGAAAAGCACATCAATTATTTTGACAGTTGGACACATTTAGGATATATTATACTGTAATTGGGGCTATGAATTGATGGTCTCAATCTAATCGTGCAGATGATTTTAAACAAGCCCAAAATGATGCTTGTGCGTGTGCGCACACACACTCTAGTGGGTTGTTGCTGGCTGCAATGCTATCCCATTGGCTGAGAGGTCGGCTAGAGGCAAAAACTGTCTGGTTGCCTAGAGACGAGGCAGCCAATCGGAAAGATGGGTGACTGGCAGCCAATGAAATTATAAGTTGCCACTACTACCAACCTGATAGATTGTAGAACAGCCTTCTTTGCAGCTGGTAAAAATAACACTGGTGCTAAAATGTGTTTCTTTCACTTGCCACTAAGTGTTGGGATTGAATGACTTCCTTGCCCTGGCTGTCGCAACGCGCACAAGAAATGTGGTGCTCAGTGTAGTTGTAGTGCTTGGTGAGATAACAGAGAAAAGAACAAGCAGTATGAAGAAAGCTACTGGGTAAGTAAGTGGACCAACAAGCTATCTGCCAGCAATGGGAAAGACATGACTTCAAGTGAGTCCACAGGGGGGCGGCTTCCATTGATTGATTGGTACGAGGGGGAGGGGGGGGGGGGCAGTTACAAATTGCAGTTAGGTGCTTTTATGGTGGTTTTGAAGGAGGGTAAGGAGTCTCACTTTGATGTCTGTTGGTATGGCATTCCACATGTTTCGGTGGCATGGCAGTAGAACAAATCAATGCGTGCCTGGTCTGGTAACCCCATGTTTGAGCCGAAACTGGGTTGAACGAGATCAGTCGTGGAGCTCCCTCTGGTGTTGTGCCTGTGTGTCTTTTACATTATTGTAAGTATAGTTTGAGAGGTGCATGGTTGCGGCGGTCTCCTAAAGCTGTTGTATGCATCTTTGAAACATCTCACTAACACTCAAGCGACCGAGCAGGTCTCCGTAAACAGAGAGTATGTAAAACTGCGTCCTATGGAGAGTGGAATAACCGATCAGGGGCCCAAAAGGGGCTAGTGTTCGCCCTGAAACTGGGAGGTCAGGGTTCGATCATACCAAAGACTGTAAAAATGGGACCCAATGCCTCCCTGCTTGGCACTCTGGATTTCTGGGGTCATATCAATTAATCAAATGATTCCCGAGCGCGGCACGGCTGCAGCTCACCGCTCCAAGAGATGGGTCAAATGTGGAGGACAAATTTCACTGCGGTAACGTGTGACACATCGTATGACTTTGACTTTGTACTCTTGTCCTCTATCCTGAGCCATCCCACCCTATATTGAGCAGGGAGGCCATGTATAACCTGATCAGTTTCTTTTAGGGTTCTGAAGGTTTGTTTTTAATGCCTTTGTGTTGTACCATGAGGTGCATGGATAGTCATATCCATGCATCCAAAGCCATTATGACTATTAGTCATAATGGCATTGGATGAGTGCTCGGTCCAGCTAGTGTCCTCAGTGTATAGGTACATTTGTTTTGAAATGATAGGCCTATTGTACGGTACCACACACACGCATACTAAATAAGTATCTTCTATCTTGGCAGGCCAATCTAATAGGCCAGTCGATCTAACCTAAAAAAAGCCTGACCCAAAATAGATTGCAATAGTAACCGTTCAAGGTTTTTTAGGATCCATAGGGCCGTTTGCACCAAATCAAGGTTTATCTATTTATCCAGTTGCACCAAACTTTAAACCTCCTGAGCCCCAATCCCCCGCCGGCGGGGGCTAGAGGCTGTCCACCTCATGAACAGCTCTCAGCGGGTAAATGGGGTACAGACTGCTTGAAAGTCAGGCATTTCAAGGCCACCTAGTTGGTGACCATGGATATGCCTGCTGTGCCTACCTGATGACCCCCGTTTTGCACCCTCAAACACCAGCAGAGGGACGGTACAATACCACCAGCCACATTAAAGCTAGAGGTCTTGTGGAGAGAGTGTTTGGAGTTTGGACACGGAGGTTTCCCTGCTTGCGGGATGGGCTTCGAACAAAGCTAGAGACAACATTGACAGTCATTGTTGCAGTGGCAGTGTTGTACAACTTTGGAAAGAGATATGGAGACGACGAGCTCCGTCCCCATGGGGACGGAGAAGATGACCAGCAGGAACACGATGCTGAAGAGGGTCCCCATGACGACGGAGAAGATGACCAGCAGGAACACGATGCTGAAGAGGGTCCCCATGACGACGGAGAAGATGACCATAGCAGGAACACGCTGCTGCCACTGCAAATGGAACTGCTGTCCGGATGACCTTATTGAGAACCATTTTGCTGCTTAATTAGGGTGTGTATTATGTACACACAAGCCTAAAGGAGAACTTTTCTCTAGCATTCGAATAAAAAAATCATTTTGTAATTATAATAATCACTTTTACAAAATGATGTGTACTGTACAGCGAATACAATGAGCCCTGTTCAAGGCCTGTGTTTTGAGAAAGATACTCTGAATGAAACATGTCAAAGAGTGTCCAATGTGTTCATTTATTGATAGTACAATACAACACACATCTGCAGATTAAAGGACAACTTTAGTTTTTTTCAACCAAGGTTCATGTTTTAGGTTATTAGAGAAAGTAAAAGATGAGTGTTAATTTTCTACCTTCACATTCAGTAGATCCTGTGATCTTCTGTGGACAGATGTAATTTCCTGGCGTTTATTGGGACTATAGTAAACCATAAAAAAAGAAATCACCATACAATTGTGTAAAAAAATACATATTTAGCCCAATGCTCGAATGCCCCCGCCCCCCTGTCAAAAACAGCTAAAATCCCTAAAACGAAAGAAAGCAGCAAATAAAATAAAAATAACACTCATCTTTTACTTTCTCTAATAACAACCTAAAACATGAACCTTGGTTGAAAAAAACTTTAAGTAGCCAGCCAATGCAAATAAACAACGTCTGATGTGTACTGTACAATTGTACAGTATATATATGTTATATATATATTGATAAAAGGCTATCTATTGTCTTCATACTCATAAAATAACAGTTGTCTTGTTTCCTAAATAAATAATTCAATTCAAATTCAGTTCATATTGATTGATTGAATAATTTATTAACAGTTTGGAGATTTACAGTACATTTCAAGCACAACTCAATACAAAAACTCATAGCCCACATCTAGTATTTATAATCCACACAAAAGCAAAACACAACTGTCTGGGACTGTCTATCACAACCTAGTCTCCTCTGGTGAAAACGTTTTCAAACTTATTTACACCACAGGTAAATGGTGTAACAAAATCATTAGCCTACAATACTGTACCAACCATGAATCTATTTATTGCATTCTAAATGCAACGACATTAGAGCTATGGGCCAGAGATAATTAAAGGGTCATCCAAATAACATATAAAAAATTAGTATTATATACATTTTGGATCATAGTAAATTCAGGGGTTGAAAGTTGGAGTATACCATTAAAAACCTTTAAGGCAAAAACAATCTAATTTCAATTATGCTTTAATATTTGGGCACATTTGGGCATGTTTTCTGTGCAAAGCTAATGCTTTGAATGGATTCAGAATCATAAAAAATGCCTTTTTGCCTTTTTGGTTTTTTTTATCGTAGCAGGCTAGCCTACTCCAACTTTCAACCCTTGGATTTACCATGAATGCAAAATGTATATAATACTATTTTTTTAATATGTCATTTGGATTTGGATGACCCTAAGGAAAGGATCATACAAACAATTTATTTTTGGTCAAATCAAATCTTAGATTGACTGACGTCACGTGAGTGCATACGAGAGCAATGTTTGTACTGTGGTCGATTGGTTCTGTCTGACTGTAGTCCTGTGTGTGTGTGTGATGATGATCGTCGATCGATGATCCATCCAGCCAGCCAGGAGCTGCTCATTGTGGTGCACTGAGGCTCACGGGCCCAACTTACTCTGCTGCTAAATAAATCGCGCTTATGTTTGTTTATTTATTTAAAGTTTGTAGAACACCCTGTAGTGTGGTATATATCACCGTCAGCATACATTAATTCCGTTAACGTTACGCGTGGATCATAGCAACCTAAAAAGTGACCGTTACCGTGAAACGGGGGAGGTTGTTGTAACGGTTAGCTTTAGCTTAGTGCGCTAACTGACGCTAGCTCCCCTAGTATCTATCTATCCCACCTGTTTTAGCCTTTATAGCTGAAATGGATAAATAATAATAAAACATAGGTATCTTACTATCTTTATTAGTCTTTATAAGTGAACGTCGTTTGTGATAAAACCGCAGGGTTTCCAAACGTCTACAGTACAGAGGGGGCCTTTTTTAATTTAAGAATGGATCTGAATTTTTACTCCGACCTGTCGGATGGCTCGGGTCAAAATGTGGACTCGGAGTTCTTGGACACACAGCCGTACAGTGGATACTCGGAAAATAAGGTAAAGTACAGTACACTGAACTGACTGATCCATTATTTATGTATTCTGCATTTAAGCCACGGACCACTATTTGATGACATTTAGCCTCTCTCTCGGACCCAAAACTTGTCTTGACTTTAATATGTTCAAGATTTTGAACAAGATTTTGTCCACAATTCCATGCTGTATTGATGTGGACTGTGGTACCATCCATTATAGGAGAGATAACAGGCAAAACGTTCATCAAAATAACAATTATTTTACATTATCTAATTGTGTAGACTTCTTGTAAGTTAAGTAATATACAGATATTTAACAATCTATGTCTTGAGAGTGCGCGCTCTCTCTCTCTCTCTCTCTCTCTCACACACACACACACACAGACACACACACACACACACAGTTTACTGTACATGTGTTTATTGATTAATTGAATGCCCTACCAACAGACATCAAAATGTGTGACTCCTTCAAAACCGCCATAAAAGGGCAACACCAGAAATGCCCCCCCCCCCCCCCACTGTTTACTGTACATGTTTATTGCTACTATAGTAGTGTTGATGATGATTACAGTATATTATTCTACGCCATGTCTTGAAATGTCTGGATGAATTGAATACATAGGAGCGCAATGCAAACACGTCCTTTAAAGCTCTCTGTGCTGTCCTTTTAGCATCATTGTATAATCAAATAATAATGTTTATTGTTCAGAATCCCCACCAATATGTAATGTGAAGTTAAATGGAGAACATAGTACAAATGGCTATTTTCAGAAGAGTAGGGAATTCTGGACCAAATAACAGACCGAAAAAATCACATCTTGATTAAGTTTCTTAACGATGGCAGATCTTCTTAGATTGTGGTCCTTATCAAAAACCTTATCAAATGAGGTTTTGTGGCCTAATCATAATACATTCGTTAAGTGCCTCCCCAACCCGTCCTTTTCCAATAGGCACGTTATCAGTGAGGAGACGGGCAAGCTGTCCTTCTCACCCATTTGAGATGTTAAATTACGGGATTTATTTCTCCATATAAATAATCGATCATTTCAGTAGCAAGAGCATCAAATCTCGTCCACCAGGCCTGCAGTAGGCTATGCACTGGACACAAGTCATGTCTTCTAAATCTAGTCAACCAGGCCTGCAGTAGGCTATGCACTGGACACGTCTTCTAAATCTAGTCCACCAGGCCTGCAGTAGGCTATGCACTGGACACATGTCTTCTAAATCTAGTCAACCAGGCCTGCAGTAGGCTATGCACGGGACAAATGTCTTCTAACTCTAGTCAACCAGGCCTGCAGTAGGCTATGCACTGGACAAATGTCTTCTATCTAGTCAACCAGGCCTGCAGTAGGCTATGCACTGGACAAAATGTCTTCTAAATCTAGTCAACCAGGCCTGTAGTAGGCTATGCACTGGACAAATGTCTTCTAAATCTAGTCAACCAGGCCTGTAGTAGGCTATGCACTGGACAAATGAGCATGACATTATTTAAATAAACTAGAAATACGAGGAAATGACAGAGGGATAAACAGTATCCAACATCAACATTAACGACAGGAGTTTTCATGTCTTCGGCGCTGTCCTTTTGGACCAATGCTGTTTTTGATGCTGTGCTTGCATCTCATTGTCTAATAAAATTATCAATCAATCAATCAATCAAAAGACCACGGTCATTAGTATTATTGCCATCACCTCAGTCATGTAACTTTCCTGACGTTAAGCTGCGTGTTGTTCAACAACACAGCCATGTAAAAAACACTGACAGTTGTGAGGTGATGAAAAGCTTGTCCTGCATAGCAACAGTTGTTGATATTTGTTGCTAATGTTCATGCTCTCACACACACGGCATAATAACCCTCTGTCGTCTTGTAGTTTCCAGGAAGCAACGAACATTACTTAACCATCAACGGAGCAGGTCACTTTCTCTCCGCCGAGGTGAGTGTTAAAACATATTGTCGAATACGACAGTTGGCGGCGCTCCACTCACCAACCAACCAGTGGCTGACCCCATGATTCTTTATTTTCACCCTATTCAGCAGACATTCCATACCCCCAGCCTCGGGGATGAGGTGTTTGAGATCCCTCCCATCTCTCTGGACACCGTGACGCAGTGCTTCGATCAGCTGTCCGACGGGTCCGAAGGTACGCAGTGGCGTAAAGTAACTAAGTACTGTACTTAGCCCATTTTGACCCGAGATCAGATTCTAAAAATCCAGACAGTTTTCTGAAAAAGCTATGTTTCTATGTCAGACGTTCTTAGATTTTTCTAAAATAGCAGACCTACAAGCTCGTAGCGCGCCACTATTTTTCAAAAGCTAAATCATAACATAATGCTAACACCAAAAGGGGTTCCCGCCCAAAATGGGTTAAGTACAATTTGTGATCGTATTTGTACTTGTACGTGTATTTCCAGTTTCCAATACCTTTACTTCTACTCCACTACATCTCAGAGGCAAATATTGTGCTTTTACTCCACTACATTTATTTGAAAACTTTAGTTACTTTATAGATTTTGATCATTATTTCAAATACATGAACCACTTCAGCCCTATATAATGTCGGCATTGTGAGCTTGTATTGTGAGCTTGTAGATTTGCTATCTTGAAATGTTTTTATACAAACTTAAATGGGACATTCTGCACAATCACTACTTTTACTTTAGGTACTTTTAAGTAAATTTTGACGCAAATACATTTGTACTTTTCACTCAACGGCATTTTGAATTCCGGGCTTTTTCTTGTAACGGACTACTTCTATAGAGCGTCGCAGTCCCGCCCCTTTCATGACGACGCCAGGCCCAGGAAATGAATGTTGAAGGAAATGTTTGGCCCGAATTATTTTGTTTGTGGTCATGATTTGTCACGACAAGAGTTGGCTTCGTACGACGCTTAAAAGGTCTTTAAATAAATACGTTTTCAAAAGTCTATGAGGAAAATGAACGGGGATTTCTTTTCCGGGTCTCTCGAGGGGGCGGGACTGCGACGCTCTATATTTCAGTATTGATACTATATGAGAGAAACAGAGTACTTTTTTCCACCCCTGACTGAAGGTACGGGCGGACCCTCGGGCTCGGGCAGCCTGGTCAGTAACCTGGTGGTGGGGGCCAACGACCCCTCCTTCGCCTCCACGTTTGTGAATGCCGGCGCCCAGGGCCTGGATCACATGAACCTAGGAGTGATGAGCCAGTCCTCTGGAGGAGGAGGTCTGCTCAGTTCCTCCGCCCTGGTGAGTCCCCCTTTGTGTGTGTGTGATGGTTGTTGGGTTTGGTTATTGGAAAACGTGCGTAAACCTCAGTCAGACTGTTACTGTATGTTGTTGTTCAGAATCATCTTTATTGTCACGTCACAGTTTTACAGGTTAAAAAGTGGCTGCAATTTGTTTTCGTGCATATAATAATAATAATAATAATTATAATAATAGTTCCAATCGTGTTTTCCAAGAAAACAAAGAAAGGGAGGAAGAGAGAGGGGGTGTCGGGCATCTGACACAGGACCCTTCTCTCTCCATGCATTGATTAGCAAACATGATAACATCCATATATATATCTTTTTTTTTACATTTCTTCCATTTTCAATATTAACATTTGAATTGTTTAGACATTTTAGAAATTTTTAAATTTTAGAAATTAACTTGAAATGCTTGGACTTGAAATACTTAAATGCACAGCAGCATTAACCGTGTTTTATAAATATTTATTTAATTTTACAATGTGTTTTAATGTGTAGTTCCAAGCACCACCAGCAGTTGAGAAGTAGGGGTTACGACATGACCTTACATTTTACCTCTTGTCACAACTCACCACCTTCCTCCTGAATTCTCCAGTCCAATTCACCTGTGTTGAATTATGGTAGTTTTTTAAACCACGCCCGGGGGCCATGATGTCTCCCATGGCCGAATGGGCGTTCTGTACGCTGATAAGTGCGTACAGAACTGCTTCGCATATTTCCATCATGCGTAGATTATAAACGGATCTCGGAGGAAAAAACATGCATTAACCAACCAACCAATGACGGTGCCTCTGCTAATTGAACGGTCTTGGTCAGTTTGTCCTTTTGTCTTCTTCCCTCGTCCCTATTCCGTTCCCTCTCCAGGAAATGGGCGGTTCCATGGCGTCACACTTCAGGAGCTCCTCCCCCATGACCATAGACGTGGCGGACATAAACAACAGCCTCATGGGAAGCAGTCAGCTGACGACGATCGACCAATCGGAGCTGGGCCTGGGCCTCGCAGGGGGGCACATCTCTCTATCACGTGTGAAGTCAAACGAGCAGCCGTTGTCGGCCACGGCCTCTCCGGCCGGCTCCTTGCAGGACGACGACATGGACTCTGGCACGCTGTACCAGAGTGTCCTGGTGGACTCTCCCATCCCTCTGACCACCACCTCCGTCCTCCCGCCCATGTCCTCCGCTCCACCCAGCCTGTCCTCTGTCCCCCCTGCCGCCGCCAGAGGGAGAGGCGGGGGCAAGCCGTCCACCGTGTCCCCCGGTGTGGGACCCAAGAAACCGGGGCGGAAGAAGAAGGACCCCAACGAGCCCCAGAAGCCCGTGTCGGCGTACGCCCTGTTCTTCAGGGACACGCAGGCCGCCATCAAGGGGCAGAACCCCAATGCCTCCTTTGGGGAAGTCTCCAAGATCGTGGCCTCCATGTGGGACAGCCTGGCCGAGGAGCAGAAGCAGGTAGAGAACAATAATTACGGCCGACGCCTGCCTGCCTATTCATAGTCTGGATTTCCGGTGGTGAGGTGACCACCGCTGGTGGTTTACTCTTCACCGCGGCTCGTGACGTCATGTTGTAGTTCGGAAAATCCAGACTATGTATGAGCCTTAAGGGTGCCTGTAAGGGGTGTAAGATTTACAGAAGGTGATGAGAAATGTCATATCTTTTTCTTTCTTTCTCTTTTCGTCCCATACCTCACTAGGTGTACAAGCGAAAGACGGAAATGGCGAAAAAAGATTATTTGAAACTCTTGGCAGCGTACAGAGCCAGCCAGCTGTCACAGGTACAGTGATCTTGTCCTCCATGTTGGGGTGGGGATGGTTTGCCCTCATGGAACGCTCCAGTTGGTGACTCTTCTGATTTGTCCCCACAGCCCTGCGGTGAGGTGGCTGACGCGGGCCCTTCGCTGCCCCCGGCCAACGCGTCCTCCGTCGGCCTCCAGATGGGCCGCCTGTCGGCGTACAACCCCGACGAGAACACCATCACCAACATCTGTGCCTCCAACATCATCCTGGACGTGCCCGAGGTCACCACGAGGTCACGCACCGGCGCCAAACCTGCCACGGTGCCCACCACCAGTCCGCCCCCCGCCACGCAAACCATCACCAAGATCATCATCTCCAACCACGGCGGAGGTTAGTTCTTTTTTGTTGTTTAAAAACAATACAGTTGTCAAGCTTACAACTTGGTCAACAAGGTAGGTGACTACTTGGCATGAAAGGTTTGGGCTGAAGCCGAAGCTTATCTTGTCCACCCTGTTACCAAAAAGAAAACAAAGAAGAATTCATTCGTTATCTAAGGAGTTCCTTAGATAACGAATGACCAAGCCTGGTAATTCAAGCCCTGCCTTGGTTGTCTCATGTCATGAGTTCATATTCAAGCCCTGCCATTGGTTGGCTCATGTCATATAGTTCCTATCTGCTCCTCTAGGTCAGGTGGTGACGGTGCTGCCGTCTGGTTGGCTCATGTCATATAGTTCCTATGTGCTCCTGTAGGTCAGGTGGTGACGGTGCTGCCGTCTGGTTGGCTCATATAGTTCCTATTGTCTCCTCTGTAGGTCAGGTGGTGACGGTGCTGCCGTCTGGTTGGCTCATATAGTTCCTATTGTCTCCTCTGTAGGTCAGGTGGTGACGGTGCTGCCGTCTGGTTGGCTCATATAGTTCCTATTGTCTCCTGTAGGTCAGGTGAATGAATGAATGAATGAATTTTATTTGTATAGCACCTTTCCAAACGTATAGTTACAAAGTGCTTTACAGACAGGTTATAAAAACAGTAATCATAAAAACAACAAAACATCAGATATAATAAAGCATGAAGAAAATAACAGGTAAATAAAACAATAAAAAACAATATTAGGAAAAACACTTGGCATACAGATGTGTTTTTAAAAGCGTTTTAAAAGAAGGCACTGATTCTGCTAATCTAAGAGCCAAAGGCAGGGAGTTCCAGAGCAAAGGTGCCCGAGCCGCAAAGGCCCGGCCACCCCGAGTGACCAGACGCGTTGCAGGAGGAACTAGGAGGGCCCTCCCCGATGACCTAAGGGAGCGCACAGGGTTATGGGGTTTCAGCAAATCTCTTAAATAAATGGGAGCTAGGCCATGTAGAGCTTTAAAAGTAATTAATAAAATCTTAAAATCAATTCTGTAGCTTACAGGGAGCCAGTGAAGACTAGCTAAAATCGGTGTGATATGTTCACGTTTTCTCGTGTTAGTGAGAAGGCGAGCCGCAGAGTTCTGCACCATCTGGAGGCGAGATATATATTTTTTGCTCATACCAGAGTACAGTGAGTTACAGTAATCCAGTCGTGAAGATATGAATGAATGTATGACGGTTTTGGTGCTGCCGGTGCTGCCGTCTGGTTGGCTCATATAGTTCCTATTGTCTCCTGTAGGTCAGGTGGTGACGGTGCTGCCGTCTGGTTGGCTCATATAGTTCCTCTCTGCTCCTATAGGTCAGGTGGTGACGGTGCTGCCGTCGGGGGTCCGTACGCTGCAGCCCCGCCAGCCTCCTCCGCTGCAGCAGATGCAGAGCGCCCCGCCGCCCCCGCGGCTCCAGCAGATGGCGCCGGCGCCACCGCCGCCCCTGCTGGCTAAACCCGGCGGCGCGTCCATCGCCGCAGCCACCCCTCCCCCGCCGCTCCAGATCAAAATAGTCCCCTCCTCGCTGCAGTGCGCCGAGGCCACGCCCATCATCGTGGCGAGCAGCACGGCGGCCAGCGGCGGCGGCGTTGAGGTGTCGTCAGATCCCCGGTCCCCCAAGGCCATGCCGGCCATGGCCCTGCAGGGGGTGAAGTCTGTGGAGTCGCTCGGCAACACGGACGACGAAGACATGGAGGAAGAAGAAGAAGAAGAACTGCACTCGGAACAGGTAAAGAGCCTGAAGCCTGGCGGCAGTGTTGATTTCGTCGACTAAAACTACGACGAAAAATGTTCGTCGACTACCATTTTTCACTGGCGAAAACAAATAAAAACTAGAACTGCACTCTGTCGAGTGCCTACTTGCATGTTCCACACAAGTAGGCCATAAATGGCCTACTAGTGCGCAAGCAGAACGCGCAAGTACTGTTGACCTCTACAAACCTTCAAATCTCAGCCTCTCTGTAGAATATTGAAATTAAATACTAAAGTATGTATACATACACTATACGTTACCGGTTACCCAACCAATATTGAAACGTATCGTAATTACGACACCATTGACAGCCAGTTTATAACCCGACATTGAAACATATCTTAATTATGTCACCCTTATATATATATATATATATATACCTCCGAGCATACGCATAAAAAAGCCACCACGGCCACAATACTTGCACGCTCTGCTTGCGCAAGTAAAACTATATATATAGATTTACCTGAACCAAACCTGCATCGCTACATTTTCAGTCGCAAATCAACATAAAAGAACACAAGATGAGTCCTGAGTGCAGTTCGTCCATTACATGCCCTTTAGTTTTGTAGCTCTATTCGTGGGACTTGAGTGGATTTTTGTCCCATCACACCAAAGAAATAATTCTCTGTCTCCGCTCTCTTTTACACGGTTGTGTGATTCATCCAATCACTCAATAGTGTCTGAATGTCATGATGCCCTAACTTACTCTCAACTAATGGTTCATGAAACACGTCATATGAGCCTGTACCCTTTATCAGCCAGGTACTCAAATATAAACAAAAACACAAAAACCTTTCATTCATACAAACACGGAAACACGTCACCATGCATGTCAGCCTGCCCCGACTACTCACAAAGACGCTCTCATGCCAGGGACCCATCCGTACACATTGAAATGCATACATATTTTCTCAAAATCAAAGCCTGTGCACTATAAAGGCTTAGCACGGAGTTGATTCATTGATTGAAAATGTTATTAAGGGACATGCTTTGGTGCACTCTCTTGTGCAGAAGGAGAGGGCTGTCTCACTGAGACAACTTGTAGTCCAGGAAGGAAGACCAGAGACCAGTGTCCATGACATCATGGACACTTAAACTTTGAAATACTAATATATCTGAATACACATATTACCCACATTAAAACCCTAGGGTAATGCCCCTACAGTATGTATACATGTATGTAATCTGACTGACACCACTGCCATATCAAGCACAAATTAATCATTACGTCATACGCTGCCACGGGACATACGCATCTGAGCACCGGACAAAAAACATTACTTGCACACTCTGCTTGCGCAAGTAATAATAATAATAACTAGAACTGCACTCTGTCGAGTGCATACTTGCTTGTTGCACACTAGTAGGCCATAAATGGCCAACTAGTGCGCAAGCAGAGCGTGCAAGTCCTTTCGACCGCTGTAAACTGTCAAATCTCAGTATCTCTGTGAAGGAACGTTTGAAATGTATAATTTTTAGATGTAACTATTTGCTACCTACCTATGATTCAAGTTTCTATCTATATAAGTTTGGGTGAAGAGCTATTCATACATATACACACCACGTACTCTGGTCCCAGCAGATCAGGCACAACTTGCTATTTTATTTTTTACTGATTATGTATATAGTATACGTATGACTAGCTCTAAATGATGACGTAAGAGATATGGTCATTTGTGGCCGTTTGGTCCCAGCAAAACAGGCACAGATTTGATGTTTTTCTGCATAAACATCGAATGGCGGGACAGCTGTCACGGCGGAAGAGACCGGGCGAAAATATTACTTGTGCGCTCTGCTTGCGCAAGTAACTAGATAAAAATGTTAGGAAGGGACTAGTGGACAAGAGATCCAGTATAAGTCATTTTAGTGATTTTACACTTGGTTGCATGCTGAAAATAGCAGATCTACAAGCTCACAACTGAGCTTGTAGATCGGCTATTTTCAGCAAGTGTAAAAACGGTCATTACGACGGCATCAAGGCCCACCAAAATACATTTTAGTCGACAAAATCAACCGTAAATTTAGTCGATTAAAATCTCATGACATTTAGTCGACTAAAACTAGACTAACACTAAAACATTCCAGGTGACTAAAATGTGACTAAAACAAAATTAAGTTTCATTCCAAAGACTAAAACTAAAATAGAAATTTGATGCCAAAAACAACACTGCCTGCCTGCACGTTTTAACAGCGGTGCGACAGCCTGGCGTATTTCCCGGAAGTGTGTTATTTGTCTGTCTATGTACCCAGAGATAACTAGCTAGCTACTGGCGATAGCAGGCAAAGTGGCGATGGTTTAAAGTGGGCAGAGGAACGTCGTTCAAAAACATGAAAATATTGTATCTTTTGGACGACATCGGTCCGGTGATAGCCGGATCAAATTCATGCGTTGCTTTGTTGACCCTCCATGCGGAACGGTGATACGTTTACATTACATACAGTAATGACCGCAGGAACGCTCACTAGGGGAGTTTTATCGCCCATAGTCGCCACTGTTCGCACGCTCTTAAAGCGTAGAGTGACGCTTCAAAGTTAACGTATTCGTAGAAGCATATTGCACAAAACTATCTTTTCAGGAAATAAAGGAACCTGTGTTCTTTCAATGTAATTATTATTTAGTCACATGCTCTTGTTAAATATTTATAAAAGACACAGATTTAAATGACCATTTTCAATGTTAGACATACGTTTCCAACAATGTTAAAAATAGCTCATACGCATTTTGTGAGCTTGGGCATTAATTCACAAGTTTTCTCAGCTCGACAGCAACAATAATATATTAGCCATGATCTTTTTCTCAACAAATCTAACTTGTTTTGTTATTGCAGTTGCATGTGGATGTTTTATTAATAATATTTTCTACTTATTATAAAACAATTATTGGCTAGTGGTCAAAAATACAGGCGGTTAATGCAGATAAAAAGATTTCTAAATGTGTAATGGTGTATTAGCCTTGCGTGGCTGTGATCCACCGAGGGCAAGCTGTCTTTACACTGGCAGATTCGAGTCTTCGCAAGGCTGTTTGGTGTTCTAACTAAGCATTATGTTATACTTAAGCTATTGAAAAATAGCAGATCTACAAGCTCATAGCGTGCCACCGAGTGGCGCGCTACGAGCTTGTAGGTCTGCTATTTTTGAAAAATCGTGAAAATGTGTCACAAATCTTTGAATATAATGGCTGGCAGATTAGAGTCTTCGCGAGGCTAATCGTAGGCAGGCAGTATGTCCGAATGGACGGTACGTCACCAGTGCCTCAGCGTGTGGTGGTGTCCGTGCAGGTGCAGATGGAGCCGTATGAGTCCAGTGATCCGGGGGTGTGTGTGATAAGGCTGTAACAACCTGGTGGTGTCCTTACAGGTGCAGATGGAGCCGTATGAGTCCAGTGATAAGGCTGTAACAACCTGGTGGTGTCCTTACAGGTGCAGATGGAGCCGTATGAGTCCAGTGATCCGGGGGTGTGTGTTCGGGCCGGCTGTAACAACCCAGTGATTGACAGCGAGGACTGGGACAAGGAGTACTGCAGTAACGAATGTGTGGCCAATCACTGCAGGTGTGTGTGGTTGATTTGATTCAGATCATGAGAAATGTGTGTTGCTATATTATAATAGCCAAACAATCGGAGATCTCCGCCTACCGCCGACATGCCTGGTAACATTTGAATTCAGTGATTGGGCTAAAAAAAACTGGATGGAAAACATTTGGAAAATAATAACATCTTCACAGAACCAACCAGAACAAGGCTGCTGTACTTTATACCTCATACTAAGCATTCAAGTATGAGGTATAAAGTACAGCAGCCTTGTGTTCATAAAACAGAAAGATTGGGTATTGGGTAAGACTGACGTTATGTATCTTTCAGGACCTTTCACTGCTTTGTCTTAACCTCAATGGCTCTGGTCTCAGCAACTGCGGTATATATTTTGACATTCCGTTTTTTCTTTTTGTTTAATGTTGCCACTACTGTTGGAGCAGCCATAAACTACACAGGTTCATCCCGATGTTCTGGGCATCTTTGTAATGTTAGTGTTAGTAAAAAGCAGGTAAAAGAGTAACGTTTGAGGCAGACTAACATCAGTCACTTTTCCATTCACTGTAGTAGAAGCTTGGTGCGTCTCCGCCTACAGGAAATACGTAGGCTGCGACCATGAGACCCGTTACGGAATCGGTCCATAGGTTTTCGTCCAAGCCCATTAATTGAATTTCTGTCTGAGCCTTGTTTCATTCCAAAAGAAAAAAGGGTCTGACATTCATAACGTGTCCTCATGTCTGACTCTGACAATGCATTATCATCTATTGTCCTCATGTCTGACTCTGACCAATGCATTATCATCTATTGACACCACCTCCTTTTCTCCCCCAGGGATATTTTTATGGCCTGGTGTTCCATCAGGAAGCACAGCTTCGGGAAAGTCAAATGAGGATCTCGGAGAAACCAGTCACAGAAAGAACTGGACACCAAGTGTTTTCACAGGCATCGGACTGGACAGACCACAAGTTAGGACGTGTCACGGGACCGAAAGCTTCCCACTGCCCTCTACTGACCAAAACGCTGCCTGTAACCCCCAGTAGGCTGATCTATGTCGACACACTTTTGTATATATTTTTGTCATAGTTTACAGAACTCTGTATGCTGATATTTTACATGTGCAGCGCATTCTAAGCTAAAGCAGCAAGTACATAAATGTAAATTGTTACGTTGTACATTGCTATTGCTTATTCTGTATGCAGTATATAAACGTTTGGTCAGGTATTATTTAAAACCCAGATTTTTTTTTTTATAACTGGATTTGGCCACAACTGGTCAGCACTGGTCTGTACAGGTCACACAGTGGACAGAGAGCAGGCGGGGTCTCGGTGTGAATCTCCACTGGATTTCAAATGTTTTGTCTCCGACTGGTTCGAAGCCGTCATGATTGATTATTATTATTATCAGACATGTTTGGGCTTTATATCCACTATTCTTCTACAGTCTCAGTGTGTTGCGCCCCATTGTGAGCACGGAGATGAGGTTTAGTGTAGAGGGGAATACTACTAGACTAGAAGGTCTAGTATTGGAACCCTGGGTGATTCCAGCATCCACTCAACTATGGTAGTATAAATAAAGGGTTTAAGTAGCCTGGGCACCATTTCATTTAGGGTATATGATCCTGTGGGGAGCGGATGATATCGTTACGTCATGTTGTCGTATTGTTTTGTAGTCGACAGGCAGGAACAACACTTTTCCCTTAAACCGATTTTTCTCAATAAAAGCTACTGGCTACGAGAGTTTTTTTTTGAGAAAAATCGGTTTGAGGGAAAAGGAAGTTGCCGCCTGTTGTTCCTGCCTGTCGACTACAAAACAATACTACAACATGACGTAACGATATCATCCACTCCCGACAGGATCATACAGACTTTTGAAACAGAGACCAGGCTTTCCTCCGAGGTGGTGGAAAGCCTGGTGAGGCGAGGTTAGGGTTTAAGTGGTTAACAACTAGAATATGGACAGATCTGAGCGTGATCCGATAGTTTGAGCTGGTTAAAGACGAGCATCAGATTTGGAGCCCCAGAATGCTGAGTGTAATCTTTAAAAGTCAACTCGTTTTGTGTGCACCAGTCCTTCGCTCCCTCACCTGATCAAGACGTTGGAGTCCTGAGAAATCCCCGTGACGGACAAATCGATTCTGCATTATTGTAAATCTCAAGCCTATTATTTGGACCATTCATGTGCTCCCTATACCTCCCTCTTTCCCATTGGACAACTTTTCAGCCCTGTCGTCTTGTGGTTGCTTCTCATTGGTGCTTGCTGTGAGTGACGCCGTCCACTGTCTGTCAGATTAGCACAAGATAAATGTACCACTGAACTGAGTGAACGGAGTGAGAGACAGACGGATTTACTATGTCTGAGAACACGGATAATTTGTCATGGTTTCCACGTTGGGACTGTATACAAAACGTGAATTTCCTCTGCCTGGTAATGTACGACTCCTTCCTGGTTGCTATTGGTGGGGGGAGGTACGCACGTAGTGTATATACTTCATCGCACGATGCTGTTGCTCACTGAATATGTGGATGGGGGGGGGGGGGGGGGGATTGTAAGAGAAGTGCTCGCTAGCGTGACGTGAAACAGAGGCGGAGTTATAGACAGAGTTACGACAACTCCGTTCACTTCATGGCGGGGCCAGTCAAATGGCGGCTCTTCTACATAGACTTCTATTGGCAAATAGGGACAACCGGAAGTTTACGGAAGTCTATGGGCTAGCGCGAGTACATGAACCACGTGACCGGGCTGTTTTTTTTCCCCGGCCCCCTCGATGTCGCAACTCTGTCTATACTCTATGGCTCTGGCATGAAGGAAAGGCAACAAGCGTTTTGCCTTTTCTTCTGCTTTCAAGTTTATTTGCATTTAGACCTGAAGACGATTCTACAAATGCCTTCTAATCTAAATCCTCACAGTTTTCTGAAAAACCCATGTTTCTATGTCAGTGGTTCTCAAACAATTTCATGTCAAGGACCCCCAGAATTATCTGTATTTGGCTGCCGACCCCCATCTGAAAATATGTACTTCCAGGGACGCCCAGAAGCAAAGATTTGAGTTAATAACGTTTGCTCTGGAAGAATACACATTTTCACGGTTTTTCAAAAATAGCAGACCTACAGTACAAGCTCGTAGCGCGGCAGCTTGTAGATCTGCTATTTTTCAATAGCTAAAGTATAACATTACGCTTAAAACACCAAAAGGGGTTCCCGCCCAAAATGGGTTAAACACATTATTCTGTTGATCAGTATACGCTTTAATCCATTTATTTCATCGAGTGTCATTATAACATCTGTTGAGTGTCGGTTCTTAAATTCTGACCGTGGCTATTTGGCTATCCTTCAAGTTTAAAAAACCTTTATCATCACCAGTGTTTCTAGAAAGTATTTAACAAAGTAAATGAGTTCTCCATAGCCTATATTTTAGCTAATATTTGCTCGTACTGTTGGCTATGGAGAGCACAACCTATTTTCACTCGAAAAATGCTTGCCGAAAATCTTTTTTGGGACACCATTATGCGACAAAGTATGAATTTAGCTTAACAGTAGGAAATTGTTACTCAAACGTTTTGCGTCTGCTTTGGCAGACAAAGTATAATACATTACTATTTTACAGGCGCCAACGGCATTGATGAATTTTGTTTTGTAGGAAGAAGATCCATTGTTAAAAGGTTTTGCCTTTTACTTTGTATTATTGGGATAGTTATCACATTTTTTTTTTAGTTCGGTCAGTTTTGTATAAAAAAGAAGTCTATGAACAGTCCTGTGTCAAAGAAAAATCAAGGATTGTTTGATGGTAACATTTTTTTTTAAATAAATCTTTGAGCAATAAATGCTCAAACTAATTTATTGCACCTCTTGTGATTTTACAAATATCTTCAGACCCCAGATATGCTATTGCAACGATATCGACTACTAAATTTAATAATCATACATCCAATTTATATAGAGCTTTTCTTGTCGATTCATCATGAATTTTAGTCCTTAGCTTGTAGATCTGCTATTTTCAGCATGCAACAAAGTGTAAAATGACTTCTACTGGATCTCTTGTCCACTACATTTTAGTCTGGTTTGTAGGCTATTTGTTGACACAATTGTCAGTATATTTTAGTCTAAGTTTCAGTCATCATAGCTTAGTTTAGTTTTCATTTAGTTTCCATTTAGTTTCCCTCAGTGGAAAAAGGTAGTCGAACATTTTTTGTCATAGTTTTAGTCGACAAAATCAACACTACTGGTTTCCAGGCTAAACTGTCCTTGTAATGTAATGTAACCTACATTAAACACAGACATACTGTGAATACAGCCACAGTGCATGGCATTCAAAAAAGAATGTACAGTACAAATTAACAATATATAATTTAGATATTGCTCATTTAGAGATGTCTACATTTTATAAGGTTTTCAAAGCGGTTTACCTCCACATGTAATGTAGGGCCCGTTCTGAAACAGCGCACTGAGCGCACTGTGCAACGCAAATTAATAAGCGAGTGCGCTCCGGTGCGGTATTTCCGAACGCGCCCCTAATGACAAGTTGTAAATCAGGGGTGTGGTTAACCTTTTAGGGCAGTGGTTTTCAACCAGTGGTCCTTGAGGCGGTTCCAGGTGGTCCCAAGCTAAATGACAGAGAGTTGTAAAATGGACCCTTATAGATCTTTAACTATCTTTAACTATTGAGTTAAATTATTGATACAGGTGGTCTTCTTTCGTGTAACGTCAGAGGTCCAACTCGGTGTCGTGGAGCCACGCCCGCATCTCTGGTCCCAGGTCAAAGAATTGATACAGGTAAGATCAATAGTTCTCAAACATATTCATGTCAAGGATCCCCAAGATTATGTAATTGGCCGCCGACCCCCCCCCCCCCCCCATCTGAAAATATGTTGTTCCAGGGACCCCCCCAGAAGCAAAGATTTGAGTTAAAAACGTTTACTCTGAAAGTATATTCAAAGATTTGCACCAAATATCTGATTAAAAAAAAAATAGCAGACCTACAAGCTCAGTGCCGCGCTACGAGCTTGTAGATCTGCTATTGGTGTCATTATTGGTGTAGTAGTACCAAACCTCGATCACTAACTAAATGCATCGGTGCCCAACATTTATCAAATGAAAAAAAGATGCCTGCCTGCTCTACTTTTCCAACAACTTATTGATAAACATTTTTCACTTTCCCTGATTACTGCTGACCCCTAGTGGCTGCTACATGTCTCCTCTGACAAACACTCCTTCTGACCCACACAGGCACCCTTGACCAGCCTTACGTTGAACTAACTTCCTTTTCTATGTCTTCTCGCAGTTTCCTGATGCAGTCCTTTATGTCCTTACATCCTGCAATTGTTCTTTCAAGTGAGTCGAAGCGTTGTACCATGTACTCCTGTTTTACACACACACACACACACACCATTACAGATTGTGAAACATGCCACAGATAGGATTCTATCTAGTACCAGCTGAAGGGATCATCCTGTATCATCGCCACACAAGTGGCCTGTTAGGTCAGGATCAATCTGAGAAAACCCATCGTCAAAACATAAAGGAAAAACAGCGGCCCTCTTTTGACGTCAGTCAACAGTCTGTCCCAAGAGAGACAGCACCTGTTATATCCTAAAAAATGTCACTTCTTTCTGTCCTGCATTGTAGAATAGAAATGAAAGGTGACTGACTGTGCTTTCATCATTAAAGCCCATACAATTTTGAACCTGCATGGTGAGGACAAATTTGCTAAATCTATGTTATAACTTAAGTAATTTCTAAAACACACACGCATGCATGCGCGTGTGTGCACTCACACGCACACTACACAATTTATAGCAACTTGTATTTAGTCAACTTTGATATTTGAGGCCAAATTTACAGCAACCATCAATAACTGAAATCAGCTGGATATGGGATTTCTTTAAGGTCTCTACATTTACAAGAAATGGCATTGCTCATTCTACTTCCACTGTTGTTCATACAACAACAGTGATTATACTGGCACTGATGAGATGAAACGTACAAGGATATTTCTCATAGCTAAATGATGAAGGATTGTGGTTGTTGTGAAGCGAATCTATTTAAAGTATGGACCTCGAAAGGGTTGAAAACCACTGCTCTATAGAATGTAATGTTTTAACGTCTTAAACTTACAGTCATTTTCCTGGACAGGGCTGCGTTGGCCTCGGCAGCCTGCTTCCTCTCCTTGGTCTCTAAGTCTAAGGCACAGATGTTGCAGACGTAGCGTCTGGACGCCTTAACCGCAGCACCTCGTCGTCGTGCAGCGGGCACTTCCGGGTGGCCCGTGAACGCCGGACGCTCCAGGTGGTCCCTGATGTGCTCCTTGCACAGCGACACCTCGCACTGCAGACACGTCTTATTGGCCAGCTCCCGTCTCTCTGGGCAGCAGTCACAGTACGTCTTATTGCCCAGCTCCCGTCTCTCTGGGCAGCAGTCACAGTACGTCTTATTGGCCAGCTCCCGTCTCTCTGGGCAGCAGTCACAGTACGTCTTATTGGCCAGCTCCCGTCTCTCTGGGCAGCAGTCATAGTACGTCTTATTAGCCAGCTCCCGTCTCTCTGGGCAGCAGTCATAGTACGTCTTATTAGCCAGCTCCCGTCTCTCTGGGCAGCAGTCATAGTACGTCTTATTGGCCAGCTCCCGTCTCTCTGGGCAGCAGTCATAGTACGTCTTATTGGCCAGCTCCCGTCTCTCTGGGCAGCAGTCACAGTACGTCTTATTGGCCAGCTCCCGTCTCTCTGGGCAGCAGTCAGTCACAGTACACCTTCTCGGTCTTCTTGTTCTGTAAAAGTTTGAGAGTTCTTTATTTGGACCCCCGGCCTTTGCATGAAATGTGTGGAGTCGACCATGTGCCTGTATGGAGGCAAATATTGCATTGGCCTGCCTATAATTTAGCAAAACATGTAATTACAGTGAAATAATAGAATTGGTCTTGTCTTTTTAATTCTGTATTTTTTAACGTTCACTATGTATGTTGACGGTGTGGACTCTCTGTATAGCTCAGGGAGCTGTTTTTATACATTGTGGACAGGTATTTTGTTACATGGACACTTTAATACAATATTTGTGCAATATTTGTGCTTTTTTTTCTCCTGGTGGCCACATAGGGATACTAATGTCTGCTTTATTTGCAGACTCTGTCATTGCCAAACTCAATCCCAAATTGGGGCAATGTCCCTGGGTGTGCTCACTCAGTGATTATGTGTGTGTATCTGGACCCACTTTATATATTCAGTATACCTGACGAAGACCACGTAGGCTGAAACGTGTGTTTCTCTTGACCGCTATTATTTGGTAATAATACATTATTTTGGGAGCTTTCAAAACTGTGTGCAGACTTCCTCCTTCTCTTCGAAATAACACGCTCAACATGCTCAGGAAGCATGGAGGAGCCATACCCTACCGTCATGTTGCGTATAATACCTACTGTTAAGGTTGGGCTTACAACACACCGTGTGTGCTTTATATTATCAGGTGCAGTAATCCAGCTGAATCAATGCTACTGTACATACAATGTATGAACAGAAGTGGAACAGAACGCTAAAGCAGTGCCACAACTACAAGCCCACAAAATAATAATCTAAATAGCCTACTTTTTCACAGTCCCCCCTGGCCAGTGGCCACATGTAGGCCTACTATAGGCCGTTTGAGAAGGAATAGCCTACATGAGTCCATGTGACAGCATCTCCAAATATCTGTCAGGTCCAATCCACAAACGATACATTATTATTATTATTAAGTAGCCTATATTTCAAGGAGTAAATTATGTTATTGTTATGCATTATTCCATCCATCTATGACAAAACACAGAGATCTTGATTCACAGAGATCTGCTGATGATGGCCATGGCCAAGAAAAACTCACAAGGCCACAAATGACAATAATGAGAGGTATTTCTGAGCAGATCAAGTATAAATTAGTCTACCTTATCTTTCCAGTTGTCTCTGTAGTCCTCTGCGATGTTGGACAGCGAGAAGCTCTTCTGCACGCCATCGACCGGCCCAAAGTCTGCCCTTCAGTCTGGGCAGCGGAACGGGTAGTTCCGAGTGGTCTATCATCCCTTCCAGACAGCCCACTGTGTCCACAGGGCAGCAGCCGGGGCTCCTTGAAGATGTCCTGGCATACTGGACTCTAGACAGGTTAGTAGCACCTCCAGATGGGGCTTATCTTCACTGGCCATGCTGGTTGTTGGTAGTAGATTCTTTTCTTCTTTCAGAGAGGTCTCAAATTAATCAATGCAATCACTTTGACAGTCAAAAGTAATCAGTGGCAGTCTGGCAGGTAAACCGTGAACGTATTATACCAAGCGTACTGTATGCCTCATGCCTACCTTTATTCATAACGTGTATTGCTAGATTAGGTGTGCCTTTCGCACTGTCAAAAGTGAAAGCCATGTTTATTATTTCCTTGTAGGGCGGGACACATGCAGGCAGCACAAGGGAGGGATAATAATTAAAATCTCTATCAGTAACAGTAAGGCCCGACAGAGGATCTACTGTATTTTAGTCTGCAAGTGTAGCAGTTATTAACTTGTGATCACCATTCTTGTCAACAAGCGACACCGTTATGGCCTAAATTAAAATAAACTAGAAAAAGTGCCCTTCCGGGCACAGGTCTCCACCAGGTTATCCACAGATCCGTGCAGTTAGAGGTAAAAACACTTTTCGGCCAGTTATAGCGCCACCTTGAGGCTGAGTTGAAATTGTTCATGTGGCATTTCGTCCTCGGCCTAGTGGGAATGTGGGTGCACAATTTCACGGAAATCACGCGATGTGTTCATGATTTGCAGCATTTTGTTTGAAACTGAGCACTCCTGTGAACTGTGGAAGCCAATCTTAACCAATCAGGATGGAGTCTGATAAATCTGAAAGACCTGTTTCGTTGAATGGCTCTAGAGAGACTGTGTACCAATTTGCGTGATGTTTTGACAAAATCTGTAGGTGTACTGTGCAAAAACTTGTTTTGCACAAAGCGGCCTCCTGGTGGCGCTATAACAGGCCGTTCTGGAAAGTTTGGGGCAGAGGTTCATCGTTGGCATCCAGGGAGTGTGTGTGCAAAATATGGCATCGACCGGGTTAACGGTGGCCGAGATTAGCTGTTCACGGACACACGGACGGACGGACGGACGGACGGACGGACGGACGGACGGACGGACGGAGTGCAAAACATACTCTCCCCACATGCCTTCGGCCTGGTGGAGACAATGATTATGAAAGTGGTGTAGCCTATTAGGCTACTTTGTGCTGTCACTGTGACACTGCTATCCTTGCTTGTAAATCTGGATTAAGAGCTCAATGCCTAAAATGCATGCAAGTCATGATGCTTAATTACTAATACAAAAAAGATTGCCCAAATTATTTGACAGGACTGGCGATGATCAGAAACTTGCCACTTATATAGACTATAGCCTACATTTGCTTAAGGTTAGATCATCTTAACGTTCGAAAAAAGCCTTTACTTGTTTCGTATGTAGAAATCTGCGACAGTCTAGCTTGTTTGATCTGATGGTGCATGCACGTTTGTGCCCTAATACAAACTAGCTTACTGGTGGTGATTAACTGTTTGTTGCGTAACTAGAATTCCAGAACAGAATGCTGGCATTTCCCGCAAAGCAATCTATAAACGTGTAACTAGGGTTCAGAGGACAAACATATTTATCAGTAGACTCAGACTGTATCCAAAGTTGATTGTGGAATACCCAGCTGTTACCTGAATGTTGATTAATGTAAATTTACGTTCAAATACAATCATGCACTTTAACCTTAAATGGAAACTTAGTTTAATATCAGGTGGTAATACATTTTAATTGGAGCATGAGTTTCAATTTCAAAGTCTTGAGTTTGACCAACCTTTAAAGTGCAAGTTCAAATGTTTTTTTTGTTTTCTTTTCATGATTCCTTCTGATCAAATGAAGTTAAAATTCTTGTTTACAAATTTTAACAAATCAAACACTGTTTAATACAAATTTTATTTAGAAAAGATTGCAGTATTCAGACTGCCACATAAAAACAAAAACATTTAAACAGCTTTGAAAGACAAAATAATTAAGTAAAGTGTTTAAGCATGGTAAAGTATAGTAACACAGAAGCTTATATAAATGCCACATAATATAACTCTTCTAGTAATTGCTGACAAGTAGAAATTTGTATTTACACTAGAGAACTAGAGAAACTACATTCATACAGTATATTCACAGGCCTTCGAACTGCAAAGCTCATACCAACAATATGTATAGCCTACTAGACAAGCTCCTGCTGGCCGGGACAAAAAAACGTAAAAAAAAGTATGACGGTATTAAACCGTTAAAAAAGTGAATTCAACATGGCCATGACGGCATTAAACCGTTAAAAAAGTGAATTCAACATGGCCATGACGGCATTAAACCGTTAAAAAAGTGAATTCAACATGGCCATGACGGTATTAAACCGTTAAAAAAGTGAATTCAACATGGCCATGACCCCATTAAACCGTTAAAAAATTGATTTCGACATGGCCATGACAGCATTTTCACACTGTTTCAAAGTATTGCTTGTGGCCTTTGCCATTGGTTTGACTTTGGGAGATTTTACTCACAGCTAGAGGCCATTATTCTAGTCCGGTGATTTATAATGATCTGTGAACCTTTATTGGATGCAACTTCAAAACATAGCCTTCAAAATAGTTTCAAAAGATAGAAAATAAATTCTTCATCTTGTGAAGAAAAGGCTTGATTAATGAACATCTAAAGATGGGCCAGGCTAACACAACTGTCCACATTTACAGATAGTGGAATGCAAGAACAGTAGAGGAACATTAATCAAAATATGAAGAAAGGTTTATTAGCATCTATAGATTAGATGAGCACTATAGCAGCTGTTTGAGTCACCATTACAGTATGTGTCGGAGTGAGTATGAGGCTAATGTCCCAAACCACTGGACGAGTGCATGCTGCCAGTAGGCAAAAAAAGTAAATCCCAGATTATTTTCCACAAAAATGTGAATATTTGTGTTTAGAACTTAAAATGAACAATGTAAACCAACCATTCAGATTGGGCAAACTTTTCCAAATACGTGATGTCAGTAGACTCAGTACTGAAGTACAGAAAACTGACTGACATACACTGTCCACATGATATCCAAGATCCACTTGGATGCCACACTTTTATTGGTCCCCTTCTTATTACACAATGCTTACCCTAGTAGGCAGTGGCTGATGCTTTCCTGATTTCACCAGCAGTTTTTTACACCTTTATTTTGTGTAAAACTAAATCTAAATAGCACGTTAAGTCTTACCTGACAAAATACTGTAGCATACAGTAGATAAACTTGGCAGCAGCCAGCCACAGACAAATATTACCAGCAAATAGCTGATGTCAATCTCAATCCTGCTAAATGTCAACAGGATAAAGGATGGCACAACAAACAACTCCTCCTGTAGCCTAGTGGTCAAACCCACATTTTAAAATCAGTAGTAGTCAAAGAGAAACATCTCCTAACATCTCAGATTTGAGGTAGAACTATCGTGTGAACCCACTCAGCCAACCAATGAATACAGAGATACGGTATTACAAGCCCGCAATTTTCCTGAACGAAGGAACGAATGTTCCACACGGGCTCTCATTGTGTTGCTCGAGATTCCGGAGGATCCTGAACCTTTTGCTGCACACCCCGCAGATAAAAGGCTTGTCCCCGGTGTGAAACCTCAAGTGGGCTTTCAGATTGTCTCTGAGTCTGAATCTCTTCCCACAATGAGGACAGTTGTGTGGCCTCTCGCCCGTGTGAAACCTCTCGTGGCGGCGCAGACTCTTCCTCAGGGCAAAGATTTTGGAGCAATGGGAACACGAGTACGGTTTCTCCCCAGAGTGGAATCGCTCGTGACGCCGGAGAATCTTCCGGTGTTTGAACTTCTTCCCGCAGTTGTTGCAGGCGTACCCGCTGCGAGAGTGGGACACGACCCCCTGCATGCGCCACACGCCATTCGCGCACCGCGTGAAGCAGCAGAGCCGATGTCCCGTGTGGGGGCCCTGATGGCGGCGGATGTCTTTCAGCCCAGGCGGACCAGATTTCCCCTTGGCTAAGCGTCCACTGCTACTAGCGTCAATCATGTTCTTCTTCTCCGATTCCGACGCCAGTACATTCACCAGATGTACCGAGCAGGGCTTCGTCAGCCTCTTGTCCGGAAAGACCAGCTTCAGCTTCGTCAACCTCTTGTCCGGAAAGACCAGCTTCCTCTTGTCCGGAAAGACCAGCTTCCTCTTTTCTGGAGAGACCAGCTTCCTCTTGTCCGGAGAGACCAGCTTCCTCTTGTCAGGAGAGACCAGCTTCAGCTTCAACTGGAGGTGGTTCTCGGTCTCCTGCTCGGTGTGGATCCGCTCCCATATGCTGACCTGCACAGGAGCGATGACCTGCACAGGAGCCATGGCCTCGTCTGAGGAGGACGGACGGTAGGCGGTACCTTCGGCGGTGCTCACGTTGGCCTGCTGGGGCTCCACCTGAACAGGTTCTTTGGATCGTTCAAGTTCGAGAACCTTTGGCTTTTTAGATCGTTCAGGTTCGAGAACGTCTGGCTTTTTAGATCGTTCAGGTTTGAGAACGTCTGGCTTTTTAGATCGTTCAGGTTTGAGAACGTCTGGCTTTTTAGATCGTTCAGGTTCGAGAACCTTTAGCCTTTTAGATCGTCCAGGTTCGCGAACGTTTGGCTTCTTAGATCCCTCAGGTTCTAGAACGTTTGGCTTCTTAGATCCCTCAGGTTCTAGAACGTTTGGCTTCTTAGATCCCTCAGGTTCTAGAACGTTTGGCTTCTTAGATCCCTCAGGTTCTAGAACCTTTAGCTTTTTAGATCGTCCAGATTCACGAACGTTTGGCTTTTTAGATCCCTCAGGTTCGAGAACGTTTGGCTTTTTAGATCCCTCAGGTTCGAGAACGTCTGGCTTTTTAGATAAATCAGGTTCTAGAACGTTTGGCTTCTTAGATCGCTCAGGTTGGAGAACGTCTGGCTTTTTAGATCCCTCAGGTTCGAGAACGTTTGGCTTTTTAGATTCCTCAGGTTCGAGAACGTTTGGCTTCTTAGATTGCTCAGGTTCGAGAACGTTTGGCTTTTTAGATTCCTCAGGTTCGAGAACGTTTGGCTTTTTAGATTCCTCAGGTTCGAGAACGTTTGGCTTTTCAGATTCCTCAGGTTCGAGAACGTCTGTCATCTTCAGAATCAGTGGACAAACAAACTTCTTCTGGTTCCTAGTGGCGACATCACTCTTTAGTTCCGATCGGACCAGGAGAGGTTTCAACTTAGCTAGCACAGCCGTCCTAGCGCTTTGAGAAATGATGAGTCTTTGATCTGCAGAGACAGAGAGAAATTGGACATCGTTTTGGCCGTCATTACATTTATGCATGTAGGTTTTATGTTGCTCGTTAAAGATATTATATATTCTTCACTGCTGAGGTGGTATTGGGTATTTATTTTCCTAGTTAATAATTATGATATGGCTGTGTATTCAAGCTGCTTTGAGTTTTCTATTCGTATTATTGCGTTTTCTTCATCTGTGGAGAGTGGAAATGTATGGCATATCCTTCACATGACACCGTCAGACAAAATTAATTATAGCAATAAAGAATTTCATAATCGGCTTAAATTTACAATGAATTACAGCAGCCAATCATCAATCATTAAAGTAAACCAAATAATTATCAACACAAGACCACATGTCTAGTGAACGAACTGCAATGGGTTATGAGGTTGTAGATCTGCTATATGTTTAATTGCAATTTATTTGAACATTTGCACCTATAATGACATGCCCAAAATAGGGATGCGAGTACAGGTTGAATGCCGTTAAAAGACATAAAAACAGTATAGCCATGCCCCACAGAACTGATTTATTATTCCACCTTGCGATTACATGTTTTGCTTTGCCCAAATGTCCCAGACTGGAATAACCAGCTCAACTGGCACTCTAACAAAATCTTAAAAAGTAACATAATACAGGTTACCACACCCTGATTCACAGCAAATTATTTAGTTTTCAAAAACAGGAATTCCACACTATTGCATGACTAGCTGCCCTACTTTGACTATGCTTGCACCTCTTTGTTCTCAAACACCTCTGTGTCACTGAAGACCAAGCTACAGTTCAAACCTCCCAAAACAAACTAATTTGACTACTCCTCGGTTTGGGGCCCATGACCCATCTTTTTGCAACCCATTTTGATAGTCTAGGGTGGCTCCGGGTAGAAAACAGAGTTAAGCAATTGAAATTTGGACTGACATTTAAAATTGTAAATGCAGCATTGCCCTCTATGCCCTTTGTACCCGCATAACTGACAAACTACCTCAAAAAAGTGAGTGACTCCCACAGCCACAATACAAGAGGAAGGATCTGGTATCACCCACTTTCAAAACAAACATGGGAAAATTATCTTTCTACAGCACTGCCACCCGAGTGTGGAATGCCCTGACTCCCTCCCTCAAAAAAATGCAAATCCCTGGCGTCCTTTAAAACAGGCTATTTTTTACCTTTTATGTTGATTTGAATTTTGTTATTTTTCATGTCATGATTATGAATTGAATACCCAGGAAACTAAAGCTCAGTGCTGTATCCTGGAAATATTATCTCTTGCCAATGAGGTCAAACTCAGCACCGCATTGGTCAGCCAAGACAGTGGGTTTAAGGAAGTGCAAAATATGAAATCAGTAGAACATATTTGTCTGACTATACTTTGAGGTTTTGAAAATAACACATGTTTGACAGTTTAAACAGCTGTTGTACTGTATTGGAGGCTGACAATGAGATATAATCTGTGGGCAAGTTTCTCAATACTGAGTGAACTGTTCGGTGCAATTATGCACTCACTGTATGTCAAAAATATACCAAAACTTTGATGAACAGGGAAGCTATCATTAAGACGAAAACACATTGGCAGTAAGAGAACTGCCACTTTGTTATATTGGACTTTCTTACCGACTGCTTTTCCAAGGACACTGGTGACTGGAGGCTCCGATGTGGAGTTACTTGACTTCCCCTCCACCATTTTCACATCCTTCAAAACAGATTTGTACAACAGTTAGAAGAAGAAAAGCAGTAAGTATTTTGTTTTAACAATAGTTTGTAGCAAAACAAATTTCTCGTGCAGGTGTTGAGGAATCAATCTGTTATCAATCAGCTTTGCTGAGGCAAACGAAGAGTCTGACACACGAAGATAAGAGAGGAACTTTGTTTGTGTCACGGGACCAAGCTGTACCCAAAACAATACATACCAGACCTGACTTCCTAAGACATCAGTGTGATGGCACATTGATTGCAGCACTAATATTTTAATAGCAAAAGCATATGTAAATACTACGCTAACTTTTTTTTTAAGGTTACAAAACCAAGAGCAAATACATTTGTTCCACTAAAACTTTTAACTTTGAGTTCTATCTTTGCAGTGCTAATAAACCACTCTGACTGTCTGAAGGACCATAAAATAGCAATGACTAATGCCAGGTGTCTACAAATGGGAACCCCCTTGAATTTTATTTTGAGCACCCCCCGGGAATGCAGCACATCTCTCTTCTTGGCTCTCATGTTTCTCACTAAGGTAGACCTTTTAGATGTTAAAGGCGCATCATATCATTGTCCAATGGTGACATTAATGTGATGTTTGGTTTCATGGTGGACTTTCAACATCTGCATCTACGATTGAACCCTATTTGTTGCCCACTGACCTCTTTTAAGAGAGAATGCTGGGGGTCAGCGGTGAGGCCATTCTCTTCACCCAGGGGTTTATCTGCAGGAGGGGGAGCCGCCGTCTCCTCCTCCTCTGCTGTGGTGGAAATTTTGGTATTTAAACATTCTCCATTCAAACGTGTGGACGAACACTGGTCATCTGTGAGCAGACGAGGGGGGAGGGGAGGAAACGAGGAGGAACACAAAACAAAACCCATGGATTAAAGAAGGTTGCCGTTGCAGGACAGTGGTTGCAATGCACGGCGACTGTTGTGTGTGTTCAGTGTAACTCAGTTCAGTCTTCACATGAACATCACGCTCAGAATCCGTTTAGTAGTAGCTAGTAGTAAACCATAATAATGAATGATAACACCATGCAGCGAGGTCATGCTGACGTGCATTCCGCGTGATTTTTGCATGCACGATGCATTCCGAACACCAAACTGCATGCATTGCACTACAGAGATGCATCAACAAGTTGCAAGTTGCAAAATACACCGTAGAAAGCATGTGCAAAATGTGCATGTAATAATATTGTAATGAATGCTTTGGGTTTGGTTTAATAACCGACCAAATAAATAATATAGCCTTGGATCAAGACTATTATAGATGTATTTTTTCCATCGAGTCTGACTTTTGCTTTCGAAAGCAAAAGTCAGACTCGAATAAATACCTTTATAGATATGGTAGTCTGGCCCAAGGCTACAGATACCATGTTCTGTCAATAAACCAACCATGCACAAAGCGTTGTTTAAGCTTGCAGGTCTTTTCTTTATATGGCAAAGCGATACACCACCGTACTACGAAACATAAATAACGTAGGAACTAGCATAGCATTGGTCTACACATCCGGAAGCTAAAACGACTACAAAACGAAACAAAACAAGTTTGCGTTAAATTACCAAATAACTGGTCTGATAATGATGATGATGGCGAAGAATCGTCGCCCACTTGCACTCCGACGCTGCGGACCACTTTATCACGCTTGCACATACTGCATCCTCCCCCAGCAGCAGGTCCTATGGACGGGGTCTGATCTGTGGTGGTGGTGGCTGCTGCTTGGTACTGACTCTCGAACAGTTTGGTCAATTCCGCCGTAGCCTCTTTCACCAGGGCGCCCAGCACGGTCTCCACCTGGACTTGGAAGCTGATCTCCACATTCTCCAGGGTGGTGCCACACAGAGACATGGTGGCATCTGTCTGTGTGTGTGTATGCAAAATCAGTATAAGACCTAGATGTGTAATGTATTCTCCTCGAGAAGGCCACCATGAACGCTGTGATAGCAGTGCTGCTAGTAGAGTTATTTACCATCCACCACCATGTGGGTGACTGTTCGTGGGGGCGTGTCAGATGTTTACGCAGGCGCGCCAAGTGTGTGCTCTCACTCTGCACTTTCAGGGTCGCTGCTGTGCAAGTGATATGTCTCATGTAGGCTAGACTCATTAAAACGTTTAAAAAACATTCAAAATCTTTCACATTTTTAAAGATAAAAAAAATAAATAGCAGATCTACATGAGCCAGAGCTCCAAAATCGGATGAATTAAGTTGACAAAACCATACCCATATTAAATAGTTCAATCAATCAAAGTAAATTAATATATGATAATTGATAACCCTTCCACAGTAGTATCTTTTTCATGTTTTCAATTTTTTGCACATTTTCTATATAATGCCTAATTTGCATATTTAAATATACAATTTCAGAAAACTTGTAATACAATAAATCTTTGTCTTTTTGCGACTGTAGGTCGCATTTACTATGAAAACCTGCATCTCTGTCCGTTACCCACACCTCCAATCCAATCCACTTTTATTTATTTATTTATATAGCACGTTTTAAAACTCAGAGTTTACAAAGTGCTGTACAGGAGAATAAAATAAAATAAAAACAAGTGCACTAAAGCTACCACACAGAAAAACAACAGCGAGAAAACAAAGTACAAACAGTGACAACAACTGAGACACATTACAGAAAACAACAGAAAAACAACAGCATCACAGTGAGACGAAACATATACAAGGACCAAAGGAACTCAAGCGGGGTTAAAAGCCAAGGTAAAGAGGTGGGTCTTCAGGCGGGATTTAAAGGTCTCGATGGAGGGGGCCAATTTGACGTGGGAGGGGAGTGCGTTCCATAGTTTAGGGGCTACAACAGAAAAGGCTCGGTCGCCTCTGGACTTTAAGCGGGTCTTCTTTGTGACCCTGAGGTTTAGCTGGCCCTCAGACCGCAGTGATCTAGCAGGAGTATAAACCTCAATAAGGTCCGACAAATAAAGAGGAGCCAGACCATTTATAGATTTAAAGACAAATAAAATAATTTTAAAATCCACTCTGAAGCGGACAGGGAGCCAATGAAGGGAGGCCAAGACAGGTGTGATATGCTCACGTCTGCGAGTACCTGTGAGTAGACGAGCGGCTGAGTTTTGGACTAGCTGGAGTCGAGCAAGGGAGGCTTGGTTTAAACCAGCGTACAAGGCATTACAGTAGTCCAACCGCGTAGATATGAAGGCATGTATAACTCGCTCAAAATCACTAAAAGATAGCACCGACTTGATTTTGGCCAGCAGCCTCAGATGATAGAAACTAGAGCTAACTACCGCATTGACCTGTTTGTCAAGTTTAAGGGCATTGTCTAGTTTGACGCCAAGGTTTGAGACCACAGGTTTCACATATGGCTGCAGGGAACCTAGGTCAGTGGGAACGATACCAGGACCGCTAGGTCCAAACACTATAACCTCCGTTTTACTTTCGTTGACACTTAGAAAATTAAGAGCCATCCATGCCTTGATGTCACTTAGACAGTCAAGCAGAGGTTTCAGGGAGCCGTTATTGTCCTTTTTAAGGGGCATGTATATTTGCGAATCATCCGCATATGGTCATGCCTCGTGACATCACATCTCCATATATGGTCACGCCTCGTGACATCTTGTGACATCATGTGACATCATGGAGACCCAGGATCTTCATGACATCAGGCCTTGTGACACGTCACGCCACCATATATGGCCATCTTCATATATGAAGATCACGACACTGACCTCATGATCTAACCCTGAATAACCATACATGGAGAAGACTCGATCATCACCTAGATTTGCATATATGGAGCCGGCCGACAACTCTACATCTGACCTCAAACCCTCAGATCTCCATTTTCCATATATGGAGCTGCCCTGGACATGTCAGAACAGGTTCTTGCCCACCCGTCCTTCCTGTTCTGACATTCCATATGTTGATCTGACCTCATCAAACCCTGTACACTCAACACACTCCATATATGGCCAGTACAGAATTCATTCCATATGTTGATCTGACCTCATCAAACCCTGTACACTCAACACGCTCCATATATGGCCAGTACAGAATTCATTCCATATGTTGATCTGACCCTCCATGCCAAAGCGCCTGTGCTCGCCAGTCTGCCGTCACCCAGGCAGATGCGTGCACGCGACCTCGCACTTTTTTTAGCGAGGTGAAGTCAGGGTGTCTTACTGGCAAGTGATCAACTGAGTAAATTTAATGGTGACATTTTTACCTGTTTTAATGTTTCAAAACAATTCATCAGCTATAGAGAGATAAACCAGGCATCACTGTCTTCATTTATAGGGTTTCTCCATAATCCAATTGAAAAGGATACATTTTCTGGCCAGAACTAATAATTTTTGAATAAGCATAACATTAGATCAGGGGTTTTCAACTGATTGTGAACCAGGGACCATCACCTTGACTAAGGATCAACCTGGGGACCACTGTTACCATATCATACCATACCATCTTTATTTCTATAGCACATTTAAATAACAAGTTGTACCAAAGTGCTTTACAATAAAATAATAAAAATCACAACTTCATTTAAAAACAAACAACATACAGTACACAGTGTCACTTTCAACATCAAAAAGCTCATACTATGCTAGGAAAAACCAAAGAATAAAAATATGTCTTGAGGCGTGATTTAAACACCTGAAGAGTGGGGGCCTGTCTTATGTGCAGAGGCAGCTCATGCTCCCTTCTGTTTGCTTTGTTGTACTATTTTACTTATAAAATGGTAAATGGTAAATGGTGCATTTATATAGCGCCTTTATCCAAGGCGCTTTACAGAGATTGTGCATTACATTCACCCATTCACACACACATTCATATAACCGATGGCAGCGGAAACAACGCAAGGCACCAACTAGCACATCGGGAGCAATTAGGGGTTCAGTGTCTTGCTCAAGGACACTTCGACAGTAACTCTGGGGGAGCCCGGGTTCGAACTGGCAACCTTACGGTTACCATCCAGGCACTCTACCCCTGAGCCACCGCCGCCCCCTTATGAAAGCCATTTATTTTTTAGAAGGGTAGGCACTATAAGCTTTGGCTTCAGCCTACACCTTTTTGGTCTGTTTCTTTTGCAAAAAAAAATGTATTGATTTGATTGATTTGTTATAATGACCAAAACAAATAAAACTCTACTCTAAAACTCTACTCTACTCATTCCAGAGCTTGGGAGCTGCGACTGCAAAAGCCCGGTTCCCTCTAAGCTTCAGCCTTGATTTAGGCACCACCAGGATAAGCTGGTCAGAGGACCTGAGGGTCCTTGTGGGAACATACGGTTTGAGTAGTTCAGAGAGATAAATGGGTGCCAAACCATTTAAACATTTAAAAACAAAAAGCAAAACTTTGAAATCAATCCTGTATCGCACAGGAAGCCAATGGAGGGAGGCAAGTACAGGACTAATATGGTCACGCTTACGTGTACCTGTAAGCAACCGTGCAGCGGCATTCTGGACTAACTGTAAGCGAGATATGGAGACCTGGTTGACTCCAATATACAGGGCATTACAGTAGTCGAGGAGGGATGTCATAAAGGCATGGATAACAGTTTCGAACACAGGGCGGGAAAGACAAGATTTAATCTTTGCCAGCCTTCTCAGCTGGAAGAAGCTCTTTCTGACTGTTTCATTTACCTGTTTGTCCATTTTTAGATCAGAGTCTATTTTAACGCCTAGATTGGTGGCAATTGGCTTTAAGAAAGGCTCAAGGGGACCTAAATCACCGGGAGGAAACACATTGTTGCTTGGCCCAAACACCATAACTTCGGTCTTGCCGTCGTTAAAGTTTAAAAAGTTTAAAGCCAGCCATGCTTTTACATCCTCCAGGCAAGCGAGCAAGGGTTTTAAGGAGTCAGGGTTGTTACGTTTCAGAGGCAGGTAGATTTGGCTGTCATCAGCGTAACAGTGGAAGTTGTGTTGCAATGGGATATGGGCTAAGATTAGTGCTTTCGTAACACTTGTTATGGAATGGCATCCCATGTCTTATACTGTTTCTGAACAGTATAACTGTTGAAGCAGATCTACATCCATACATTATGGCTATTATCGGCTATTTTAACTATTTTAATAATAGTAATTATATATATATATATATATATATATATATATATATATATTATATATAGTAAAAATGGCAAATACGTGCAAGATATAGCACATGATGACATGATTATATGGGAACATTTCCTAATAATGATGACTCAATCAGGCAAGCTGGTACACTTCACCCTTCTTGAGATTCTAACTGCCTTTTCTGTGGAATTTCTTAACCTCAGACTTCCCAGTAATTCTGGTAACATTGACGCACTTCCACGGAACAGTGAGTGCACAGACGGTTTAGTGCACTGTTCCGTGGAAGAAATTACAAAATCTTCACTTTGCTACATTACTAAATGCATGGTCAGGGACCACATGCAATACCTCCACGGACCACCAGTGGTCCACGGACCACCTGTTGAAAACCCCTGCATTAGATGGGTTCAGGGACATGGTCAGTCTGGAAGGCTGAGCAGAAGGCTGAGCAGAAAGCCTGAGCAGAAAGCCTTCCAGCCTTCCAGTCAGCCATTTGATAGTGAGTTCTCAAATCCCCTTCCCAGGATGATATTACTTTGTATGTTATGCTTATTCCAAGTGTCCATAAACTGATTAATTTACTTTCCTATCAACAATTTAATATAGATGGTTTTGCCTACTCAATTCGTAATTAACGTTTCAATTTTGGGGCTCTGGCTCATGGACTAAGAACCGGGCCTGGTGGAAAAGTGGGCCACAGGTTTTTAGTCCATGAGCCAGAGCTCCAAAATTGGTGGGCAAACTATACCCTATATTAAATTGATTATAGGATCAATACAAGTAAATTAATACATGATAACCCTTCAACAGTAGTAGCTTTTTCATATCTTTTTGCATTTTTTAAAAATTTGTAATACAATAAATCATTGTCTTCGTGTAAGTACTCAATTGGGGAAGTTTAATGGTGATATAGGTATGGTTTGCCCACTCATAATTAACATTTCAATTTTGGAGCTCTGGCTCATGGACTAAAAACCAAAAAGAACTGAACCGGTGTGTGTGTGTGTGTGTTGGAAATGTGAATATAGTTTTTAAAGTGAAGAAGTCCAACAAGTGATAGGCATGCAATTTAATTCATTTTCATTCTCCCATGCACTATAAATAAGGTCCCTCTAATCTTTGTAGAAGACATACATGAGCAAGTATACTGGTAGTCATTTGTATTTCTACACACACACTGCTAAAGAAACATTGGGGGGAATTTTGTCCAAGGTGTTCTTTATTTAAGACTTTACAGTAAGGTAATTTATCTTGTTACAAAAATAGAATATGACTGTTGTACACATTTCTTGTCATAGTAGAAAACATCCACATAAGATGTACAGCACTTTCAGTGCACAAAGTTACAATAATTTTACAGATTACGCTCATGAGACTTATGACCCGTTGGAGAGGCCTGCTAGCACCGTTGAATTATATTTCATTTGTTTGGAGTTTGGGGTAAAAAAAAACTGAACATAAACAACAATTCAAACATTCAAAATGCAACAGACTTCACAGATGGACTCAGACATAATGCATTGAGATTGCAACCCCTTCACCAGCACTTATTGAAAAATAAAAACATGAGCAATATAAAAAAAGAAATCAATAGCATTAGATGCTGAGGTTTCAAACTGGTTTCTCCTTTTACTCTAATAAAATAATAAAAGATATTAAGGGGTCTTAGAAAGCACGCTCTCTTTTTTTAAAGGGCTAGACCACTTTGGTAGTGGTTTGGGTTGTGTAGTTACCTTGCCATGATGTAACGCCAAAGGTGTGCAAGAATTAAACAATATATATATATTTTTAGTCCTTAAACGAACAAAGCTGATTCTGACAATGTAGAACATCACCAAACCCAGTAGCTTACTGTTTGGTTTTTTAAATAGAAATGTTAAATTCCTGTTGATTTTACTATTTGAAGATCGGGATCCATATCCACAGATCTAGTCAGGGTTTTCTCCCAAATGAAACTAGAAAAATCAACAGGACGTTGACATTTGTATTAAAAAACAGTACTGGATTTAGTGATGTTTTATATTGTTAGAATCAGCTTTGTTTGTGTTTGTTTATGGGCAGAAAGTTCTCTCCCCGAGAGTCCTCACTGTACAATGTAAGCCAATGAAGAGCTTATTTTGAATGATCAATTTCTTTAAATCAATGTATGGATGGAGCAATACGTTTTAGAGATACATCATGGCAAGGTAACTACACAACCCAAACCTCTACCAAAGTGGGAGACGTTTAAGCACCCTTTAGGCAACAGAAGGGTTGGGGATATATAGCTTGTGAACTGGGGGAGCTGAGCAATGGAATATTGTTCTGGCAAGATGCAGAGCAGTGATAATGAGGAAGACAGGAGATGGGATATGAACATAATGGTGAGATCAACATAATGACAAAAATGGATGGATTTAAGAAAATCTTGACTCTTGAAACTGATTTGGTCAGACTTATGAATAGTGTGTGCCACCGACAATTTATTCATCGTCATCGTCATCATCGTCGTCGTCGTCGTCATCGTCATCGTCATCATCATCATCGTCGTCGTCATCATTGTCGTCATCATTGTCATCATCATCGTCATCGTCATCATCGTCATCGTCGTTGTCATCATCGTCATCATCGTCGTCATCGTCATCATCGTCATCATCGTCATCATCATCGTCATCATTGTCATCATCGTCATCATCGTCATCATTGTCATCGTCGTCATCATCGTCATCGTCCTCGTCATCATTGTCGTCGTCATCGTCGTCGTCATCATTGTCATCATCGTCGTCATTGTCATCGTCATCATCGTTATCATCGTCATCGTCATCGTCGTTATCATCGTCGTCATCGGCATCATCATCATCGTCAGCGTCATCATCGTCATCGTCGTCGTCATCGTCGTCGTCATCGTCATCATCAGCGTCATCATCGTCATCATCATCGTCATCGTCATCATCATCGTCATCATCGTTGTCATCGTCATCATCATCATTGTCATCATCATCGTCATCATCATCGTCCTCATCTTCATCATCGTCATCCTCATCAGGATCAACATCACCTGACAATACATCTCCAATCCAGTCCTGAAGCTCGTTTGGAGATGGCAAATCATCATCATCCATATCCATCCATATACTGTCAGCCTGTAGAGTGATAAAGAAAGAATTAGTGAGCAATTTAACTATTTCGGGTGGATTTTAGCTCGCTAAGTCTGTGCAACCTTGTTATTGGGAGGTAGGGTCAAATAAATGAAACTGGAGGTCTGTAGGACCTGAAATTATTTTTCTTCAAATGCCCCCACCCCCCTGTCAAAAATAGCTAAAATCGTTAAAACGAAAGAAAGCAGAAAAAGAAAAAAAAATAACACTCATCTTTTACTTTCTCTAATAACAACCTAAAACATGAACCTTGGTTGAAAAAAAAACAACAACAAAGCTGTCCTTTAACTATGGCGGAATCCAAACCATTGCAAGGCAGGCACACAGAATAATCTATCTATCTGTAACATTTGTGTTTGGGCCAAACGTAAAAAGTGCATAACATAAAGACAATACTCACATCCGATGTATCAACAACACCAATCTGTGGAACGGACAGGTCGATTCCAAAGATCTTCTCCCAGTGTGGAACAACCTGCAGAGAAAACATTTTCTATTTCCTGGCAAACATAAATAATGATTTGTGTAGACATAGACCTGAACCCTATATATATAATACCAGAAACTATAGTCAGTCCCTTACCAAAGGGAAGTCATCTGGGTCAATCCAGAGAATGCTGAGTTGAGTGTTGTCTGTATTGTCTTCTGCAACTTTCTTTAGGATGTCCAGGAACTCAAAACCATCTGTGAAGTGTAGTCAGCGTATTATTGGTGACGTAAACATAAATCAGAACTATGTCCATCTGCCAGAAACATCACAACACTGGCCTATATATTGCATTGATTAGATTCAGATTGGAATGTTTTATCTGATGTTTCTTTACCTGGGTCAGCCTCCTCTGCAAAGGCTATTATGTGTTGACCACCCACATCATCGTCCTGTCAGAAGAATACAGAAAAGGGGAACAGGTTGCAATTTACATTTTCATTAACATTAAGGATCATCTTCATATAATTGGTCCTCACTCAATAAATAAATAAAAATGCAGAAATTGTGTTTCATTCAATATATAATATACCATACCTATTTTTGTATTATTTCTGCATCACATTTACATTTGGGAAAAATATAACTCTATATACAAAAAAATACAAATCTATCAATGCTTTTTGTAACAATCCATAGAGCCCAGAGGCAGATATAGACCGTTTCAAATGAAGAGCCAGGCAGGTGTCAGTTGATGCTTTTTCTGATACCAAATTAGGCCGGTCGAGCTCTAGCACCACGCACCAAAAAAATTAAAAATCGAAATAATAATTATAATAATAATAAATAAACTAAAAAAAAGTGATGTATTTTGCATCACAGTACTTCCGTTTGAAATGTTGCTCAATAACAATGGAGTGTCATAGAGTTTTATATTAACTGTAGATCGTGCAAGTGCATTAACAGTGAGGAAAGCTTCAAAGCAGCTATCATTCTTTGCATAATACAATATTTTGTCTGAAATTTTGAGCTTGTGTGTGCTGTGACATCCAACGCAAAGCTGACTTGAACTCCATGGCCATCCTCTCGGATTAGTGTAGCTTGATGATGCACAGTTTGACAGACAAAATCATACTACAAAAAATCATACTAAAAAAAAAAAAAAAAAGAAATTTGTTAGTGAGGCTTAACAATGTCACAAAATGCTGTCACCGTTGGGAGCTTACCCATATCTCGTACACATTGTTTGGTTGCAGTTTCCTCAGGGTTGGTCTATGTCAAGGAATTACATGATCTTATTAAATTATAACTGGGATAATGCACTTGTGTGTGTGTGTGTGTGTGTGTGTGTGTGCGTGTGCGTGTGCGTGTGCGTGTGCGTGTGGGTGTGGGTGTGGGGGTGTGAGGAATATATATAGTCTCCATAGTTAATAAAACTATTACAATGTTACATTTAAAAAATATCTTCCATGGCGCTTTCATTCATTCTATAGGTGTTCTCAGGTTAACCCGGTTATGCATTGGCCAATCAGAACAAAGGTTCTATCTCCATCTCCCTCCCATTGGGTCTCACCTGTCATTATCTTCAATGAAGTTCACCAGATCTTTCTCACTGTAGGGTTTTCCAGGGATGACAAGGGGATCGTCTAGGAAGGGCTCGTAGAAGTCCACCTCATTTATCCTCAGCTCCAGAGCTCTGGCGATCTGTACCGCAGTGGATTGTACCAAACAGTTGGAGGCTAGCCAACCATCACGTACAGTAGAGTATATACAACTTACTTACACAAGGGGTCTCCTACTTTAACACCTCACAGGTTGTTCAGAGCTTTATAGTGATGTTACTTTATGTTACACTATAGAGAACATTCTGTATGTCAAGTAACCCTTTAATCAATTGGTGACTATAGCACAGGGTGATATTTCACTTTGGTAGAGCATTGTGGTGTTTGGTGCAGATGCAAACAAGTTATGGTTGATTACCAGAATGGGCTGTTCTGGTTGAGGTGGTGGCCATTTTGAAAAGTCAAAAGGTTGACCTCACAGGCACAACTCAAGACCTTTACAAGTTTTCAAAACAAGAACAAGCAACTATTTTACTTCCTTTCTGGACAAGCAAAGGAGATACAGAGATGCAGTGTTGTTGCATTGAGCTATGGGGATACAACACTGCATCTCTTTTTTGCTTGTCCAGAAAGGAATTAAAATAGTTGCTTGTTCTTGTCTGTTTTGAAAAATTGCAGAGGCTCTACCAAACAGAGAGGTCACTTCAGGTACGCCAGGTAGGGATCATGTTGCTCACCCTGGGATTGAATGTTGCGAAGAACTTGATGTGAGGGTGGAACTCTTCAGCAGCGTCCTCAAATGCCACAAAATCTGAAAATTAATGCACAGGCATCCATCAAGCTGTTTCAGAAGACTTATAGACTTATAGCTTAATTTATACTCCATCCCACAATGGTGTCTCTTGTCGACAGGAACTGAAGGAGTGAATTAGTCTTTGTCTGCAATTGCACCATCATACTATATTGTAGATACTTAATGATAATAATAATGAATTTATTTACTGTATATAGCACATTTCAAGACATAGTCACAAAGTGCTTTACAGAACAGGTAAAAAAAAAAAACATAATAACTACGGGGTGAAAAACAACAGCATAATCACAGCTCCAACAAGATATCAGTAAATAAAACAAAAGCACAAAATGAAGGCATACACATATAGGCCTAATCAATAAAATAGAATACTTGCAGTTTCATTCCAATTTTACATTAAAAACTGAAAGTGAAACATACACGGTTGTTGCCAAATTTGTACTGTATTCTAAGTTGTTTGTATTCTCTCATACCACCCCTTTGATAATGATTCAAGTGAAAATTGGCAAACGATTAAAACATTTTCTTACGTTCAGACTTGAGACCCTTAAAGTAGCCTATCAGTTTGGTGTCCTCTTCGAGGGTCTGGAAGCCTTTAAGTTCCCTCATGCTGTCAATGATTTCCACGGGGTCCTCAAGGACCTACAGGGGAACATCGTGTAGTCGGAGGAGACACGATGACATGATGAGGCAGAGTATGCACTAGACTCTAGTAGAGTAGTCGTAGATGTGGCTGTCAGACACTCCTTTAAAGGACCACTTCACCACTTTTAAACCTATCTTCATATCAATCAATCGATTTTTTTCTACTCAGTCTGTGTCCCATAGGACGGCTGTGGGCAGTTCAGAAACCGTCTTCCAGTGACATCATCATTAGGCAGATCTAAACAAAAATGTTTAGATTTTCTTTTATCGTGAGAACGATGGCTTCCATTTTCGCATTGCAACTTTTCAGGACTAGAAAGCCTGCTTTTTCTATTCGCTTGTATTCCCCATCGATGATTTCTGAACTGCCCACAGCCCTCTTATGAGACACAGACAGAGTAGAAAAGATTTGCGCTGTTTCTTTCATGATTATTAGTTACCTATTATATGAAGATAGGTTGAAAAGTGGTGAAGTGGTCCTTTAAGAAATAATTAAATGGTGACTCATGCGTTATAAAACTTATATTGGTACTAGATAAAGCAGGCTATTATTTCACTGGGAGCATATTATATCCTCACGAACATCATAGATGAACTCCACAAGCGTGTGTGCTGTGAGCTCTCCATCATATTCTATGATTTCATCAGCCGTGAAGATGTAGATGCTGTCGGGATCATCGAGGTCTGGGAAAACAAAGATAGATGTTAAGCCCAATTCTCAACTAATAATATGTTATTTATGGCAAGCTACATGGTCGAAGACAATGTATACATTAGCCGTTGGGTCTCAAATCCACCAGAGGTCAGACTTGTCCGTTGGTTGGTTTTGTTTTCTTCCTATTTATTGACTGCATTCTAGTACAGTGAGTTGTAAGTGTACCTATGGGTAACCTAATTTATCCTTCCCACACATAATACACATTTGCCACCCAAAAGAGTTTGAAAATTTGGGGGTAAAAGGTACATTTCCAATCAGATTTAGGTTTAGTGTAGATTGTGAATATTAATAATAACCACTGGTCTGATTTGAGAATGGAATTACATTCATATATCTGTGTAGCAGTCTCAAACTCACTGTGTATTTACCAAATTTCTTTGCAACCGCCTTGTCCAACTTCTCATCAATGAGAGCGACCCCGATTTCTTCATCGTCAAAGTCATCTAGGACCTGGGCTGCAAGCTGCAAAATAAAACACAATGTTAGTTAGATTTGTTTATCTTCAAAGTCATCTAGGACCTGGGGCCTGTTTCACGAAACTTGGATTAACTAATCCAGGATTTAGGCCAAAGCCAGGCTTTTTAAATCCTGATCTTTACAGCCTGGTTTATTCTGTTCCACTAAAGCCAAGCGAGGCTCAGAATTGGTAGATTTGGCGAGCCGGGATCAGCAAGCCTGGCTTAATAGACAGTCTGGCTTTTTGTCTCTAGACCCATTCTGTAGAACACAGATTTACTGATCCTTCTTCTTCATGGGGTATTAAGGCAGTTTGCATCCTTAATAGTTGCATTACAGCCCCCTTCTGTATATCTCATTATCTTTACTAATCTATTCAAGACTTACTGATACAAGGACTTAAGCTTCTAAAATAAATACTGCTGCTGTAATTAAAGAGAGAACATACTCTCAATAGTGGATAGACTGAATGATTAACTACCCCAAAAATATAGTTTACATTTTACCACTACTATTAACTTAAAACAGAAATGATATTGTCGCATTGTGATATCTGGCCATAACTCCCTCCTCTGAGGGAGCTACCTTTGGGGAAGGGGGTTGTTGTCCAGACAGGGGCCAGACTGGTGAGGGTCATGGGTTCATGTAGCATGCCAAAGTTTGTGCTATTGCCATTGAGAATGCATTGGGCGTTTAAGTTAGATAACTCAGAAACTACAAAACTTTTCATAGTAAAAAGTTCCAGCATGTGTCTCCACAGTAAGCTGAATTTTAAGTGTGAATGGAGTTTCTAGGTGAAAGTGATTTTTTTAAGTGCCACTATCTGCCTATAAATGTCTCAAATTTGAAAGCACTATATTTCTAAAACTATGAAACATTTCAAAGATTCCTTTTCAGGCACACATGTCCACCGTAGGATGAACCTAAATAGGTTTTAATGGGGTTTCTTAGGTGTAAGTATGTAGGACTAGTAGCGGGCGAAACGTTACAATGGTAATATGTTGTAAAACAATGAGTAATGGTAATATTTAGTGGTTTTCACTTTTACAAAAAATAATAATAATAATAATATATAATAATTCTTCTTAACCGTGCACTGCACTTGCACGACAAACCTATTCATGGGGAACACCAAAAGCAGCTGATCTACAAGCTCACAAGCTGTCATGACGTTGTGCAGCCTATATATTTTGGTTATTTGATTTTATATAGTGCTTAAATTAGTCCTTTAATGCAGACCGATACAAATAAGGCAACATAAACCCATAATAATTGAATAAATCTGGAAAACATCATTGGTTTGTGATCAGTTTGACTGCTTAATGAACAGTAAAGACATCAGGATTAGGTTAAACCTGGCTGTTAGCCTGGTCCGGAGCAGGCTAAGTCCAAAGCATTAGTTTCCATAGTAACTAATGTAGCATCACTCTCATGAAACCGAATCAAGCCTCAACATATCCAGGTTAACTGGTTAAGTTAATCTGGCAAGATCAACCAGCTTTCATCAAACCGGTTAATCACTGATCCAGGATATATTAAGCCAGGATATGTGTTAAAGCCCGGCTTAATCTCTAATCCAAGTTTCGTGGAACGGGCCCCTGGGCTGCAAGCTGCAAAATAAAACACAATGTTAGTTAGATTTGTTCATCTTCAAAGTCATCTAGGACCTGGGCTGCAAGCTGAAAAATAAAACACAATGTTAGTTAGATTTGTTCATCTTCAAAGTCATCTAGGACCTGGGCTGCAAGCTGAAACACAATGTTAGTTGAAGGCAGATTCAAACTTTCATCTCAGATACCGAATTCTGTAAAACTTGAGAGAACCTGACTATATGTGATTGTCTTCTCCACCAGATAGTTTAGAACAGGGGTGATCGCACTTTTTTTAATGATGATTGCATACAAAATTCACATGACTTACACAAAAGAAAAAGACAAGTAAAAACAAACAAAAAACAAAACACAACTAGCAGTCCAAAAGAAAAAATACCCCATGGACAACACCCCTCCACATTCTGTTGTTGACACTCGTGATTATGTCATCTGTAATGTATAAATACCAATTGTTACTCCAACCATCCCTTAATATATAAATAAAAGTAGTCTCATATTTCATGGAACTTTCCTTTTGCCCACACTTATTTGACTTGAGAGCTACTTTTTCAGCGCAACAAGGTCTACCCATGCAGTACCCACCCAAAAATTATTATCCCATTGCTGAAAAAGGTTTCAAAATGAACCTGAAGGGGCTTTGGAATAGCGGCGCTGGTGTTACATAAGACAAACACACTGTTTTGTTGGGCACCCCTGGTTTAGAATAATAAAATAGCTATTTTGGTTCAATCGATACTACACTACAGTAGGCCTTTCTGTATCTGTATGGGGGAACTCACTAGGTCATGCATAGGTAGGTACATTTTGAGGAATGGTTCAGGTCTGAGAGTTTCTAATCTAAAATGTAATAAACAATTCATAGCGTTGTGGTTGATCAATCATTATGGTTAACCAGTGTCTTCTGGTGTAAATCTTTATTGCCCAAACATTCTTACAGACTTTAATCATCCGTACTACCTGGCGTGTGTTTGAGGGGGTGACTATATATTCCCTATGACTACTACCCATTCAGTCCTAAGGTACTTACGCCAGGGCTCCACTGGGCGCGTTTGGGCGCGTTGCGTCACGCGTGCGTCACGCGTGCGTGCGTCAAAAAATGAACCGGTTCAATTTATGGCGACGGAGACGCGACGCAACGCGGGCAGTGGAGCCACCCTCCATTGATTAAAAGGGCACATTCCCGACGCTGACGGAGACGCGACGCAGATGCGACGCAGACGCGCCCAGTGGAGCCCTGGCGTTAGGTACTAAAGGGCAGTCAATAGAGCACCGAAGTCCTGACGTAACTCGCTCATCCCTTCGATTCCCCTGGTTCACGGAAGTAATTTCTCTATGGAGAATAACATGGGGTGATCTTAATATCGTCTACTATAAGCGTTGTGGTCCAAAAATGAACAAGCTGTCTCGGCGTTATTGTCACGGAGGTGTCTCTGTATCGTTTGCACTCATATATGATACAGTCTGCTTCTAGCGAAAATCTAAGTAATTCAGCAGCAGTAACATTAGCGTTTTCTCTCAGTCAGTTGATTCTTCATATCCATATGAGTGAAGCGGCCGGGATGACATGTTCATTTTTCAAACACAGTTCTTATATGAAGCAATCTAAAAATCCTCCTATGGTGATTTCAATGCAACTAAAAAAATACATGAACCTGGGGACTGACGCCCTCTACTGAAAGTGACGTCAGACTTCGGTGCTCTATACTCTCTCCGACCACCGAACTTTTCGTCGGAAAGCTCCGGTACAACTACAACATGACGTCACTCGCAACTTCTGAAACGCATTCCTCCGAATTTTTGTTCTGAAAGCTGCACTCCCAGATGTTGTGACTCTCCGAACTCTACTTCGGAGAAAAAATTAAAGTCTGATCTTTCCGACGAAAAGTTCGGTGGTCGGAGAGAGTATGGACTGCCCTTAAGTCCTATACTCGGGTGCTACTGGTTGCCGCGGAAGTTCAGACATGTGCTCCAGAAACTGATATCCAAACATTCACTGAGTTCATATTCAATAATTTGTATTAGCTGCTCAAAGTCCTATACTAATTGCATACAGTATAAACATAATAAGATAAACCGTCGATGGATACAGATCTTAATATGAACACAGTCTAAAAACGCTTTTCCTCTGCCACCCGTGCCTCACTTGGGATAGGGTTAAACCCTCCCTGTAACCATGGCAACCTATAGGCCTTGATTGACAAATTGACAATATGAAACATTGAAACAATATGGTGGCTCAAACGGCTCCTACAGTACTCCTAAAGGCCTATTCATAGTCTGGATTTTCGGTGGTGAGGTGACCACCGCTCCGGTGGTGAGCTGACCACCGGAGCTGAAATAACGTTGAGCGGTGGTGAGTAAAAACAGAGAGAAGGGCTGGAGCGGTGGCGGTGGTTTGCTCTTCACCGCGGCTCGTGACGTCATGTTGTAGTTCGGTGGTCACCCCACCACCGTAAATCCAGACTATGTATGAGCCTTTAGACTGAGGAATGGCGAATCAAACATTGTATGCGCATGACATCATCATCATACCCGGAAGTTATGCGGGAACGCCTACAGACGACTACGAGTGTCAAAAAACGACTTTCTGATCTTGACAGCTAGCCCATACATCCAAACAGAATAGTTCTACCTGATAAACAACGTTGCCTCACACTTTACCACTCCATTTGCCACTCACTTTATTATGTGCATACCCTCTATATTGTATATATTTCCTCAAGAGAAACACAAAATCAAGGGAGCTCCAGATCCACCACAAAAGCAGCACTGTCTAAATATAGCAGCAGACCCTGCTGGGCTATTCTGGACAGGAGGTGTTCCTGCTGACATGTACATGTACAGTGCTGCATGTGTCAATCAGGCACCAGAGCTGACCGGGCACTGCTGCTGCCAGAACCTCCAGAACCAGAACCAACAGAGCTGACCGGGCACTGCTGCTGCCAGAACCTCCAGAACCAGAACCAACAGAGCTGACCGGGCACTGCTGCTGCCAGAACCTCCAGCATGCTTGACCACAGCTTCTTCTTCAACACAGAGGAGACTGCATGGGCAGAGAGAATTGGTGGGAAAGTATCTATAGGCTACTACTATGGCCAGAATTCAAAATGTACTTGAGTAAAAGTACAAAAAGTATTGGTTTCAAATGTACATAGTTTTCAAATAAACGTTGTGGTGTAAAAGTACAATATTTGTCTCTGAGATGTAGTGGAGTAGAAGTAAAAAATATCGACAATTGGAAATATTCAATTAAAGTACAAATACCTCAAAGTTGTACTTAAGTAAATGTACTTTCCACCACTGGCAGAGAGTATGGTTGGTCTTTCTCTCTGGTGATTCTGTGTCTTTCAACCTCCAATGGGAATGAGTTTTCAAATAAAGTATTTACGTTTGGCCTCACACACAGGACGTCCACACAGCCCTATATAAAAAACTACAGTCGTATAAAAACGACTGTAGTTTTTCTATATCCAATCTTTCACTTTGATTGTTATTATATGGGGTTATCATTAATAATGGGTCTAAGAAAAACCTGAATGAATGACTTGGCTTTTTAGAAGATACCTTGGGACTGGTCATCAACGTTAAAATATCCTTCTAAATCTAACAGAACAGCCATTTAATTAGATCTGAATGTGCTCCTATGGCTCCAGCCAGTAACCCTGGGAACTGTGCATAGAGCTTACGGAGCCTTGCAGTAGGTCACAATTTCACAAAACAACCTGACCCCAAGGGGACAGTGGTTTGTGACAGTGCAGTGGGGGTCGGTGGTGTGTTCTGTATGGTGAAATTAAGTAGCCTGGAAACCAGACCAATCTGCCATTGTAAAGTCGATTCGTCCTTGGCAGATTTGGTCTGGCACCGCTCAGTTGTGATTGGATTTCGCTCCCTCCGAAGAAGCGAGGGACCAACCAGGACCCAGTATTGATATCAGTCTGGCCGTGCCAGGCTGGCAGGCTAGAACTAATGCTACCTGCTTTATTATGACGATGTGCAGAAAGGTTTGGACCCATGCAGCCACATGAATATCTGGGCTCCTCTCAGGTTGTGGACCCAGCCACATGAATATCTGGGCTCCTCTCAGGTTGTGGACCCAGCCACATGAATATCTGGGCTCCTCTCAGGTTGTGGACCCAGCCACATGAATATCTGGGCTCCTCTCAGGTTGTGGACCCAGCCACATGAATATCTGGGCTCCTCTCAAAAGATAGAGTGCCGTAACAGCTGCATTCTTCATGTTTTCCCGGTAAAGCTTTGAAACATAATCTGTTGTCATTGCTCTTTGAAAAACATTGATCAATATGCTATCAAACCATGCAGGAAACCCAAAAGATATAGTATAGTCCAGAATGTATTCCATGAAGTAGGTCATTCCGACCATCTGTTCAGTAAAAGCAGTCCATGCTGGAGATGTATATGTTACTCTGTATTTCTTCACAGATCGGATGTACAGTTAAGTGTTTGGTCATCACCAGATGTCATCAGAATGTTGTCTGAGAGTTTAGTTCAAGATTCTATTACATATGGAGATGAATAATAATATTAACAACAACAACAACAACAACATCCATACAACATCGACTGTATAGTGCTTTTTTTTTTGAACACTCAAATATGCTTTAAATAGAAACAAGAATGACTGCAATGTAAAATGTGTGGCTCCATATAGTCACTTTGGAAGTCTCTGCACTGCACATGTTCTTCTTGTCCATTTCACCATAAATCATTAGCATTATCTAATAAGCTAAATGTTACTGTGTGTGTTTTAAGAGTGTAAAAGAACCCAGCCAACTAAATAAGACATTAAACAATGTATCAACATCAAACTGATGTTTTGCAGGTCACGCAAAACAAAAACATGATATGTTGGTATTTGAACCTATAGCGGCTATAGGTTCAAATACTATAGGTATTTGAACCTATGCACGCACGCACACGCACACGCACACGCACACACACACACACACACACACACACACACACACACACACACACACACACACACACACACACACACACACACACACACACACACACACACGGCTATAGGTTCAAATACCAACATATCATATCAATGTTTGCTGATGAAATAGGCTATAGTATAGCCTATTTCCTCAGAAAACATTTCAAACATTTCAAACGTTGGACGATGAAAAAAGATTGTGTGAGGATTTATGACTGAGTGATGCCACTGAGGCCATAAGGCAACAGCTCGGGTGTAAATGATGATGTAACCTCTGTTCCTTAGAAAGGAGTCATCTCACATGACAGCAGTCCCTTTGACCACATACTTCCCCTGCTGTACACAATACACATACAGACACAGTAGTTGTTACTGTAGGTTCCAGTCGGTTGCAATGTTATACTGATGGACGTATGTACATACATACACACCCACATTATACACACCCAAAACACAAACACACACGCACGCATGTACTGTACTGTATGAATGCAATACTGTGACCAACTTTCTGACCATACGCCAGAATGACGGCTGTGATCTGTCTTCCGACCTCAGCACTCTTGGCTCCATGCAGGCAGGATGCTGTCTCACAGCCTCTTCACCACCATTTTCAGCACTTCAGTTATCAGCATTTCTCATTCCAGCAAATCTATTTCCTACACAGCATCACCCCTCAAACATCCTCAGCCAGCCCCTCCCATCTCTTGTATTTCATTTCAGCATTCAATATATGTCAGCAATGTAAACAATATAGGTGTTTTTGTGGCCCTACACCGCCCCACCCCAGCCTCACCTATACTCCTTCTTGATATTACCACCGAATGTACATCTCACCTGCCAAAATATTGGTTAAAACAAAACATGTTCCAGCAGCAGCACCCGGGGTAAAAATGACATCTGCACATCAATATTAAATTAAAATATCAAACACCCTGTTGAACCTATATACACTCACAGGCATTTATCAATTTTACCTGAGCAAATTTATCCTCCTGTATATAATAGCCTAGTCCTCGTAGAATGTGTGTATGGCTACAGTATATGGTGTACTTTGAGAAGTTATGTCAAGATGATTCCATGTCATGTTATCAGTCCACCTTATCCCGACCCCTAAGACCTGGCTGCCACCCAACCGGTTCTAAGACCTGGTTCTCCTAAGACCTGGCTGCCACCCAACCGGTTCTAAGACCTGGTTCTCCTAAGACCTGGCTGCCACCCAACCGGTTCTAAGACCTGGTTCTCCTAAGACCTGGCTGCCACCCAACTGGTTCTAAGACCTGGTTCTCCTAAGACCTGGCTGCCACCCAACTGGTTCTAAGACCTGGTTCTCCTAAGACCTGGCTGCCACCCAACCGGTTCTAAGACCTGGTTCTCCTAAGACCTGGCTGCCACCCAACCGGTTCTAAGACCTGGTTCTCCTAAGACCTGGCTGCCACCCAACCGGTTCTAAGACCTGGTTCTCCTAAGACCTGGCTGCCACCCAACCGGTTCTAAGACCTGGTTCTCCTAAGACCTGCAGGCTGCCACCCAACTGGTTCTCCAGACCCACCTCAAGGGCAAGCTCCTCCATCTGGAACTGTCTCTGGGCGACACGGCTGCTTCCGGGATGCTCGTGGTAGTACACCACCATCACATCGTACTTCTTCATCACAGCCTTATAGTTCTTGGCGCTCAGGTGATGGACTCGGTCCTTGCCATCGTACTCAGGGAAGTCCAGGCTATTCTCCATGTCACCACCCCATGACAGTCCACTGAAAGACAGCAGGACCACCACAAGCACCCAGCTCCACTTCATGGTTCCTCTCTGGTTTTTGGCACAACCCTACAACCGATAACGCTGTAGTCTCAAAAAGGTAGAAATGTGAGAATATCTATAATAAAAAGAAAAATAAGAGAGAACCGGGGGAAACGATGAAGGAGCAATTCCGAACCGCGCCACCCAGAAGAGAGCAAGACCAACTCCTGAACCCTTCTTATTAAAAACCCCACATGGGGAGCTAGCTGGCAACAAGGCATAGGGTGTGAGAGAGGGGTTGGGCTAAGTTCTGAATATAGGTGTGTGTGCGTGTGACGTGTGTGTGCGTGCGTGCGTGTGTGTGGGTGTGCATGTGTGTGCGTGTGTGTGCGTGCTTGCGTATGCGTATGTTACAAGTTTGAAGTGGGTGGAGTGAAGAGGTGCATGGTCAACATCCTGCTCCCCCCGTGCAGACAGAGGACAGCAGAAGACAAGAGCGAAGAAAGAAAGAGAGTTAGAGAGAGGTAGAAATAGTGAGATGAATAAAAAGAGTGTGGATGGATCAGGGTCTGACATCCGTTGTATAGAGAGCGCCATGCAGCTACCTTGAGCCAAACGACAGGAAGATTGGGAAGATGAATATAGAGACTTGCATGCCGTGTGTATATAGGCTACGAGGAACTCTTTTCCCATATTAAGAGGGGATGGTCGCGCTCGGATCCCGGCTAAAAATAATGGATGTTAGGAAGGCGAAGTACATATCAGGAGCTGGGGTCGCTGGTGTCCAGTTTTCTGCTACTGGCTCTGGCGTGGTGCTAGAATGTGGCCCTAGGTTACTCAGGGACAGGGGGGGTGGGGTGGGGTTGGGGGTGGGAGGGGGGGTGATGCACCTGCTAAAGATCCATTAGACTGACACGGGTGTCATGCAGGAGTTGTGGGCCAGTAACCGCAGGATCAAGGACAAACTAAATGAGTTTAATCATAAGTATTTTTTGTTGGGGGGGTGGGGGGTGTTAATTGACGTGCCTCAACACATGCACGACTACTATCTTACACTGTGTGGTCTTAACGGCATAGCGTGGTCTGTGCGTGTGTTGATTACTTGCAATATTTGTTTACAAATGGAAAGGGGAGAGGTGCGAGTTATAAATAAAAAAAGACCTGCCATATGATCTCATATCTCGTCCCTCGTACACGGTTCGTTCCATAGCTGGATGTGCAAGCCCACGTAATCACTAGGTACACTGTTTTCTATGATGCAGTATGAGGTGGAAATGTGTGTCAGGGGAAATATTTGGGACATGATGAGAGGTGCACTGATGCTTGAGCTGGGGGGGTGTAGGCCTACATGGTGTCAGAGAGAGAGAGGGGGGGGGGGGGGGTGAGAGAGACAGAGTGAGAGAGAGAGAGGGGGGGGGGGGATGAGAGAGACAGAGTGAGAGAGAGAGAGAGAGAGAGAGAGAGAGAGAGAGAGAGAGAGAGAGAGAGAGAGATAGAGAGAGAGAGAGAGAGAGAGAGAGAGAGAGAGAGAGAGAGAGAGAGGTGTTAACTGTCATTTAGGCACTAATACTAAGCTGTTTTCACATTCATGTTTAAACATAAAGGCTCAGGTGGAAAGAAGTGTGTAGGGTTAGGCCCACATACTTATTTAGAGAAAAGGCCCATGAATATGGCTATATAAAAAAGTAAATCCTTTAAGATAATTTGTTGACAACCTCAGCCATTTAGTTAGGGAAGGCTGAGGAACATTTTGTCTCTGAAAAAAGGGGGGAAACAGAAATTATATTTAATATACAAATTCACATTGTGGTCTATTTTCAAATGTTTGAATGTTTGCTGTCTAGCAGCTCTGTCAGAATAGAATGGTTTTAGACCAAAGCAAAAGGGATCTATACCAGTGGTTCTCAAAGTGGGGTCCGGGGACCTCCAGGGGTCCTCCAGGGCTCAATGTCTGTTAGACATGTCTGGAGTGTATTCCACAATGTAATGTTCTTCTCACATAATGCCGCTAGGTGGAGGCATTACCAATAAGTACAGTATTGTCGCGGAAATATCAACTAAATTCATTTTATTTAGCCTATAGTGTATTATATGGCACTGTACTATAGTGGAAAGGTATTACTGCACAATAGCGCACACTACTAGATGGAGGCATTTACATACGTTTTAAGTTGGTTGCCTACTGGCTACTACTACACTGGATTTACAATAAATGTACACTGTACACAGTACATTGTAATGTACATTGTCCTGCATGGGACTGGGGATAGGCTCATAGATCTATGGATAGACGGTCCTGCATGGGACGTTTTGGGACCAGTGTCCACTGTCCAGTCCGCTAGGATAAGACCTCTGGGTTGGGACATCCTGGGAGGGAATAGAGGCTCCAGATGACGAGCAAGCAGCTTCCACAGGAAACGGAATTCGCTGCATTTTTAGGCATGTTTACTTTCGTTTTCTCCTTCCTCGTCGTGTATTATTTGTCTTCATTTCTTTCCACCAAAGCAGCGATGTAGGCTACAGGACAGGTAGGCCTATGAACATATTCATTTCCTTGTTATAACTTATAACTAAGTGCATGCCTGCATGGTGGGAAACTGTTAAATAATGACCCAGTCAATCCGCCAGAGGTGTGTTTGGGTAATAACTTTATCCAAACAGCAGCAACCAAACGTCCAAACAAAGTTAGCAGAACGATCGAACTGCAGGGCCGTGTGTGTATCTTAAATGAATGTGTGTGTGTGTGTGTGTGTGTGTGTGTGTGTGTGTGTGTGTGTGTGTGTGTGTGTGTGTCACTGTCAGTTGATTTAGCGCTGGTCCATAGCGCTGTATCGGTTGGAGGGACAAGGAAGGAGTTCTAATGGACCAGACTCGATTTTGACATTTCCAATCCCCATTTCCCTGTAGATGTTGGACAGACACCCGCAGAGCTCCTACAACTCTGAACATGTACAAATACGAAATATAAAGGATCTTACCCTGCTGCCCCAAATGTTAGAGAGGCCTGCGGGGTGATTGTGCAACGCATTAGTCCGTACTTATCAATAAATAAGTGTTTCAATACCGTCTGTGGCCAAACGCCATTTCCCCCGCTCGTTTACGTCTTGTTTACATTGCGTGTATTTCCGGCGTTCACCGGATGCGCCCCCTCACTACCGCCCAATGGGAACTTCAGACAGGATCGAAAGACTCATATTTAAGCTGTGTTTAAACTAAAGTTATCAGCTCTGTTTAATCTGCAGTCAATTTTCAATTCAAATGAGCTTTATTGGCATGAGAAAACATACGTTTACAATGCCAAAGCAAGTGTCAAAATATAATAAAGCAGTAGAAAACGAGGAAAGTATATATACAGTTGGAGGTACAGCATTTTGTAAACAGCTTTTTGATTGATTGATTGATTGAATTATGTACTATTAACAATTTGCAGAATTACAGTACATTTCAAGCACAAACTCAGTCAATACAAAGTCCACTGTGAGTGGACAACCCAATAAAGCATTACACTTGTTTACAAGAGGGTCCATCTTGTTCAATTCATCAAAACATTTAGAGTCGTACAAATAGACACTTCTATAGTCAAAGAACAGAACAGGAATTCATCATAAAGGAGGTAAAAAGGGAAAAAGAAACAGATACAGTGAGGGGGAAAAGGGGGTGGGCGGTGGGGGGGATGATTCAGATTTTGGGGGCCAGTTTCGAATTGCAGCCGTCCGTAGGTACCCTTTGAGAGCGGTTTTGATATATTAGTCATATTTAAGGGACCAAGAAGTCACAAAGTGACTTCTGTGCCAAAAAATGCAGTTCTGACCTAACGGTGCACTCGGTTTTCGCGAAACGCGGTAATCTGGTAGAGGGCCATGCCAAACGATGACTATGTGAAGCCCATGACGATTGGCCAAATGGTGGCGCTATAGCACTCAATTGAAAATGCAAACTTTGAACGTGAATATCTCATGAACCGTTTGACCGTTAGCAATGACACTTTGCTTACTCAGTCATTGTTTATTCACTTTAGTGGCTTACATTTGTGCAAAAAAAAAGTTTGTAATTCCCTTTTTGTGTATTCAGGGGCCCCTCAAAGATGCCACACTAGATATTGATTCATAAATATTGTTCAAAGAGGATTTGTATACAAATAAAATAAATCGCTGCATGTATTATTATTTCAGATTCTGATGTGATTGACATTTAGCCATGGCCCAGCAACCAGAAGAAGCTATGCAGAAAAAGCACAAGGCCACAGGTATGCTGCGAACATCAGGCTGCATGCATGTTGTTTATCATACAGTCTGTCTATAATATACCAGTAAATTGAACAGAAATGTTTCTGTTTTCTTTACACCGGGAAAAGGAACATCCAGAAGAAGAGAAGAATTACAATTTAGGCATTTAGCAGACGCTCTTAATCCAGAGCGACTTACAATAAGCAAGAACAAAAGCATGGGAATACATCACAAAAAAGCATTTATCATTAAACATGCGTAAGCTAAGAAAGTAACAGTGGAATATCTATATTATGAGACTATACATATAAACTATATATATATACTACTATGCTATACATATGTACTATGGCGTGCTATGACTACATACAATGCAATTATAGTGCTGTCTACATAACATGCTATAAGTCTGTATCAGATGCTATCTAAGTCTACAGAAATGCTATCTAAGGGGGTAGGGTAAGCGCTATGGGCCATGATGGAGTCTAAAAAGGTGGGTTTTCAGACTACGGCGGAAGATTGGGAGTGATGGGAATGGGACAAAGAGATTGTCCCATGTAAAAAGAAGACTGGTGGGTTCTTACACTATGAATGATTCCTATCACAAGTAAAATCCTCAGTGTAACTCAGTGTAAATTTGGATCTGCAATATGGTCCGTTGTAGAAACGTGTTACCCTATAACTCTCCATCACACTTTCACAGACTCAGACATCGTCACAGAGAAGCAGCTGATGCAGGTGGCTGATCAAATTGGAAAAGCTTGGAGGCAGATCGGCATATCGCTGGGCATCACTGAGGTTAAACTGCAGCAGATTGAGTCGGACCATCCACGGAACCATGACAGAGTTTATCAAATGCTGTTGCTCTGGAGAAAACAACACCAGAGGAAAAACGCCACAGCTGTCCACTTACACACAGAGCTTACAGGGTTAGACAATGACCTGGTACCCGATAATATAGACTTCCTACTGGAGGTCCCAAACTGGCCAATTCATGTTACAGAAGGTAATACAAAATCCCAAAACACAAAAACATAAACAAGAACAGACATCGACGTGGTCAATGCTCTTTGGCCACTCAGAATAGCCAAATGGCATTGATCACGCGATTTACTCAACTTAGGGAATAAGACCTGGTACTTAAGAAACACAGCCCAAAGTGTAAATAGTTCACGTTTTAATCTGATTCTATTGTGTTGTTGCAGAGCCTTCAGTACCCATCATTCAGCACCAGAACACCCTCCGGTCGAACCTCTGGAGCAGGGTCATCTGCGTTCCTGAGGCGCTGACAAAGAGGAAGAACAAGAAGCATCTCTACGACATCTACTCAGAACTCGAGATCGTTGAAAGAACGGATGAAGACGTCACCTGTCAGCACCAGGTCACAGAGATTGAGTCAACATCCGAAAAGACAGCGGAGACAACCAACAAACCCGTCGACATGTTTCAACACCCTTCTGGAGAAGACGTGCCCATGAGGATGGTGCTGATCATCGGGATTGTGGGAATTGGCAAAACCTTTCTGCTTCACAAGTTCATCCTGGACTGGGCAGGTGGCAGAGTTTGCCAAGATACCCACCTCATGTTCCCGTTCATATTCCGCGAGCTGAACATGCTGAAGGCAGAGCGATTAAGTTTGGCTCAGCTCATCCACATGTATGTCAGTGAAAGCAAAGATATCACAGAGGAGGACCTCAATTCCATCTTCGCCGCACTGCAGACATCAGGAAACAACAACTTTGACAAGAGCAAGTACAAAGTTGTGTTTGTTCTGGATGGATTAGATGAAAGCACGCTTCAGCTGTGCAACTGGACTGAAGACCTTCGGCCCGTTGACGTCACTGAAGAGGCCACCGTGGAAGTACTGCTGACAAACCTCATCAAGGGGAGGCTGCTTCCATCCGCTCGCATCTTGATAACCACACGACCTGAAGCAGCTGCTCAAATCCCTGACAAATTCATTGACAGGGTGATAGAAGTGAGAGGGTTCGCAAAACCCCAGAAGGAAGAGTACTTCAGGAGGAGATTCAGTGGCACTCAGGCCAGCAAAATCATCTCACACATCAATAAATCAAGGAGCCTCAACACCATGTGTCACATCCCAGTGTTCTGTTGGGTCACGTCTGTGGTCCAGGGACAGATTTGGAGGACAGATCCAGAAGGAAAGATTCCCAAGACGTTGACTAAGATGTTTGCCAAATTCCTGGAATTTCAGATCAAACAGATGGCACTGAAGTATGAGACACAAGATATCAATCAGATTAAGGAAATTGGAAAACTGGCTTTTCGCCAACTGCAGGAAGGCTGCATGAATTTCTACGAAGAAGACCTGAAGAAAAATGGCATTGATTCAGTGCTGTCCTCAGGGGTGTTCTTCAAAAAGGAGCAACGGATGAACGAGGGCAATACATTCAGCTTTGTCCATCTAAGCATTCAGGGCTTCTTTGCCGCTGTTCATGTGCTCACATCACTCATCAACAACAATAAGAATGAACTGGATGATTCCCACTGGATCATTCAGTTCCTGAAGGCGCTATTAAGAAAACCCTCTGCCAGCGAGGTTTACAGGAGTGCGGTGGACAAGGCCTTACAGAGTGAGCATGGAAGCCTGGACCTGTTCCTTCGCTTCCTCCTCGGCCTCTCACTGGAGTCCAATCAGATCGTTCTACAAGGCCTGCTGAACCGCACAGACAGCAGTCCACGGACCAATCGGGAGACGGCCGAGTACATCAAGCAGAAGATGAGGGAGGATCTTTCCCCGGAGAGAAGCATCAATCTGATCTACTGTCTGAACGAGCTGAAGGACCATTCTCTGGTGGAGGAGATCCAGCGGTACCTGACGACCTCAGGGCGGCTTTCTACAGACAAACTGTCCGCCATTCAGTGGTCCGCGCTGGTGTTTGTGTTGCTGTCATCCGAGAAGGAGCTGGACGTGTTTGACCTGGAGAAGTACTCTGCTTCGGAGGAAGGTCTTCTGAGGCTGATGCCAGTGGTCAAAGCTACATCGACAGCGCTGTAAGAGTACACACGATTAATTTAATATAGGAAATGTTCTAAATGCCTAGAGATTGAAATATAGATGGTTTCAAACTGACAACATTAACACCGCTGCCAAGACTGTTTTAATCTGTCTGTCGGTGTCGGTGGGGGCAGGGTATGGTGAGTCGCGAAGCACTCGTTTCTGCGATCACTCCGGGCCTCCCAGTTCTTCTGCCCCTTTTTCCATACGGTTGTCACAAACATTTACAAATGTCAATCAAGCTTGTTTGTTAAATGTAGGCTATATAATTGTACAATCCTATGCGGTAGGCTATACTAATGTCTGTAGTTATGAATGCCTGTAGTTATATACATAGCCTACTTTATCAGCAGGATACAGCGTTTTAGCCAAAGCGATGTAATTAAGCATAATATCAATATAATTTGAAAATGTATCTATTCAACAAATGGGAGCCAGCGGCAGGCTTTCCCCAAAGCGATGCAGGCCTAATTATTATATTATTTTCATTCCATACCAAAACTGAAACTGTGCCGTGTGCGTGCGAGATCGGTGAACCAATCAGGGTGTGCGCAAATCTGAGCCGCGACACTCCCATCTAGGCCAGAAAGGTCTAGCGTTAGCTCAGGCTAGTTATCCTGTAACAGAAACCTAGGGGTCTGTTGTGTTGACTCCATAAAACATATCAACGGCGTATTACATAATTACTTAATGTGACAATGATCACCACTCTGTTTTCAGGCTGAGTGGCTGTAACCTGTCGGAGAGATGTTGTGGAGATCTGGTCTCAGTTCTCAGCTCCAGCCCCTCTTCTCTGAGAGTGCTAGACTTGAGCAACAACCAACTGCAGGATTCAGGAGTCCTGAAACTCTCTGCCGGACTGAGAAGTGAACACTGTAGACTAGGTATTCTCAGGTCAGTAAGTACTCCAACACATTAACCAGGTTCACGTGTTCACATGTTAGTGTTCCATGGGGCATCGGGGTGGTGTGTGTGCAGTGTTAAGGTTCAGAAACTTGAATGGTCCACAGTGCAGCTGGGTTGAATGGTTATTCTCTTGATTCACAGCCAGTCGAATGATCTTCTATTCATTTTGTCAGGTTGAAAAAGAACAACCTCACAGACAGATGCTGTGGAGAGTTATCCAGAGTCCTCAGTTCCAGCTCGTTGTGGGAACTGGATGTCAGCGACAACCAGCTGCTGGATCTGGGTGTGAAAGAGCTTTGTGTTGGACTGCAGAGCGCGCTGTGTAAACTGGAGACGCTTAGGTCAGTGTTCCTTCTGTCTCCACACCTTACCTATCACCATTCAGACTGATTAAATAACGGATTAAATAATAATAATAATATTGATAATAATATTAATATAACGACTATTAATAATTATATTAATAATAATAGTAATATTAATATTAATACTATTGATAATAATAGTATTAATAATACTAATATTAATATTATTATTCATAATTATAGCGAGTTCCCACAGATTGAATGGTTGTTCTCATTCTATTATGTCCCATAGGTTGAATGGAAACAACCTGACAGAGACATGCTGGGAAGCGTTATCACAGGTTCTCGGCTCCGGCTCCTCTCTTTTGAGGGAGCTGTACATGTTTGACAACCGCCTGCGGATTTCTGGAGTTGCGCTGCTGACCGCCAGACCACAGAGCCTTTGTATTCTGGAGACTCTCAGGTCAGTCAGCAGTCCATCTGTCTAGAATACACTGCACCAGAACTTCTATAAGGTCCATCTGTCTAGAATACACTGCACCAGAACTTCTATAAGGTCCATCTGTCTAGAATACACTGCACCAGAACTTCTATAAGGTCCATCTGTCTAGAATACACTGCACCAGAACTTCTATAAGGTCCATGTCTAGTAACGCTGCACCAGACCTTCTATAACAACTCATTCTCTCAGATAATCTTGTAGCAGAGACAACATGCAGGACGGTACATTTATTTTGGAAAGCGAAGCAAACCAGTCAATATCACATATATCTCTCTCTCTCTCTCTCTCTCTCTCTCTCTCTCGTACTCTTTTGTACCCCTCAAACCCATAGAACAGCTCTACAAGAGTGTTTGACAGGAAGCCCCACTCATATCATCATTGTAACATCCTCCAGACTAGATGGTTCTGTTATGACTAGTGTTTAGATGGTTCTGTTATGACTGCATGCTGTAGTGTTTAGATGGTTCTGTTATGACTGCATGCTGTAGTGTTTAGATGATTCTGTTATGACTTCTCCTCTGCATGCTGTAGTGTTTAGATGGTTCTGTTATGACTTCTCCTCTGCATGCTGTAGTGTTTAGATGGTTCTGTTATGACTTCTCCTCTGCATGCTGTAGTGTTTAGATGGTTCTGTTATGACTTCTCCTCTGCATGCTGTAGTGTTTAGATGGTTCTGTTATGACTTCTCCTCTGCATGCTGTAGTGTTTAGATGGTTCTGTTATGACTTCTCCTCTGCATGCTGTAGTATTTAGATGGTTCTGTTATGACTGCATGCTGTAGTGTTTAGATGGTTCTGTTATGACTTATCCTCTGCATGCTGTAGTGTTTAGATGGTTCTGTTATGACTTCTCCTCTGCATGCTGTAGTATTTAGATGGTTCTGTTATGACTGCATGCTGTAATGTTTAGATGGTTCTGTTATGACTTCTCCTCTGCATGCTGTAGTATTTAGATGGTTCTGTTATGACTTCTCCTCTGCATGCTGTAGTGTTTAGATGGTTCTGTTATGACTTATCCTCTGCATGCTGTAGTATTTAGATGGTTCTGTTATGACTTCTCCTCTGCATGTTGTAGTGTTTAGATGGTTCTGTTATGACTTATCCTCTGCATGCTGTAGTCCAGAGGCTCAATTATTGTTTAGCTTTTGATAACTTTAACATTTTCAAACAGGTTGGGGTCATATACAAGACCCTACATGGTCTGTGCCCCCCCCCCCCCCCCTAAGTTAATTCATTAAACGAAAGCCTGATAGAGGAATCAGTACCAGAGCAACCACTCGAGAAGTGCCGCACCGGCAAACAATTATTTGTGTGTGTGTGTGTGTGTGTGTGTGTGTGTGTGTGTGTGTGTGTGTGTGTGTGTGTGTGTGTGTGTGTGTGTGTGTGTGTGTGTGTGTGTGTGTGTGTGTGTGTGTGTGTGTGTGTGTGTGTGTGTGTGCGTGCGTGCGCAGACTCTCCTCTCAGGTCTGTCATCCAAACATGGAACATGTGAGTAAAACCATATCCTCTACACTACAGAATAATCTGAACATCAGGAGAGTTGCTCATTGTTTGTTTCCTGGTTGGTTGGTTGCTTTCTGTCTTTCAGAGCAGCTTTTCACCGAGCGTTCTCAGTACACAACAGAGAACCAATGAATACAGGTAACCCTCCCTTTGATTTTATTTATGTACCATTTACCTTCCTGTATAGACCAGCAGCTCGGTGGCCTCGCGGTTAGAGTGAGGGGCAGCTGTGGCTCAGGAGGTAGAGCAGGTCGTCCAATGATCCCTGGGTCGGCGGTTCGAATCACGGCTCCTCCTCCTGTCCACATGTGGAAGTGTCCTTGGGCAAGACACTGAACCCCACCCTGCCTCCAATGAGACACTGAACCCCACCCTGCCTCCAATGAGACACTGAACCCCACCCTGCCTCCAGTGAGACACTGAACCCCACACTGTCTCCAGTGAGACACTGAACCCCACACTGCCTCCAATGAGACACTGAACCACACACTGCCTCCAGTGAGACATTGAACCACACACTGCCTCCAGTGAGACACTGAACCACACACTGCCTCCAATGAGACACTGAACCACACACTGCCTCCAGTGAGACACTGAACCCCACACTGCCTCCAATGAGACACTGAACCCCACACTGCCTCCAATGAGACACTGAACCACACACTGTCTCCAGTGAGACACTGAACCCCACACTGCCTCCAATGAGACACTGAACCCCACACTGTCTCCAATGAGACACTGAACCACACACTGCCTCCAATGAGACACTGAACCCCACACTGCCTCCAGTGAGACACTGAACTCCACACTGTCTCCAGTGAGACACTGAACCACACACTTCCTCCAGTGAGACACTGAACCCCACACTGCCTCCAATGAGACACTGAACGCCACACTGAACCCTACACTGCCTCCAATGAGTCGGTCGGTGTGAGTTCGCCACAGTCGGTGTGTGAATGTGGGAAGTGAGGACGCTGGCGTCGACTGTTCGCCGCTTCACCTCCCCATGTATGAATGAATGGACCATTGTAAAGAGCTTTGAGTAAGCACGTAGTGCATAGAAAAGCGACATGCAAATGCAATCCATTGTGTCCGTGCCCTCAGACTGGGAGGTTGGGGTCTTGATAACTTGATACGGCAAATTAAGTCAAATGATTCCTTCCTATCAATAAAAAACGCTTTACTTGTTTTGTGTCACAGGTTCAAGTTCCCCGGGGCGGGGGTGTTCCAGTGCGACGTGACAAGGTTGACGTTCAGGACGACGATGGGGGGAGACGTCACCTACAGGAGCGTCCAGTGGGACGAGAGGTGGTTCCGCTCCACAGAAAGGACTCCCGCGGGTCCTCTGTTCTCCGTCCAGTGTCCTCAGGACGCCGTGGTCCAGATACACCTGCCTCACTGCGGCACCGATGACATCACACCTGGTGAGGCACTGCTCTTCTCAAGTTCTCATTGCCCAATCAATCACGTTCAAGTGTCTTGTTCAAAGCGTCCGACAACGGTAACACGGTGTAACGGTAATGGACATGTTCCTGCTTAGCTTGATAAAGTTTTCCTCTTTTTTTTTACCATCCATCCATCCATCCAACCGCTTATCCGTAGTCGGGTCGCAGGGGCAATAGCTCCACCAGAGTGCTCCAGACTTCCCTCTCCAGACTTCCCTCTCCCTCCCTTTTTTTATCATAAGATAGAATGTGTAATGTTTCCAATCCCCTTCCACAGATGAGCTGTCAGTGGCACACATCACAGACGAGAGGGTGCTCCTCTTGGGACCGCAGGACGTGACCAAGACTCACGCCATCGTAAATGTGACCCACCTGTCGAACTTTGGGCTCCTGGGGAACGACTCGGATCCAAAGCGTGCTCGGGTTCTGGTGTTCCGTCAATCTCAACCAGCAACAGGTCGAAAGAAGACTCTGAGTGTGTTTCTGCTGCCCAGCAACGTGCCTGTCAGTGAGGTAAAATAATATGTTATCTGTTCATTAGCTAGCATATGTGAAGGTATTACGTGATTAACTGCTCATGACGGAACGTTCCGCCATATAAGCTTTATTTATTGATATCAAACCGGATCGCTTGGCCTTTCCTTCTTCAGTGATCCTAGGCTGGTTTCGTGCATGCGCAGTGCCGTTCACTTCTTGTATGCAGTCGGTCTAAAAAGCGGAATAACTCTAAATCTACGGAGCTCTCCATGGTTTAGATATAACACGCAATGTTCGGAGGTCTTTGCTGATTATCCGGTGATCTCGATTGGAACATTGGTGCTTTCTGGAGCAAGGATAGACTAATTTTAGCTCGCTAGCATTGACACTAATTATTTAGCATCTAAGATGGCCGCGCAAACCGGACGTGCATCCAGTGTGCAACACACTAAAACAAAGTAGATCCGGGTCTAGCGGCAGTCTAGCGTGTGCTCTGCGTCCAGCAGGTGGCAGTGTTTGTGTTAAATCGTTGTAGACTGCCGTGTGCTTCAGCATAAAATATAATCTGTTTTTGAAAAGAGAACTAGATGATAATCAACATGTAGGGCGCGGTCACACCGCACTTTTATTCTACCTATGAGGGTGGATTCTGCCAAAGCATTTCAATGGTTGTGCAGGTGTGAGTGAAGCCTTAGCACCCTCTACCGATATTGACGTCAGACTTCGGTGTTGTGTCATTGTGTAGATTAAACAACATGGTCAGGTTGTGTTGTGTCATTGTGTAGATTAAACAACATGGTCAGGTTGTGTTGTGTCATTGTGTAGATTAAACAACATGGTCAGGTTGTGTTGTGTCATTGTGTAGATTAAACAACATGGTCAGGTTGTGTTGTGTCATTGTGTAGATTAAACAATGTTCAGGTTGTGTTGCTTCATTGTAGGTGGAACAACAACATGGTGAGGATGAACACATCCAGACTGACCTTTGTACTCTCACTCCAAACCAACGCTACCGTCTGAAGTCTGGCTCATCATCATTACATGTGGAGCCTGAGGTAATTCACATTAACATAATTTAGTACTCAAAAGTACATAATTAAAAAAATATATATATACTACGGTACAACTTTTCCAACCAAGGTTCATGTTTTAGGTTGTTATTAGAGAAAGTAAAAGATGAGTGTTCATTTGCTGCTTTCTTTTGTTTTGACGATTGTAGGTACTGGTATTTTTGACAGGGGGAACAAGTGTATTTTTTATTTTATTTTTTACAAAATGTTATGGTGATTTCTTTATTATTATTTACCACTAGGGCCTTACCCGTTCTAATATATGAACAGGAAATTATGTACCATTCACTGTGAGTACGTCGCGACACCCCCACTCTCACAGATAGGTGATTTCATTCCCCCCCCCCCCCCCCCCACGTTTGACCACCCGACTGACTGACTTTTGTGTTCAGAAAAAGTTCTGTTTCCCCTACATAATTATGAAAGCCTATTGGCCCATTTAAGATTGATTGAACGGCGACTGTGCCATTTTTGTGTCGCCAAAGCATGCCTACCTGGGAATTTTGGCTGGGAATAGGCTAAACATAGAACAAACAAATAAATGAAATGCCAAATTTGGCGCGTGTTGAACCAAATGGTACCAATGGCATTCCATTGTGTGGTCTTGAAACACCTTTAGGCTACTGGGAAAGTGAGCATTAGTTTTTTTTTAAAGATTTATTTATTGAAAATGCAGATATTAACAACAAGTTACAGAATCATGATTTCTTTTTTCTTTTTTTTTTAAACAAGACAAGACAAACTCAAAAAGAAAAGACAAAAAACAGTAAAAACAAACCCCCCCCACCCACCCCCCACCCCAACCCCATAAAGGAAAACTACACAGCTCTCATTATTCTGTATGTACACAACACCTTTTGACAGCAACAACTCGGATAAATACATGAAAATAACAATATATATAAAAGAAAACTCAAACTAAATCAACCCCTTTTAACACCTAAACGTTTTTATTTTTTTATTTTTTTAACATTCCCTATTGTTCTTATGTCCTACTGCATTTCTGTTCATTGCCTGTTCTTTATTTTTATTATTGTCAACTGTTGTTTATGGTGTGCACTGCATTTGATTTTATGTTTTTCTGTAAAGCACTTTGTAACCTCGTTTTGAAAGGTGCTATATAAATAAAGGTTTATTATTATTATTATTATATTGAAGGTAGAACCTCAAAGAACCTGCCCCATATCTTTTCAAAAGTGGCAGGCCTTCTTCTTACATTGTACAGTATCTTTTCAGGGGTACAGTATGATGAAAGCTCATTCAGCCAGTGTCTCTGTGAAGGTGATTTTTCAGATTTCCAATTAACCAAAATGATTTTCTTCGCAGCTGTACTGGCGAGTAACACAAAGTATGCTTTGTTGAAATTTGTGTTGATCAATGTAACGTCACCCAGTAACCAAATTCTTGGATCATGTGGTATTTCAACCTCTAGAAAGTGAGCATTAGTGTGTCCTTCGTGAGCAGTGCACCGTATGGTTACAATCCAGCAAAATTGTATGGGCCACTGTTTGTTGTGTTGCGGGAGTAGCAGTCTAGCAGAGAAAGCATGACAGTGGGGTAACAGCGAGAACGGTGGCCTGCGACGTGTGTGATGCTAGGGGGCGATGCATTGCAGTTGTATGTGGTATCAGACATCAGACACACATCAGAGAGGCGACACTCTTAAATTTAGAATTGATAGTCCTCCTAGATAGATTATGAAATAGGACTGCTGCTAAAAATGCAACCACTTCTATCACAGCTAACGTAATACAATTATCATTTTTTTTCCCACCCAAGGCTATCACTTATCGTTTGAACTGTGGCCCGACGTACCGTCCAACGTTTGATGTGAAGATGGATGTCAGTCAGAAGTACGTTTCACTTCAACTGCTGGGGCCTGACGAACAAGAAGTCTGGCAGGGAGAGTTTCAGGGCTTTGAGATCGATCAAGGGGACTGGTCGAGCTCGAGTTGTTTGTTTTAATTGACCCCGAGCCCCCAGCCAGACGAACCTGAGGGAGAACTGAAGCAGATTGGACCTGCTGGCCGACCAGAGGTACTGCAGCATATTACGGCTGCATGGGGCCAGACACGAGAAGGAGAGAAAACGTGTTTCGTCCAATAGGCTCGACTCGGGAGCTTGTTGTTCGTCCAATAGGCTCGACTCGGGAGCTTGTTGTTCGTCCAATAGGCTCGACTCGGGAGCTTGTTGTTCGTCCAATAGGCTCGACTCGGGAAGCTTGTTGCGCACAGAGGTGACACTGCTGCGAGACGACGCAGAGCACGTCACAGAGGACCCAAATAGGCCCCGCCCATCACACTTTTATGACTCGCCCCGTGGCTTCCACGTGCGATTAGGGTTAGTAACCACAGACTCTGCTGGAAATCGCATACAAAATATTTGTGTTCCAAACTGGCAAGAACAATAGGGATATTGGGTAAAGCTAGACATATACTGGATAGGAAACCATTACACATTTTGTACAATTCACTTGTTGATCCTTATCTATCGTATTGTGTAGAAGTATGGGGCAATACCTATAAAAGCACTTTGACAAAGATTTGCACTTTACAAAAAAGAGCAGTACGGGTAATAAATGGAGCAGGATACCTTGATCATACCAATAACGGAATAACCTGTTTTTAAAATCTTATATTCTAAGGTTCCCAAAATTGGTGAAATGTAAAACTGCACAAAGCATGTTTAAAGCCTGGAATAAATGTTTACCTGTGAATATTCAAAAACTTTTTTAAGGAGAGAGATGGTAATTATTATTGTTTTACAATATATGTAAAGGTAAGAAGGGACAATATAAGCATTGCTTCTCTCTGTCCTCTCTGTCCCTTCTTGAACTAAATAATAGTGTGATTGTTATTGTGTTGATGATGTACTGTCATTTGTACGTTTTATGATAAATAAAGATCAAATCAAATAACTATGATGCTGGTTCAGTGCCAGATACAGGTTGACCTTGTAACGTGTGGTTAAACATTAGGTTTATAAGGATTTCCCACAAATGATCCCCTGACACAACTAGAAGTGAGAGTATAGACAGCTCTTCTTATCACTACACAACCCCATTCACAACACAATTACACACAGGCCTGATATAATCTTGGTTTTAAGTCTTTAAAACATCATGTATTAATTAATTAATTTGACCAAACAGTTGTGTGTGATTGCCCCCTCCCCCCATCACACACAACTGTTTGGTCAAACCACGTGACTTCCATTGGAAAAGCATTGGGGCGGTCATGAAACACAGGCAGAGCACAGAACATTCGTTCTTTATGTGTGTACGAAGCCTGGGAGTCACATGGTTTGACCAAACATTTTTGTTTGATTTAACCATAATGGATTCATCGAAAAGCACCCAACCTTTTTTCTGGTGACTAATATTGTCCTTCTAATAGAGGGTATGTGCGTGACATCATCATCATACCCGGAAGTTATGCGGGAACGCCTACTGAGTGGCAAAAAACGAGAAAAGTCCTATTTGATTCCATTAAATGACTTTAAACAACATTTAATTCACTTTGTCACTCACTTTGCCACTCGATTTGCCATTCACTTTATGCATGTGATGTGCATCTACTGTATATGTGAGGGGGCCGTGTTTTTTCATTTACAGTTTTCATTTATTTTTTAATATATTTCTTTATTCTTTAGTGTACTCTGTCGCGCAGCGGGGTCTGCAACATTTTCCAAAACAATTATTAAAAAATAAATGAAAACTGTGAATGACTAAGAGACTCAAGAATCAAGGACCTCTTTTCCACAACAAGCGGCCAACGAGGTATTCTATTTTATATTATATATTTAAAATAAAAAGGTCGTTTACAGTGGAGGAAGAAGCAGGCTACCCAGATTTAATATTACATGATTGTAGAGAATAGAGATTGCTTGTTACAAGTAAACGCCCTCCCTGTATTAAAAAAATAATATGTAAACTTGAGTAAAAGTACAGAAGTATAAACATACTCGATTATGAAGAATGTCCCATAATCTCCCATTGAATGTGTTCTCCATTTTATTATTATGTTTATAGTTGGGTAGTAATGCTTTATCGTTATGATGATCATAACGTTTTATAAACCGTTATAAATATAAACGCGCCTTCGCCGTTTTGATGTGCGCTTTTACAGGGCGAATCTGGTAGTGTAATTTTGGACCTTTGACCATTCCGTAGTGAGGAAACAGCAGGTTTCATATGTGAGTGATCTATCTATCTATTTATCTGGTACTAGATAAGGAGTCAACGGTTACGGTAAGACGAATTTACCACGTTTGCACGTTATTCAAGTTTTCATTAATGTTACCCACTTAATTATGAACGGGGGCGGGGCGGGCTTCCGATATGTTTTTTTTAATTAAAAACATGTGAACACAGAACACAGTGTGTTACAATTAAGTGTAGCGTTGCATGTTTATTTTTGCACTGACTGCAGCGCTGCATAAATGCATTTTAAACATGCATTAATAATAATCTGCACTTCGATCGTTACTTACAGATGTCCTTAGCTCTGGCCGAGAGAGCTCTAGGGGCCATAGTTGGATCAGCTGTAGCAGATGCAGCAGGTTGGTAAAATCACAAACTAATCAGTATTGCATTCTGTTTACCTAACCTTGTGTCTGCTCAGTCATCATTATAGTTTCAATTGTTTCATCACTTCTTCTATTTGGAATGGCATGCAATCAAAATAAGGAGGTTTGAATTGACATTGCCGTGCTCGTATAAAAATAGGACTGTTAATAAAATAAACTATCACGAAAAGGATAGGACAAAAAAAAAGTCCTGTGGACTTAATTGTTTCTATTGAGGTCCTAGTATGTAGTCAATTCATCAGCATAGCAAGCATCAGCATATTGGCAAGTATTTGTCTGCTGCCTGCAGTGCACTGTCATGAAGTACACGTTTCCTGCATATGTAATCCTGTTGGGAATCAGTCAATCTGCAAAGAAGAAAAGAAAACTCACTTTTGTAATCCTCCAAATATTTATTCACAGCAGGCAGGACATACAACGTTTCGACCGGTATTGGTCTTCAAAAGAAACGTTGTATGTCCTGCCTGCTGTGATTGTGAATAAATATTTGGAGCATTACAAAAGTGAGTTGCGAGCCTTTTCTTTTCTTCATGCTTTCTGTTAGTTTAACAGTTTGGCTCAGCACCAAGATCGGAGGATGTGCGCTGTTTTATTTTATTCCAATCAGTCAATCTGCTCCACCGGTTCCTTGTGTCCGATGAATGACGTTTTGTCCCCATCATGTCACATCGCTGCCTGCAGCCCAGCCTCTCCACTGGGTGTACGACCTGCAGAAGCTGAAAGGTCTGCTGTCCGAGAACCCTCAGCCTGAGTTCCGCCCGGAGTCTGCCAACCCGTTCTACAGGAGGGAGACGGGCAAGCAGAGCTGCTACGGAGACCAGGCCTATGTGCTGCTCGAGTCGTTGTCCGTATGTGGAGGTAGGCTTGTCGCTCCATCCATCCATCTTCAACCGCTTATACGTAGTCGGGTCGCGGGGGCAACGGTTCCACCAGAGAGCTCCAGACTTTCCTCTCCACAGCAACATTAGTAACTTCACTCTGGGGGATCCCGAGGCGTTCCCAGGTCATTTTGGAGATATAATCTCTCCATCTCATCCTTGGTCTGCCCGGGGTCTCCTTCCAGTGGGACGTGCATCGAGGCCCTCCCTAGGGAGGCGCTCAAGAGGCATCCTGACCAGATGCTCCAACCTTGTTGAATGAGCTTAAAGGTTCACAATAAATTGCACACATGAAGCCTTGATTCATTGAGATTCTTTGGGTCGTATTTCTAGTAATTTGAGGAGACTGAGACGGTCATCAAATAATTGTCTTTCTTGTGACAAAAACCAAAATATCTCCATGAATTCAACAAGGCTTCAATGGTTGTATAATTGATAGAAAATAAGTACGTTCTTGGCCTGGGTGAAATACTCTATTCAATTAGTTGCCAACTAATTTAGTAATTGTAATCGAATCGGCAACTAAATGTTTTGCCGATGAGGTTTTTTGCAATTAATTGTGTGTGTTTTTCAAAAGTTTTTCCAGTGTTAAATGTAACTAATATAAACTAAAGAGCAGTGAGCCATCTCTCTGCCCTTACAATGTGCTGATAGTTGCACATGCACAGTAGCGACTGCAAAGAAAAATATCACACACAACAATGGTGGCTTTATTTGAATAGCAGCCTAATCAGCAGCCGAGCAAAACATAATGTTTTTTTTAATTAATTATTCATCTTTAATGTCTTTTTTTGTTAGTAGAACATGTCTAAAAGAACCTAGAATCAAATTTATGAGCCGATGGCTAAATGCGTGCCATAACACGACTTATCGTTTAAATAATCGGCCCATTAATCGATTATGAAATTATCGTTAAAAGTCATCCCTAGAATCCATCATACTGTATACAATTAGCCTAGCCTAGCCTGTGATTCAAATAAAGTAATAAACACAGGACTTCAAATGGCATCTTCATGTTTTGGCAATTTGATTATGTTTTGTGTCAGTCTAATGTTTGATGTGAAGAATATAATGTTGTCTGCAATGTGATTTATTCCCTATTTAACCAGGTCTAGATGTTGACGATTTGAAGAAGCGGACATTACAGTCCTTTGGACCCGGGTCAGAGTATGATACACCGGTCAATGATCCGTACAGAGAGAGAGGAGGTAAGGTGGTGTTGAAGAGGAAGGTATTCCCTACATTAAACTTGAGATAGTGGATGAATGTGCAATATTCTATATATTCTATATTCTATATTATAGTCAAAGGACACAGAAAAGAGACATTTTCACAGTGACATGAAAAGGAAACTTCAATATTGATTGAAGGTTATGGGCTAAGGTTTTGCTGTAGGTAAAATACATATATGCAAAAAATGCATACATGTATTTTCATTTTATTTGATGCATTTCTATTTATTTATTGTCGCTATACCAGGCCCAAGACCTCAACTACCCATTGAGGGACCATGGAGACATGCAAGCTTAAAGAGCTTCCTGAAGAATATAGATGCAGGCAACGAAGAAACTGGTAAAACTGCAATGCTTAAAAATCTATAATGTAAGTTACTGTAAGTATGCTAACTGGGATATCCCAAAAGGGAAGCATGGTAATGTTACTTTGCATTTTTGTTCAGGTTGTGAAACGGACTGCCAGATAGATGGCATCGCAAAACTGGCTCCTGTGGTGGCTCGCTATGCAGGGAAACCTGACATGCTGGAAAAGGTGGAGAGCGCTGTCCGCGTCACCCAGAACAACGACCTGTGTGTGGCAGAGACTCTGGCAGCAGCGAGGTCAGTGCATTTAACAACAGGGCTCATGCCTGGCATGTTGTTTTAACCCACTTGACATTATACTGCCGAACATTTTCCGAAAAACACACCGTAGTGGTATGTTAGATTTTCACTGGATTGGATTCCATTACTTTGAGTATCAGATATGAAAATCACTTGCTTGAGCATTATAAAAACGATTTACTGTAAATCCGCTGTCCAACTATGGCCAAATACCTCAAATCTAACATGCACAAAACCCGAGAGGGAGGAACAAAATGACCAGGCGACCTCGGCAGACAAGGGGGATCATCTCGCCGACAATGGGAGTAAAAATATAGACGAGCTGAATTATTTTTCCAGGTTCCTGGAACATTTCATCCTGAATGGTGCCGATCCGAAGGCCTTGGAATCGGTGCTTGCGCAGCTCAGTGACCCGAACAGAAAGCAGGCTCAGGACCTGGACAAAGCTGTGGTTGGTATGTGAGGCCCACAGCACTTTCACTGCATCACACCACAGTCATGTGACCCCGCCCGGTCACGGCAGTCAGGGTTTATTCTTCTGTATGTTAATAATGGTCTCTTCATCATTTCATCAGCTTTTCCTGTTTTTTTATTATTTATCGAGCAGTGCCAACTGCCAAGCGCTCCTAACTGTGTGTGTGTGTGTGTGTGTGTGTGTGTGTGTGTGTGTGTGTGTGTGTGTGTGTGTGTGTGTGTGTGTGTGTGTGTGTGTGTGTGTGTGTGTGTGTGTGTGTGTGTGTGTGTGTGTGTGTGTGTGTGTGTGTGTGTGTGTGTGTGTGTGCGCAGTTGTTTTGAGCAGTCAGCTAATTGGGGTCACATTTTTAAGTTACAATGCCATTTTGTGTTTCTTTGACCTGATATTGAAGGCAGTACTATATTTCTTAGTTAAACAAATATATTATGCACAATTTGTCTACTGTACACACGCACGCACACACAAATTGCATCTTTTGGGTTTGGCATAATAATTGTTGTATCCTTCCAAGTAAAACGTGCACATTTTTGTTTCTTTTTTTTAGGCCATATTCATCAAGTAAAGGATAATTTGTCCAAGACTCCCCAGGAGCTAATCCCCACTGTGTTTCCAAACACCTGAGGTAACCGCAATAGTCTCTCTTGAATTCTGGCAACAGCGTACTTCTGATATAGCCTTCTGAAGCTTGTCAACGTATACTTCTAACTAACTGTAGAAATGTCTGTGTATGTCGCTTATCCTTGAACATGATATGGTGCTCGATTAATTCTCAGAAACTTTTTACAATTCACCCTTTGTCAACTTTTCTTTCTGATTGGTCCCTGACTGACTAACCAGCAGGCTCTTTCTGCCTTGTTCCGCCCTGGTTTCCGCCTTGTTTTTATTGAATTTGCTAAAACATATTTTTTTGGAAAGAACTAAAAATAAACATGATATGCCCAGTCACCATGCTGCACCTGTGATGTTCCTTTTTTACTGACACCAAGTTTAAAATAAGAATTGAACGCACAGAATATCAATACGAAGCAACTGAAAAACGCCTTATTTCAATGGTAGTGGCTGGAGAGGGAGGATTTTTGTCCAACCAAACGGCAACCAATGGGTGTGAAGAGGGGCAGAACCACGGGCGGGACTTGACAAAGGGTGAATTGCAGCGTGAGAAATGAACACTCCCTTGCTTCATTCACACTTTTTTTCCCTTTCCTTCAGGTCTGCCCGGTGCGTTCCAAGCAGCGCTGCATGGGGTCCTGGTGGCCACGGAGTACGACCAGGCCGTCAGAGACACCATGAGCTGCGGGGGATGCACCAGTAGCCGGGGCTCCTTCATCGGGGCCTGTCTTGGGGCTCAGGTACGCTGCTGCCACACGGGGGAAACCCATTTTGACCTGAGATCAGATTCTCGATTTTTCAAAAATAGCAGACCTACAAGCTCGTAGCGCGCCACTCGGTGGCGCGCTATGAGCTTGTAGATCTGCTATTTTTCAATAGCTAAAGCATATCATGATGCTAACACCAAAAGGCGTTCCCGCCCAAAATGGGTTAAACCAGGGGTACCCAAATTGTGGTGCTTGCACCCCTTGTGTGCGACATGAAAAGGGTAATGGCAGTTTTATGGTGTTATTTAGCGCAAACGGTAAAATCTGGTAAAACACTGTTGTAAGGAGATGTATAGAGCTACTGCGGGAGTAGTATACAGCAGATGCTTGTCTCTCAGTGCATTCAGACATTCTGTGATTATTATTTGCCATAATCATATAAAAAATGTAACATTCGGCCAAATACAACGGGCTAAAATAGTTTGGGCACCGCTGGAATGGATATTTAAATTGTTTTATTTGTTCTAGGTTTGGTACAGGATTTATGATGTTTTTAACTTTGCAACAACAATTGATTGATTGGTTATTTGATTGATTCAGGAATTTAGTTATTATTAGAAGTCCGGTCAGTGGCAAGTATGCCTGTGAATCTAAATGCCTGCTTCTGTAATTAAATAGAATAATGTTGATACCAACATGCCCGTATAACTAGTGTGCTTACATTTCCATAGATCGGACTTCAGGGAATTCCAACTGCATGGAAGAGCAAGACACTTCAGTATGACTCTCTGCTGGAGCACGCAAAGAGGATAGTTGAACAGCACCAGTAGTCGTGGTATTTCTGGGAACATCTGAGAGACTGTTGAGTTTTGACAGAACAGTAAATGAAGGTTCTTGTCTAAAGTGTTCAGGGCAGGAGCCAGATGTGTTTGTCTCTGTTAAAAGTACAACATGTTGATTCACATGTAAACCCAAAGGTGTCTATGAAATAAAACATTCATGTTGAGCCTTTGTTTTATTATTGTGCTTGGACTGAATATAGTACGACACCCATCTCACCCCTTGTGAGATGGAGATCATTTTGAAACGAGGATAAAACCTAAGCTGATAAATTCTGGAAATCGTTTGTTTAAATCAATGTTATAACTTAAGTTACGACCTATTATAAGCAGAATGATATGGTAAATGTATGCAATTTGCAATGTTAAAATGCCACGTGATTTACATTTGTTTTTGAGAAAACAAATGTACAAAATCAGACATCAGAGTTCAGACAGGTGTCATGGGTTGCCTCCAAGGGATGCTGCTCTGCAGTTTTGATGGCTTCATAGATTCATTTGACAGCGCTATTATCAGTATTGTGTAAATTTAAATTATCTTGGTTTTTTTTAGACAAATTGTTTTGTAATTTTTTGTAGTACAGACACCCTGTACTAATCTGGACCCCCTGTTACTGATTTGCAGAACAGAGTGAATCAGCCTGGATTCTTCTAGGCTAATATAATGTAACAACAATGTGTCTCTTATCAAATCCTCCCAAATGGGGGTCCACAGCCTATTATGTACCATTTTGGGGGTCTGGCTTATGGCTTTATGGCAGTGGTTGTCAACCAGTGGTCCGGGGACCTACCAGTGGTCCTTGAGCCTCCCAGCCAACACTCCCCACTGACAGGTGGTCGTCCCCCCCCCGTCCCCCCGTTTGATTTACATCAAAAAGGCATGTGAGCTCAAACCCACAATTCAACATTTTGGTTTTAAGATGTTGATATTCATTTTGTATTCATCCTTAGGACCCCAAATCACACCTTGGAAAGCATGAGTGTCTATTTCAAACATATTTTGACAGCAGGAATTGCCTGTCATAATTAGGAAATGGTTCAAAAACCACTGCTTTATGCCATGGGGTCAATGTTTGACCCCAATGTCAAGATGCTGCCGCGATTTTTCAGATTGACCCCAACGGCCCTCCGTCCGTACTTGTCAGGGTTGACGTCACGCCTACCGGAGGAGCCAGAGTGTTGTGTCTGTGGTGTGTGGAGAGAGTGAAACATGGCTGCAGCCAAAGCAGGCAAACAGAGCCGTCCTGGGCTGTCCGGGAGCAGGAAAACCGAGCAGGAGGAAGAGGAGCAGCCACTGCAGGCTGTGCTGATCGCTGACAGCTTCAATCGGAAGTTCTTCCCCGTCTCCAAAGACCAGCCACGGGTATTATAACGCTTGGGTTGATATAGTTGGGCTAGCTAGCTATGCTATGCTAACGAGCTGTTGAGTGAGTGAGTGAGTGTGCTGTTGTCGCTGTCACCACCACCTCAGCATGATGACACAGAGCTCATTCTTTCATAGTAGGATAAATAGAATGATACGTGACGAGTCATCAACGACTTCTTATCACAAGGAGACGTTAATGGCAGACAAGACAGTACACGAAACCCGGTTGCTTGTCATTGTAACTGGAAAAAGCTCCATGGTTTTCTGATGACAAGGCAACTTATAAGTGATTCGTGTTTTCTCATGCCAATAAAGCTAATTTGAATAGATTCGTTGGAATTATTTGATGGACATACACAGTCATTTGATGTTATTAACTGTCACATTACTTGCCTATCTATCTACATGTTAATTTAGGTGGAAAAACTGTACTGAATGTGAACTGTAATTATCTAGTAGTTGATGTCGCACAGCTGTTTGCATGTCACACAGCTGTCCGATATGAAATGACTTATTTAGAAATGTTCACATTCACAACTGGCTAAAACTTAATCTTTAAAGAATGCATGCTTTGGTTTGATATGATGAAACTTACAGTTGTCTTGTATTGTCCTCATGTTCGTCCACACAGGCTCTGCTACCTCTGTGCAATGTGTCTATGATCGACTACACCCTGGAGTTCCTCACTTCAACGGGGGTGCAAGAAACGTTTGTGTTCTGCTGCTGGATGTCGCATAAGATCAAGGAACACTTGCTGTAAGTATAGGCTGATATTGCGATCACATTTAAAGCTGTCATTCGTAGGTTGTACGTCCTACCATGGGATTTGAACCCGAATCTCCTCCTGTCCTCTGTGGGAGAACAGTCATCTACCACTCTGGCCGGTGGAGCAGTGTTGCCAACTCTCCTGAGAGAAATAAGCCAACCCACCTTCAAAAACAAGCCAGAGACACCAGACTCATTCTGTCACATTCTGTCACAATTGCAACTCTTTTTTTTTAATGGGATGAATCTAGAGTTGCAATACCCTCCATTGACTCCCTAGTCCCTACTCATCCAATTTACATTTGCGATCTGCTTGTATTAAACAACGTTAAACTCACCATCATTGCAGCTCTAGGCCAAGCTTGAATTATCCTCTTTTCAATCTTTGCTTCTGGGGGATCCCTGGAATAGCCAAATGCATAACATTTTGGGGGACTGTCAGGATTTAGAAGGTATTTGTAGAATCAAGCTCAGGTCTTAATGGGATAATGATGAAGGTGGATGTGATATATCTGTCTCCCTCTGACTCCAACAAACAGGAACTCCAAATGGTGTCGTCCCACCTCTCAGAACGTGGTCCACATCATCACGTCAGACATGTACCGTTCCCTGGGCGACGTGCTGAGGGACGTGGAGGCCAAGTCGCTGGTGCGCTCCGACTTCGTGTTGGTCTATGGAGACGTGGTGTCTAACATCGACGTCAGCAAGGCACTGCAGGAGCACAGGTGACTTAACAGTGTTGTTTTGGGCAGATTTTTTGTTTTGTTTTTAGTCGTAGTCTCTTGAATAGTTTTTAGTTAGTTAGTTATTATCGTACTTCATTACCGAAGGCATCGGAGAAAGATGGAGAAGAACGCCTCGGTGATGACCATGATCTTCAAAGAGTCGTCGCCAGGTCACAAGTCTCGCTGCGAGGAGGATGACATCATCGTGGCCTTGGACAGCCAGACCCAGCGGGTCCTGCACTATCAGAAGACACAAGGCCTGAAGAAGATACAGTTCCCCATGGTTGGTGACAGTGGTGTTTTTGGCAGCAACATTTGATTTTAGTTTAGTCATAGTCTTTTGAATAGTTTTAATTTAGTTTTAGTCACATTTTTGTCACCTGGAATGTCTTAGTGTTAGTCTAATTTGAGTCGACTAAATGTCAGGCGGTTTTAGTTTACTAAATCCACAGTTGATTTAGTGGACTAAAATGTGTTTTGGCGGGGCCTTGATGCCGTCGTAATGACTGTTTTTACACTTGCTGAAAATTGTGAGCTTGTAGATCTGCTATTTTCAGCATGCAACCAAGTGTAAAATAACTCGTACTGGATCTCTTGTCCACTAGTCCCTCCCTAACATTTTAGTCTGGTTTTTATTTCTTGACGAAATTGTCGATATATTTAGTCTTAGTTTTAGTCATCGTAGCTTAGTTTTCATTTAGTTTCTATTTAGTTTTTGTCAGTGAAAAAAGGTAGTTGATGAAGTTTTAGTCGACGAAAACAACACTGGTTGGTGACCAAATAATCTTAAGCACTTTGCAGCACATTTACACCCTGTGGCATTTTGAAATTAGTGACTTTGTCTTTTTCTAAACGACATTTAGTTTTATGTGACCGTTGATGATGTGCTTTTTCTTCTGCAGAACATTTTCCATAGTGGAAGTGATGAGTTTGAAATCAGACACGATCTCTTGGACTGTCACATCAGTATCTGTTCACGACAGGTCAGTCTTTACTGTCACATCAGTATCTGTTCACAACAGGTCAGTCTTCAAGCTGGAAGCACATTGTAACTCCCTCTACACCAGGGTTCCCCAATTAATTTTCCTCAAGGGCCATATTTTGACTAGCGTACCAGGCTGGGGGCCGAGTCTGCACGCGCGAGGTCGAGGTCTTGCCTGAAAATTCATTTTCAGGGCAAGACCCCATTTGAAAAGGATGCCCAGTTTGACATGCATAGGCTACTGACCCCCATTTAATGCCATTTATATCTGGGAACCTTAAAAAAAAAAAAGAAAAAAAAAAAGTTTTTTTTTTTTTTTTTGGAAATTCTTTCATGGGCCACAAGGGGGCGCTCTGTGGGCCGCAAATGGCCCGCGGGCCGCCTATTGGGGAACCCTGCTCTACACCCTAGCATCCCTATTTTGGAGTGGACATTTGGCAAACATGGCTGATCTACAAGCCTATAACCTGTTGCGTTGCGACACATTATGAGCCTGTAGATCGGTTATTTTTGGTTTAAGATTTGGTGTAAGAGGGAAAAACATTGCCACTTTATTTTTAAATCCTAAATGCCATTGTTCTGATGTGAGGAGGTCATAGAGTGTTTTGATTGCTCCACAAGTGACATTTCAAGCTAATGCTTTTCATCAAACTTACTTCACGAGTCTGAAGAGCAGTGGCTCAAAACATCACTGTTGGATTTGAGTTTGACTGTGTTGTCAGCCTTCTAGCTAAGCCAGAAACCATAGTCCGATCAATATATTGAGTAATTAATGAACATTGTTTTCTCTCCTCTCAGGTTGCTGAGCTCTTCACGGACAACTTTGACTACCAAACGAGGAATGACTTTGTCAGAGGGCTTTTGGTCAATGAAGAGGTATGATGACTGAAGGACTAATTAGTACGCATGAACTCACATATGTTTCCAGAACCGCCATCGATTTCAACTTGACCAGTGTAAGGCCTAATGCTTAATTTATACTTGAAAATAGTAGATTATACTATATTCGACCGATCTACAAGCTTATGAGCTCACATATGAAGTCAACTTTGACTTGTTACTTGTTGTGATGGCCCTTCAATACAACTTAACCCATTTAGGACCATGGCCGATTCTAAAAACCTAAATTCTGATCTTTTTTTTCCTGAAAACCTTCAAATATTTATTCAAAAGAAATCACACCCGTGTGAAGTAAGGGGCTCTGATATTAAATATATTAAAGTCTAACTCATGTTAATTAGGTGATGTAACATTAAACGCCATTAACGAATAAAGAGACAATATGACGTAAATGACACATTATGACGTACATTTTCCCTTCATTGTCAATGCGTTTACAAAACCAACATTGAACTAAAGACAAACATTAAACCTGTGTATAGGAGGGGCTAGCGCCCCTCAAAAATAATATGTTGCTATATATTGTACACAATGGGTTCCCGTCTTGAAAGGTATAGTTAAAAATCACACCGGTGTGAAGTGAGGGGGTGCTCTTGTCGTCATAGTACATCATCTCATTCCGGCCAATCACAATTTGCGTCCTCACTTTTGTCTTCAATGTTTGTGTTATACATTGTCAATGGCATTCAATGTTTGTTGTGTTGGGACGATGTTTGTGTTTACACAATTCCTCAAAGCTGGACATAGGAGGGGCTAGCGCCCCTCAAAAGGGGTTCCCGCTCATAATTGGTTAACCAATGTATACCCCATAATACAATTTACAATTTAGGCATTTAGAATCTTAATCCAGAGCGACTTACATTAAGCAAGAACAAAAAGCATGGCAATACATCACATACATAAAAAGTAGTTATCATGAAACATGCGTAAGCTAAGAACGTAACAGTGGAATATCTATATAATGAAACTATACATATAAACTATACATACTATGCTCTACTATTCATATATACTATAAAGTGCTATGACTATAAGTCTGTATAAAATGCTATCCAAGTCTACGTAAAGTGCTATTATATAATGACCATAGAAGTATTTCTCCCCTCTCGGCTTCTTGACCCGTAGATCCTCGGCAACCAGATCCACATGCACGTGACGAAGGACGGCTACGGCGCCCGCGTGACCAACATGCTCATGTACGACTCGGTGTCGTCGGACCTGGTCCGCCGGTGGGCCTACCCTCTGACGCCCGAGGCCAACTTCACCGACCAGAAGGGGCGCAGCTGCACATATTCTCGCCACAACGTCTACCGGGGGTCGGGGGTCAGCCTGGGGCACGGCAGCCAGATGGAGGAGAACGTCCTGATTGGCTCCGACACCAGCATCGGCGCCAACTGTCACATCTCCAACAGCGTCATCGGCAACAACTGCACCATAGGTACCAACCGGTCTTATTGTCCCATTTAGACCTGAGCACGATTCTACAAATGCCATTTTAAATCCTGACAGTTTTCTGAAAAACCCTATGTTTCTATATCAGTGGTTCTCAAACTATTTCATGTCAAGGAGCCCCAGAAATGGATGTATTTGGCCGTTAACCCTATATACATTGGCTATTTGAAAATGACAGATCCGATTGACATGAAAACATTTTGAGAACCACTAGTGTATTTGAACAATCAATAAATAAATAATTATACATGTAACGGTTGAGTGAGCAAACATGTTGTGATCCACCAGGTGACAATGTAATCCTGCACCGCGCCTACATCTGGAATAACGTCCACGTTGCTAGTAATGTGGAGATCACGCAGTCGCTGGTCTGCGACGGGGCCGACGTCAAAGAGGGTGTCAGACTAAACCAACGATGTGTCTTAGCGTACAATGTAAGTAAAGCATGCGATTCATCATTAATTTCTGTAAATTAGTAGCACAATAGACAATAAGATTAAATTATAGGACAAGACCTACGCTGTAGAGGCTGTCATTTGTTTGGGTGGAAGTTGCGGGATTTCAGCGGAAGTATCGCCCCAGGGAAATGACATTGATGCTTTACAAATCAGTTTACATTCTCCGCGAATGAAACGAGTGTTGTGATTGGTCCTCTTTCTCAGGTGGTGATTGGCCCAAACGTGTCTCTCCCAGAAGGCACCGTGGTGTCCATGCATCACCCAGAGGAGGAAGAGGAGGAGGACGATGATGAGTTCCTAAGTGACGATACGGAAGTTGGTCAGAGTAAAGACAAAAACAAACAGAAATGTGAGTGCTATTTTATTTTGATTTCTTTTAATATTCAGTCACAAATAAATAGGCATGTAACGATTCACTCAACTCACGATAAGATTCGTATCACGATATGAGGTTCACGATACGATTTCACGATATTTTAAACAAAAGATATTTTCCAGAAAAATTACCATTTAAAATCTTTAAAAAAATATATAATTTATCTTCCCCCCCAAGCTTTTTTCACATTTTTTATCTAACTACATTTCAAAAGAAGTAGCATTACTTTTGACAGTGCAGAAACATAATTGCCTTCCTTGATGTATTAATGAGCATCAACGACCACCATCACCTGGGCACAGTCAGACACACAGCTCCCCTATACAGAACACTTGAATATGATTAAAGCTCACATTTCATATCTCACACACCATAATTCACTAGCCCCCCTAAAAAAATATATCGTTGGGATTAATATTGATATACGATATATCATTACATGCCTACAAACCTTCGCTGTCAGCGGGCTAACCTTTCATAATAATCTTGTTCCCCTTCAGTATTCAACCCTGCAGAGGTCGGCACGGAGGGGAAAGGTTACGTCTGGAAGGCCAACAGTCTGGAGGACACAGAGGAAGAGGAGTTGTCCCAGTGTCTCTGGGGTAAGAAAGATACTAAGTAATACTATATATATGTTCCATGATGACACGGAGGAAGAGGAGTTGTCCCAGTGTCTCTAAGGTAAGAACGGCTGGCATGGCCGCTCCATGAGTGCATTTACTACCAGATATTAACCCATTTTGGTGTTAGCATTATGTGACGCTTTAGCTATTGAAAGATAGCAGACCTACAAGCTAATAGTGCGCCACCGAGTGGCGCGCTACGAGCTTGTAGGTCTGCTATTTTTGAAAAATCGAAGCACGACTGACACAGAAACATAGCTTTTTCAGAAAACTCTCAGGACGTAGAAGACATTTTTTTAATCTGATCTCTTTTCTGTTTCTTTTCTTTTTTTGCTTCTTCACCAGGTTTGGAGTTGAACCCGGACCCTGAGAGTGAAAGTGAGGACAGTGAACCCGATGACACAGATGAACCTGTCATTCCCTCACCTGAAATGGACGATGTCAAAGGTGTGTGTGGGAGGTGTGTGTGTGTGTGTGTGGGGGGGGGGGGGTTACAACCATTTCCATATCTCTTGCACAAATTGTACGTTTTTGCATTGTATCTATCTCAGAATATTTACTAGTAGTCACTGCTATTTTACTTTGCACTACCGTATCTCCTCGCCGTCTTGCTGGTATTATAACTTGTATTACCTTACTTGTATTACACCTTATTATAATATGTTTGACATCGTTTGCAATTAGTCCGATAGTAGTATTGCCACCACAATATTTCACTGCACATACAGTACATAATATTACATATGTATGAGCATGTGACCAATGCATCGTATTGAATCTTGGGATCTCCTTTGACTGGCCCGTCTTCCCGTTTTCACCTGCAGTTTTTGAGATGGAGGTCCTGGGAACTCTGCAGAGAGGGTTGGACGAAAACATCGGCTGCGACAATCTGGTGCTGGAGATCAACTCTCTGAAGTAAGCAGTGGCTTAAAACCCATTCTATATAACCTATTCTATATATGGGGACTAGGTTGGTGGAGGGTGTGTAGAGCCCAGGATCACATTAGATGATTGACACAGGGGTGAAAAATGGGTTACAAAATCGTGGGATAAAAAATATATAAAAATAAAAAAAACATTCTTAACGGGAACCCCTTTTGGTGTTTTAACAAGCTTTATGTTATACTTTAGCTATTGAAAAATAGCAGATCTACAAGCTCTGCTATTTTTGAAAAATCGTGAAAATGCGGCACAAATCTTTGAATATATATTCTTTGGGAAGACTTTTTAATTTATTTTTTATGTCGGGCCTAAATGAGGTTGTCGTCTTCATTCTCGAGCGTGTACAAAATGTGTAGGGTCAATTTGGTTACATTTGGTACACTCTCAGAATTGTACTCATTTTCACTGCGTTGCAGGTATGCATACGACATCACCCTGAAGGAGGTGATGCAGATGTTAACCAGTCTTTTGCGTTGCAGGTATGCATACAACATCACCCTGAAGGATTTGATGCAGATGTTAACCAGAGTGGTTCTAGAGTTCCCCTTCCAACAGCACGGCCCACAGCTCACCACGTCCCAATACGTCACGCATCTTATTCCTGTGAGTAATACTAATTAAAACCCATTTTGGGGCGGGAACCCCTTTTGGTGTTTTAAAGCATTGTGTTATACAGGTACTTTGGGTGCAGTACTTAGTTTAGACAGTTTTTAGACTAGTCATTGGTTAGACCAGTCCATTAGTCCTACAACTATACGCCTATACTTTAGCTATTGAAAAATAGCATATCTACAAGCTACGAGCTTGTAGGTCTGCTATTTTTGAAAAATCTTGAAAAAGTGGTGCAAATGTTTGAAATTATATTCTTTCAGAGCGAACGTTTTTAACTCAAATCTTTGCTTCTGGGGGGTCCCTGGATCTACATATAATTCTGGGGGTCCTTGACATGAAAATGTTTTGAGAACGACTGATATAGAAACATGGGATTGTCAGAAAACTCTCAGGATTTAGAAGACATTTTTTAAATGTCGACGTCAGGCCTATATGCTCCTGGGCTGCTATGTTCCAGGGTAGTCTGTCATCATCACTTCTTGTTTTCCCTTCTCTCAGCTGATGAAACAATGGGCACCCGTGTTTAAAAACTACGCGAAACGGGCACAAGACCAATTGGACTGCCTGGCGGCCTTTGAAGACTACTTCCTGGAGGAGGAGAATCACTGGGGGGCAATGGTCAAGGTTCGTGTAAATAAGGCATTTCCTCTGCAAGCAGCATCATCACAGACCTAACAGCACAGCGGCACCTGATCTGGATGTGAAGTGGTGTTTTTGGCAGCACATTTCTATTTTAGTTTTAGTCATAGTCTCTTGAATAGTTTATTTTGTTTCAGTCACATTTTAGTCGCCTGGAATGTCTTCCAGGCAAATGCATTGATGCCATCATAATGACTGTTTTTTTCACTTGCTGAAAAACAACGACAAAGACACGTTGTGAGCTTGTAGATCGGCTATTTTCAGCATGCAACCAAGTGTAAAATGACTTATACTGGATCTCTTGTCCACTAGTCCCTTCCTAACATTTTAGTATAGTTTTTATTTGTTGACGAAATTGTCAGTATATTTAGTCTTAGTCATCATAGCTTGGTTTTCATTTAGTTTCCATTTAGTTTGTCAGTGAAAAAAGGTAGTCGACGAATGATGATCTGCATGTGAAGTGGTTGTCACTCAGATCCGGTGTGTTTTTTTTAGATTTTCTTTTTAGAAACATAACATGCTGCTGTGGTGCTTCCTTCCACAGGTGTTGATGAACATGTACCAGCTGGAGATCTTGGAAGAGGAGAACATTATGCGCTGGTTCTCAAAGGAACCGGAACCCTCCAGTGACAGGAGCAGACAGCTGCGCAAGAATCAAGGGGTAAGTACAAGAATAACAAGATGGGACTAACAGTACAGACTAAGACAGGCGGGTGACACGCACACGGGGTATTGCGCCGCCACAACCTTGACATTTATCTGATCGTACCGCTTTTTCTGTGGTGAACTGCATTGTTTGTCCACTCATTCAGGGCTTCCCGGGTTACAATGACATTGGAATAAAGCATTAATGTTACATTATTGTATTTGTGTATTCCAGCTTCAGAAGTTCATCAAGTGGTTGCAAGAGGCAGAGGATGAATCGTCAGAAGAGGAGACTGCTTGATAAGAGATGAGGACTACGTTAAAGACTGTTGTGTTCTTCATTAGGCTCAGAGATTTGGTTTTTTAGGGAATTATTTTCAGTTACCTTTGCAGCTTTCCATCACTAATCTACATCCATATCAAACTGTTTTATTATTGAACATTGAAAACGGACATGCATTGTTTCTCATAGGGCCTGCTACGCATGGGGCATGACAATAAAAAGGTAAACAAACCAAGACCCTTCGGGAAATGATTTACTTTAAATCATCATCATCCAACAAGATCTGCGCCTGATGGAGATTATATGTAATGACCGGCGGAATTCTTAGTTCAAATTACTTTTTATTGGAACACTTTTGTTTATAACATCTGCCTGCAACAATGGCCAGAGTATCTGCCAAAAACACATACAAAATCAGAATTCCCCCAAAAAACATTCCCCATAACAAAAAAAGAATTGCACCCCAAATCAGCCTTTAACCGCCTGAGATGATACAATAATACACATTTAAAATGGGGGTTGAAGTGATAGATGGACAATGAAAGGAATGCATCAATCAACCCCGCAATAATGATTTTTTAAGCAGTGTACTTTCCCTTAAACTTTAATATAAATCTAGGTCACAATCTGTGGTCCACAGTGAATTGTGCATGTTATCGAAAATGTATTACATACTGGTAATACATTTTCGATTCATGGCTCGATGGTAAAAAATAATACTTTTGGTTGGAGTAACTTCAAAGGTTAAAATGGTGTATGTAGCAGCTTTATGGTGAGATACGTTACCTATCAGGACACCCTAAAAAAGTATTGGAAGTCAATACCAAACTAGTGGTTAATATTAATGTAGCAACAAGGGTTTGTCATGTACAGTAGGTACTAGGAATTTACTGTACATGCATGCTGGGATGTTTTTGTGATGGAAAAACAATGCCTTTTATTCTCAAGTTTTTCCAGGAACAAGTCATGAGACAATCATTCATTATGGTATAACTATGCCACCTGGTGGTAAGTGTTTATTTAGTTTTTTAGTTTTCACAAGACTAATGCCCCAACTTTCTTATTCCCTTACTTTTTAATCCTAAAGCAACTCCTTTTTCTAGATTAAAAATGTGAAAAAGCCCCCTTTTTTAAACGTAAGAAAAAATGTTTAAGCAGCTTTGACAATGAAAGGAGAAATAGGTCATATGTCCGTCAAATATGACGTACATTTGTGGGAACACAAACATTAACTGCCTTTGACAATGCAGGGAAAATGTACGTTGTATGTAGACGAGCAAATCAGCGAACCAATCACAAATTCAGTTGTTCATGAGATTTTTGTTTCATACAAGAAACAAGCCAGTACAACTGTAACCAATGTGGAAAAAGCCCCCCCTGGAGATTATCCAACGTACAGACCTATTCCCTTTTCCCATCCTGTTTTCCAATCAAGCCATAGATCATTCCAGCCAAGAGCGAGGCCCCTGTGGCCCCACAGAGCGCCGTGGAGACCCTCCACATGGTGGCGGAGCTCTCGTGTCTGTCCATGAAGCTCCGGTAGTCCGTGGGCACCAGGACGAAGCCGCGGCCGTCCTGCGGCGCCTGCATCCTCATCACCTTGCCTCCCTCCAGGACCACCTCCCCGAACGCCGTCATGGTGGTCCCCACGCGCAGCAAGGACTCGCTTTCTTTCCGCGCCACGGCCTTCTCGCCGCTGATCCCCAGCAGCACCACGTCCACCAGGCCCTCCTCCACGCGTTTCACCCGGCTGTAGACCGTCTCCAGGATGCACCCCGAGGCCTCCAGCGGCCTCTGGAGCTTCACGTACACGTCGCTGGTGTAGACGCCTGGACTCACCAGGCCGAAGGGCACGGAGTTGTTGGTCTCCTGTCTGTTCATCCAGCGAGAGTTCCTGGGGGGGGAGGGGGGGAGAAAGGAATCCCTGTTGTGGATTGTTTTTGATGATAGGCATTTTGTTCTTGATCATCATACGACGTGTGTTGCATTAACCCATGTTGGTGTTTTAAGGTGTTTGAAAAATAGCAGATCTACAAGCTCGTAGCACTCAAACTTGTAGGTCTGCTATTTTTGAAAAATCGTGAATGTGGCGCAAATCTTTGAATATATATATATTCTTTCACAGCGAACGTTTAACTCAAATCTTTGTTTCTGGGAGGTCCCACCACCTGTTCTCGACCGGCACCCGCCCCTCTAGACCAGAAATAATACATGCTGGGCCAGGCTGAGGGCGCTAGGGTCCCCCACAAAGGCAAGCATTTGTACTGCTATCAATGCCATGTGGAATGTCTGTTTTGGGTTGAGGATACAATGCACTTTTACCTTCATGCAATACCTCTCATCAACCACTAGTGTTCCCAGTCGACCACAGGTGTTTCAATTTGTCTGATCACCTGCATGAAATGTATAGACCGATTCCGTACCGGTTTCATGGTCGCAGCCTACGTATTTCCTGTAGGCGGACTCGACATAGCTGCGGGAGTAAAACCCTCACCAGGCGCACGTCTTCCACCACAGTGAACGGCAGAGTGACTGATGTTAGTTTGCCTCAAACTTTACTCCTTTACCTGCTTTTTTACTAACACTAACATTACAAAGATGCCCAGAACATCGAGATGAACCTGTGTAGTTTATGGCTGCTCCAACAGTAGTGGCAACATAACAAATAAAATTAAACGGAATGTCTTATATCCACCGCGATGGCTGAGACCAGAGCCATTGAGTAATGGTTGAGACAAAGCAGTGAAGAATCCTGCAAGATACATAATTTCAGTCTTACCCAATACCCAATCTTTCTGTTTTATGAACACAAGGCTGCTGTAATTTATACCTCATACTAAGCATTTAAAGTATGAGGTATAAAGTACAGCAGCCTTGTGTTAATAAAACAGAAATATTTGGTATTGGGTAAGACTGGCGTTATGTATCTTTCACTGCTTTGTCTCAACCATTGCTCAATGGCTCTGGTCTCCGCCACCAAGGTGGATATTAGACATTCCGTTTTTATTTTATTTTTATGTTGCCACTACTGTTGGAGCAGCCATAAACTACACAGGTTCATCTCGATGTTCTGGGCATCTTTGTAATGTTAGTGTTAGTAAAAAAGCAGGTAAAGGAGTAAAGTTTGAGGCAAACTAACATCAGTCACTCTGCCGTTCACTGTAGTGGAAGAGTGCGCCTGGTGAGGGTTTTACCCCCGCAGCTACGTCGAGTCCGCCTACAGGAAATACGTAGGCTGCGACCATGAAACCGGTACAGAATCGGTCTATGTATTGACAGAAAGTAGCTCTCTCCATGTCTGTATGTATGTGCTGTCTTGTTGTTCTCACAACAATCTTGGCAGAAGACACAAAGAGGATATTCCAAACTTTCCGTACAGCTGCAATGTTGGTGAGTTTAACGTTGTTTAACCCATTCTGGGCGGGAACCCCTTTTGGTGTTTTAAGCATTGTTATAATTTAGCTATCGAAAAATAGCAGATCTACAAGCTCATAGAGCAGCACTGCTGAGTGCCACGCTACGAGCTTGTAGGTCTGCTATTTTTGAAAAAGATCGTGAAAATGCGGCACAAATCTTTGAATATATATTCTTTCAGAGCGAACGTTTTTAACTCAAATCTTTGCTTCTGAGGGGTTCCTGGAATAACTTTTTCAGATGGGGGTCGGTGGCCAATTACGTATCCTATTTTTGGGGTCCTTGACATGAAATATTCTTCACTTCAGTCCTAAATGGGTGAATACAATCGGATCAAACTTTTCTGTTTGGATGAATGGGCTGTCGAGGGTTGGTAAAATGGATTTGCATCCAAGCCCTTGCTTGCGGCTGGAGTTGACCTTACCATGTTTTGGTGACAGAGTTCCAGAATCTCCACTGTTCCTCCACAACGATCTGCTGGATCACACCGTTGCACCGCGGGACAAACTGGCTGGCCAGAGGCTCCCCTTCTGCCTGGACCATCCCTGGTTCACACAAACATCCCACCTCTCAATCTGGTACTACCGGTATTACAGGTACGGTTACACACAATTTCATAATTGGCACTGTTCTACTTGGAACGATGCAAGTTGGAGACGCATGCCCCACCCAGATATTCTGTCTGTGTCCCTTTTTAGGCCCATATATGGAGTTCTTTGTCGGGCATGCCCAAATATAGTCTATGCAGACGTAATAATGATGTTGGAACAGGCCAGCTCCATATATGGAGTTATGGACCCTGGGCAGGGGCCCTGTCCAGAGCCCGGGTCAACAGGCCCGACTGACGCCCTGTGGTGACGTGGAATGCGTGCGTCGAATTTGTGAAGTCGGTTGGGATTACACACAGACAGATCACAGACTTGGTGCATTTATACAGTGGATATATATATAGAGATAACATTATACTCATTGGGAAAAGAGGGGTAAATGTAACATCTTGTATACCTTCCACAGCAACATAATGAAGTCGTTTGTGGGTTGATGTCTTCAGTATTTTCAACAAATGTTGATCTGGCCTGAAATTAGGGATTTCCTGATTTTCAGGAAAAACAACAAGAGGTCAGCTTTCGGCAAAATTGTCAATAACTGCAAATAATTAACAGATGTGTTTTAGTTTAGTCTACTACTGGAACTCTACTTGCCTTCAACTTGCGGATCTCCTCTTTCTTCTCCTGGTATAATTGGTAGAACAGGCGTGAGAGTAGGAAGCTGGACCCTGTCCCGATCAAAAGCAAGGGACTGATAGGGAAGTCACTCATTGTGTCTCTGTGACAAAGACAGTAGGAAACAGACACAGGAAAGTTGAAGCAGAAACACCTTGCTGCAAAAAAACTACCTGTGTGTGCTGCTGTTTTCAAACGAATGAATTGTAAACAAATAAAAACTCACCCGTCAAGAAAGAACTACTAGGTAAGGTTGTGATAATGCTGTTGCACCATATAGTTTGGAGGAGTCACAGGCTGACACACATATAGGTAGGTGACTGGTGAGTAGGTCTCAAGATTCGAAAACAAAAGCTACTTTCTTGTGTTGCTTCATTTCCTCCTAGGTCTGCATTCCGTCAGCTCTCCGTCAACCAATGGGATGCGAGCATATCGCAGTTACACCGAAACGGATTACCTATTGAAATGTGTTCATTTTATGACACAAATTCCTTTTACTGATTTTTTGTGCACATGTGGGAACATTACATACTACATTAGAAACACACCTGCAAATGTTTGAGGTTTGTCTCATTATGTTTTTTTCTTTGCACGGTTTCAGTTTGCTCTTCCTTAGTTCATTTTAAACAGCGACCTCTTGGCGTTTCATAATTCGATAAGATGGCACTTTTCTGTCAAACAGCGTTTTCGTCTTTTGAACACTAGGCGGCAGCAATGTCATGTAGTTGGTAGTACAACAATACAAAAAGAACTAACTCGGCAACAGTGGGCAACTGGGCACTATTACGAAGTGGGCACTGTGCAAATTCTGTAGCAAGACACTTTTTACCCCCCTCAGATTTGAAGGCTGGCACTAGTAGGCCTACTACACACCGTAGCCAGGCATTTGATCTGAGATTTAGACATTTTTTTTTACCAAATTTAAATGTAGTATATTGTAGTAGTTACTCAAATTGGTATAACACATTCACCATTAATAGCCTACGTGTGTTTGGGCCCACATGCGTGGTCCAGATCTGATCTTGGTAGGTAGGTACGCCCAGAGTAATCTAGTAAGAGAGTGGTGACACTCTTTGATCTCGCCGCAAAGCGTGTGCCTATTGACGATAGTTCCAAACATTGCTCCTATGGCTGGAACTATTCCATTGAGAATGAGCACTTCTGCATTCCATTGTTACAATGAGAGTCAAGTGTCATTAATCTCTTACTAGATTACTCTGGGTACGCCTAAACTTTGACTAGGCACACGCACACACACACACACACACACACACACACACACACCTTGTTTTATCTCCTTAGAGGAGTTTAGAGATTGTGCAGAAAAGAGAAAATAAAATGAGAATATAGTTTTTCTTAACTCTCATACAGCCTTCAGCCTTCATTCATTCCCAGCTCACGATTCACAGAGCTAGGCTATTCTCTGTAGCCTCCATCTCCATCCATGGTGAAGATTGAATCAGGTGTTGACTCATTCCTTTTGAAAACAAATGTCCTTGACAGTGGTTTCCAACCACTTCCAAAACAATGGCATTCTGGAACATTGCAGTAAGTGGTAAAGTAAATAGCAGAACTGCATGTCAGTCAGCCTTGCATGGGCGCGGGCAGCTTGTTGAAATTGGGACCACAGTCATACAGAGAAACAAATCTTAATCAATTTCAACCTCGACCTATCTAGCCTTTGTTTGTTTTGTGAAGCTTCTTTCCTCCATTCTGGCACCTTTCTTCTATGAATTCTCCGGGTTACGTTTCAATTTGCTGTTTCTTGTGAAACTTTTTTCCACATTGGTTACAGTTGTACTGGCTTGTTTCTTGTATGAAACAAAAATCACACCCGTGTGAAGTGAGGGGTGCTCTTATCATCATACGCCATCATACATCATCATAAGCCTCTCCAACTTCCCATTACAATCAGAACTGCAGATTCACTCCCAATCTTCCGCCGCAGTCTGAAAAATACTCCATCTTAGCCCATAGCACTTGCCGTAGTACTTGCCCTGGCCTCAACCTCCTACAGGCGTATGCACAGGCTCAATTCATGTAACTTAAATAGCACTTTGTGTAGACACCCTATAGCGTATACACATATAGTTTCCCTTAGATCGATATTCCACTGTTTTTTGTTCTTTTGTAAATCGCTCTGGATTAAGAGCGTCTGCCATATGCATCTGAACACAAGTGAATCCCATCTCTATATGTTGTAAAACTGATCTGAGTATATATGCTCTGTACTTGCACGTGTTTTGCCCTCACACCAAATCTCTTCAATGGACGTCAAGGCATCAAGGCAAACATCAAAGAGAGAGAAGAAACATCCCCACACTTCCAGTTTCTAGAGCTCCAAAAAAGACTTACTTCATTTAATGGCAAAATAATTCAACTTTTCGACACTTTAGGTCTTCATCGGGCAAAATTACAGGCATTTTGCCTGATGAAACAAGTGTGCGGAGGTTTCGTAATTCAACTAACGTTAGAAATGTTACCTGTCAGCCTACTTTCTATCCCTTAAAAAAATCAATAAAGGCGTAAGCCGCAAAAAGAATATCTTAAAAAAAAAAGAAAAATGTTACCATCAGAGTACCATCTGGTATTTTGCTCTAAAATTAATTAATTTTAGATACTGTATGCCTGTTTTGATTAACTGGATATGAAAACATGTCTGTTTTGATCACATAAACTGGCCCTCACTTTCATAATGACTTATGCATTTAATTATCATTATACATTAGACAAATTAGTGTGTGTGTGTGTGTGTGTGTGTGTGTGTGTGTGTGTGTGTGTGTGTGTGTGTGTGTGTGTGTGTGTGTGTGTGTGTGTGTGTGTGTGTGTGTGTGTGTGTGTGTGTGTGTGTGTGTTGCATAATGCCCCCCACCCTCGTCCCCCATTTCTCTTTCATCTTCAGCCTCTTTCTCAACCTCTTTCCGTCTGGTGTCTCTGTGTCTGTCCCAGCGGGTGACCATCTGTGTTTGTCCCAGCGGGTGACCATCTGTGTCTGTCCCAGCGGGTGACCATCTGTGTCTGTCCCAGGGGGTGACCATCTGTGTCTGTCCCAGGGGGTGTGTGTGTGTGTGCGTGCTCACTCCCACGCATGTGCGTGTGTAGGTAGATGGAACCAGAAATCACTATAACAAAGAACCAAGTCAAATACTGACTTCACCAGAACTACTGGTTCTTCTACTACTGGTTTTAGTCAGTCCACCTGCAGTGACCCCAGTGACCCCATCATGCAGTCATTGTGAAACAGACATATGAAAGAAGCAGGTGTCACCCCACTGACCCCAGGTATAGATCAACATGGACACAGAGTGTCTGGGTTGTCATGGCAATAATATGCATGCTTCCTGGACAAAATAATCCTATAGTGCAGTGGTTTTACATCCCATTTCATATCAAGACCCATTATTTATTCTGCATTTAGCCTTGCAGACCCAAAACGAAAGAATGTTATGTCCACATTTCCATGCTGTATTGATGTTGGTATATACCATTAGGAGAGATAACAGGCAAACGTTGATCAAAGTAACAATTATTTCTACATTCTCTAATTGTGTGTAGACTTCTTGTGTAAATTAAATTCAGTTAATTATACATCTACTGATGCATGAACTTGGGACACATCATCAGTGTTGTAAACCTGGAATCGTTGGGCGTTTCTGGGTCTTACAACAAGACACCTCCAGGCGACCCGACCAAGGCTGATCACACCCCGGCTTGTTCTAGTGGCATGCTACACTACAGCCCCCACTGTCTCTGTCCTCAGTGTCCTGTGTCCTAGTGGCATGCTACACTACAGCCCCCACTGTCTGTCTTCAGTGTCCTGTGTCCTAGTGGCATGCTACACTATAGCCCCCACTGTCTCTGTCCTGTGTCCTGTGTCCTAGTGGCATGCTACACTACAGCCTCCACTGTCTCTGTCTTCAGTGTCCTGTGTCCTAGTGGCATGCTACACTACAGCCTCCACTGTCTCTGTCCTCAGTGTCCTGTGTCCTAGTGGCATGCTACACTACAGCCCCCACTGTCTGTCTTCAGTGTCCTGTGTCCTAGTGGCATGCTACACTACAGCCCCCACTGTCTCTGTCCTGTGTCCTGTGTCCTAGTGGCATGCTACACTACAGCCTCCACTGTCTCTGTCCTCAGTGTCCTGTGTCCTAGTGGCATGCTACACTACAGCCCCCACTGTCTCTGTCCTCAGTGTCCTGTGTCCTAGTGGTATGCTACAGCCCCCACTGTCTCTGTCTTCAGTGTCCTGTGTCCTAGTGGCATGCTACACTACAGCCCCCACTGTCTCTGTCCTGTGTCCTGTGTCCTAGTGGCATGCTACACTACAGCCTCCACTGTCTCTGTCCTCAGTGTCCTGTGTCCTAGTGGCATGCTACACTACAGCCCCCACTGTCTCTGTCCTCAGTGTCCTGTGTCCTAGTGGTATGCTACAGCCCCCACTGTCTCTGTCCTCAGTGTCCTGTGTCCTAGTGGCATGCTACACTACAGCCTCCACTGTCTCTGTCCTCAGTGTCCTGTGTCCTAGTGGCATGCTACACTACAGCCCCCACTGTCTCTGTCCTCAGTGTCCTGTGTCCTAGTGGTATGCTACAGCCCCCACTGTCTCTGTCCTCAGTGTCCTGTGTCCTAGTGGTATGCTACAGCCCCCACTGTCTCTGTCCTCAGTGTCCTGTGTCCTAGTGGCATGCTACACTACAGCCTCCACTGTCTCTGTCCTCAGTGTCCTGTGTCCTAGTGGCATGCTACACTACAGCCCCCACTGTCTCTGTCCTCAGTGTCCTGTGTCCTAGTGGTATGCTACAGCCCCCACTGTCTCTGTCCTCAGTGTCCTGTGTCCTAGTGGTATGCTACAGCCCCCACTGTCTCCAGCAAGACTAAGAGACAGTCAATGGGGAAGATGGCTGCTGCTGCATGAGATGTTGGCGACACTATTAAAGAGGCTCCTGGCACAGAAGCATTGCAGATGTTTAACACATTTTTAACTCTTAAGAATGTAAAGTGAACCACATGGACCCGCAAGAGTCCATGTGTTAAAGACCTATAATATAAAATCCCATTAAAGACTATTTGTAACTATACCTTTTAAGACGGGAACATTAAGTGTGTGTGACACACACACACACACACACACACACACACACACACACACACACACCACTGCTATAGTGCGCTCTATAATTTTCACAATAGCATGTGACTGCAGAATGACACAAATTGACCAAATCTACAGACAGACAGAGGCAGACAGAGATGACTGTGTTGGCCCCGCTGTATGTCCCATGGACAATTATGAAATAAAAGAGCATTGTCTCTTCGCACTTTGCACAACATGCGACTTGTGACAGACCGAATATTATAGACCACCAAATACACAACCCCATGCCAAACAAAAATAAAACAGACATACATACCCACATACTGCTTTCATAAGAGAATAATTTGCCATGCACTGCATTAATAATTTTGCTGTAGAAACAAGGATTGCCTTGGGTTTCTCCATGTCCATCTCATTATGTCATTTTCTCAGAATTGCACCAATGCCCTATTGATTCCATATCTGGAGTGGGATCATTGTTTGTTTCTCAGTATTTCACCAATGCCCATTAGTGTTTAATACTATTTTACCGTAATTTGACAACATAATCGTATCTATGAGCTAGGCCTATATGCAAATTCTGCATATTCTATAGGTTTAATATTATATACTGGTAATATACATGATAATAATAATGAAATAATCTTTATATTCATATTGTTCTTTTAAATAATAATATCTAAAATAGATTAGCTATTTCAGATTTTTTGTATTTTATGTTTGAACATTTTTGTTAATTTTCTTTCTTTCTTTCTTTCTTTGACTGTTTCAATGTGTTTGTTTGTTTGAAAATGTAGCCACTACTAGCCAAAAGTATAAGAGGATATAGAGACGCCAGGATTATAAAGTGGTTAAAAGTTAAAGGAATTGGTTTGTAGGCTAGTAGGTGTTTCAGTTTGTAGTAGGTGTTTCAGTTTGTAGTAGGTGTTTCAGTTTGTAGTAGGTGTTTGAGCGACGCACGCCCATTACATGTCGACTCTCACTGACGTCCACATCTATCTGGCCCATTGGATAGTTAGGTAAACCCCCGTAAACCACACACTCACACTGTTAGTTAGGGGAGGAGGAGGAGGTCTATTTTTCTGTGCTGGAACTGCATGCTCGTCTGGTCTGACGGCTGAACGGTGGATTATTATTACAGGGACTTGCATTTGTATATATTCTAATTTAATGTCGCAAAAATATATATCTTCAAAGAATATGATAATGGGAGTTTCCTTAGGCGTCTTTATACTTCTCTGCTGCGTGTTGATGGAACATGTGAGTATATACACTCAGGTTTTTACCATGCTGGAAGTTTGTCAAGCTGTTTAGCCTACTATGTTGTTTTATGTTTATGACTCCCCTGTAATTAGTCAATATTCTAAGGCTTGTCAATTGATCAACATATTCTGCCGAGTTGTGGCACGTGCTGCTGCAGTCTCTGAGTCATCCTGCCGAACCATCTTATACTTTAACTTTATATACTTTATACTTTTGTATGTTTGCCTGGAAACCAAACTTTATTTGGATGGCTCAGCGTTGACACTATTGAACCTGTTCGTTCGGATCTTTTCTCTATCTTTATTTTTACTTTTATTTTATTTTTACCAATTGGAATGCCACGGTTTGCCACCCATCATCATCCTCTTCTAGGAATGCATTGATTCGTAGCCTATAGCCTATATCGTTTCACTGGATCTTTTTTTCGCCCTTATAAACGAAAGTGAGGAAACTTTATAGTTTACCGACTTGTCGACGCGACTGCGCTCCCACACATTACATTACGCACGCAGCCTGTTCACCTTGGGAAGTTGGGATGCGTAGAGCGCACAGCCCTGTTTGGAACCTCCCAACAGGAGAGCACACAACCATCCTATGTCTGCCTTAGCTCTGGTCCATATATAGCTATAATCTAATGCCTAATGCAAAGGCATTTAATTAGGGATATGGACCAGAGCTATGTCTGCCTCACGTTTTCAATCACCAGAGAATTGCTGCAGGAAATCGAGTTAAGCTATAGTCAATTTGGCACCAAAGTGGGACATATTATTAATTTCCGGTTACTGCATTGAGATGCTTTATTGGGCTTATAGCCTATGATGACTAAGGTGAGTTCCCGAGGAGTGACTAGTCATAGGAGTCTCCCTTAGTATCTCCTTGTACAGCCCACGCGGCCACGCCATATGGCAACATACTCATGTGTCTGTTCCAATAACGCTGCATGTCGACCAGCCTCTATGGAGAAACTTGATTCATGCTGGAATGTAGTTAAGTGAAGCACTCGGCTGCACTCTGATTGAATGCTCTAGTCAGAGTCTAGTCTATATAGCACAATATGTCTTCCCTTTTTATGTTTTTCTGTAGAAAACATAACCTTGGCTGCTGTAGACACTGAGATCACAGAGATGAGACGTTGCAGATTGTAATACTGATATGACTCATGGGGATCTTGGGATCATGATCAAAATTAAACATGGACAGTGCCAGAAAGGAAAAACCCAAAACGTTTTAAACAAAGAACAGAAGAATAACAATGCAGAGAAGAGTGAAGCGCTTTTGTGATGAAGGTCATGGAAGTCATGAGGGTGATGCTTTTGGTTGTAAAATCGTATATATTATATATATATATATATATTATATATATATATATATATATATATATAGTATGTCACTCACACCATATGCCTATTTCTCCAGGTGTGAGAGTGGTTGAGGCTCTGGCCATAAGATTATTGTGTTGCTAACAATATCCCTGTATACAGTACCCCCCATTTTGATTAATGTCTTCCCGGAGAAGAGATTCATTCCCCTAAGTAATAACTAATAAATCTCCAGGTCCTTTTAGGGGGTCTTCTGATAACACAACAGTATTCCCCAGTGATGAAGATGCCAAGAAATAAATTGACTTCAGCTGCGAAAAGAGTGACCGTTAAGTGTGTGATGGCTGGAGATTCATGGAAAAATATCTCCTACATAAACACACACACACATGGCAGAGCCGTGTGGGATATGGGCTATATGTTTAAATCACCATGAAACACTTGATTTGATGTCCTCACTCCCTGCGTGTCTTAAGGAGAGATGAACGGTCGCCCCATGTCAGGCTGATCTCATACCCACGCCAGCGCAGACGTGATAGTCTTGTTTGCCCACAGATTCGATGCACATCTTAGGCGCTGCGGGAGTCAGGAGATCATAGATCTTGGTTTGTCTTGTCTTGGGGCCCGGGGGAGGCCGGGGGGGACATGAAATGTCTCTGTATTTCATATCTCCCTCTTCTTATTCATTTTTATCACCGGTGAATCGGTCATGCTATTTTATTTTATCTCAGATTATGTTCAGACTGAATTAACTACATGCATTTCATGATTGTTTTATATTTTTTGATACTGTCACAATAATAATCTAATAACAAATGTATGTTAACCACAACCATGGCATCATTATTTGGGCACACGTACAACCCTGGTATCCCTATATTTATTTCGGCTACTTTCACTGTTTGTCATTCAAAGAAGCATATAGGGTTAGGGTTATAGGGTTTCTTTACAAATCGTAAACCCTGACTGTGATTAGTAACTGCTAACGTCTAACCCCAGCATACATACATACGTATTCTGGGGGGAACTTTAACAAAAAATAGCAAATGTACAAGCGTACAACGTGTCCTGAGCTTGTAAGATCAGCCTGTAATTACTGCTTAAAAGGTTTAGGCATAAGGGTATTAAGCAAGATATTAGGTAAATGTCCAAGAAAGTACAGAGCTAGCTCAGGTCCTGTTTTGTTCACTAAAGAGGGTTTAACCTATTTAGGCTGATGTTGAAATTAAAAAATTGTCTTCAGTTTTCTGAAATACCTCATGTTTCTGTATCAGTGGTGCTCAATGTTCATGTCGAGGACCCCAAAAATGATATGTAATTGTCTACCAACCCCCGTCTGAAAATATGTTGTTCCAGGGACCCCTCAGAAGCAAATATTTGAGTTACAAACGATCGCTCTGAAAGAATATATATTCAAAGATTTGTGCCACATTTTCACCATTTTTCAAAAATAGCAGACCTACAAGCTCGTAGCGTGCCAGCTTGTAGATCTGCTATTTTTCAATAGCTAAATTATAACAATGTTTACAACACCAAATGGGGTTCCCGCCCAAAAATGAGTTTAAGTGGTTCTGGTTAAACGCATGATTAATGTTTCACAGTGTGAAAACATCCATCAAGAGTATCGCCTGATCTTGTTCTTCAGATGAAAGTATGTGTAGCTAACCACCTACCAACCTATATCTCTCCCTGACAGACGTCTTCTCTGCAGATGTGTGATATCATGACAGAAATAGACAGGGAGAGAGACGCGTGTTCTGCACAAATGGAGAACAGGACGTCAGGTATGTGCTGTTTGTTTTGGTGCGTTCCACATGTTGCTGTTCTGTTCTGGCCCCTGCCATGTGAGTGTACTGTCCACTGATTTACTATATCCACAAGTGCGCTTGTCCGACGTGGACAATTAGGCTGCACTGCAGCGTCCTTAAGACAACAAGTCAGCTTTTAGCTCTCCTGTGATAACATCAGATGATTGGCCACATGGCTGAACAGCGTTCTTTTCATTTGTGGTTAATGCTGCCTGTATACCCCTGGCTGCTGTTGTTGTATTATTGTTGTGTTCCATCTTCCTTTTATGTCGTTTTATGTCTGTTTGATTAGATCTGTTCTTCAGAAAATGCGGCAAGAGTGAGGCCTGTATACCCTAGTGCGGATTGAGGGATTAATTTAATCAACTGATGTGATGTTTAAATTTATCACAGCTGAGGCTTAATGTATATGTGCTGCTATTGTGAGCGGGCGTTACACACTGTGCCCATCATGTATTGTACCAAAACAGATCAATATGCATCCTTCATCCTCATGTGTTTAATTCCGTTCTCTATCGCATGCATCTTTTCAGCTGTGCACTACCTCGTGGTAATTGTGTGCTGGCACACGTTTCTTTGCTACTGTGTTTTTGTTGTATGACTTGCTGTGAAGTGCACAGAGACCCCTTGGGGTGATGTTGCACTATAAATAAGAATAAACCGAAAGTGAACTATGCCATAATATGGGCCTCCTTAAAAAAGGAAAAAAGAAAAATCCTGTATATTTCCCCCAGCCTTTACTCCAGAAATAGTTTTGCTTTGTACATATTGTCATATAATCTCAAAGGGGGGAAAACAGCCCTCATCGCTGTAGAGTGAGCACCTTAATTAACATTTTAATAATATGAATTAAATATGAAGTAAATGCTAATTAAGGGACGGGGACCGGTTTTATTATTGTGGTCCCCGCGGGCCGTACAGCAGCACTGGAGTAAACACATTTCTGCTGCCATGGAAACCCTGAATGCTCCAGGTTCATGTGTCCTATACCGAAGACACACAGATCAGTTTGCCCTTTGTCACCGTGATTTATTTATCCCACTGTGCATATTTTAAATGCATAGGCCAGGCCTGATATCGTTGTCCTCACATGACAAACTTTCTGTTCCTCTCTCTCTCTCTCTCTCTCTCTCTCTCTCTCTCTCTCTCTCTCTCTTTCTTTTCACTGCTCTGTTTCTGTCTCTCTTCATCTCTGTCTCTGTGTGTGTCTGTCTGTCTGTCTGTCTCTCTGTCTGCGTGCGTGCGTGTATGCATGCGTCTCTGAGGTTGCAGTGGGATGTGGGATAATGTAGTGTCAGCTCTGTCTAACTGTGTGTGTGTGTGTGTGTGTGTGTGTGTGTGTGTGTGTGTGTCTCTCTCCCAGGTTGCAGTGGGATGTGGGATAAGGTCGTGTGCTGGCCCGGTGCCGACGTCGGCGAGGTCGTCACCATCGCCTGTCCCAGATATTTCGTCTTCTTCAGTGGCCACACCACCAGCCACTTCTATGTGGGTAAGATCCACGTTGACAACACTGGGTAGTGCGTGTGTGCGTGCGTGTGTTGGGGAGACAGACAGACAGACAGACAGACAGACAGACAGACAGACAGACAGACAGACAGACAGACAGACAGACAGACAGACAGACAGACAGACAGACAGACAGACTACATAGAGAGTTTACTGTATTGCAAGCATTCCTGCAGGCCTGAGGCACCCTCAGGCCTGCAGACAGACAGGTGAAGTCAAAAGGTGCAATCATGCATTAAGAAATGGCATTCAGAAGGACTTTATATTCCTAGCAGAAAGACCTCCTCTTGTTATAATACGCCAAGGGTTTATATTTGTCATATTATCACTTTAATGTTTTTTTTCATAGTTCATTAAAGAAATGCACAGCAGGGAATGACATGTACATGTTCATATTCAAAACACTAGGGCTTTTATTTTATTTCTGTTATTTATTATTTCTTACAGAAAGTTAGTGTCCCCATAGACTGGAGTGAATCTGAATCCCCCCCACTGCCCCCCCCCCCCCCCTTTTCCCCCTCACTGTATATGTTTCTTTTCCCTTTTTGCTTCCTTTATGATTAATTCCTGTTCTGTTCTTTGACTATATAGAAGTGTCTATTTGTACGTCTCTAAATGTTTTGATGAATTGAACAAGGTGGACCCTGTTGTAAACAAGTGTAATGCTTAATTGGGTCGTCCACTCACAGTTAACAGTCTTTGTATTGAGTTTGTGCTTGAAATGTACTGTAATTCTGCAAACTGTTAAAAAAACCCCACTTACCCTACTTACTGTTTCAAGTTTCTGATGTTTTATGTTTTCACATCTGATTGATTGATTGAAATATTTATTAACAGTTTGTAGAATTTACAGTACATTTTAAGCACAAACTCAATACAAAGACTGTCAACTGTGAGTGGACGACCCAATTAAGCATTACACTTGTTTACAACAGGGTCCACATTGTTCAATTCATCAAAACATTTAAAGACATACAAACATTTAGAGACATTTAGTCCATTTTGACCTGAGATCAGATTCTAAAAAATGTCTTCTACATCCTGACAGTTTTCTGAAAAAGCTATGTTTCTATGTCAGTGGTTCTTCGATTAAAAAAAAATAGCAGACCTACAAGCTCGTGGCGCGCTATGAGCTTGTAGATCTGCTATTTTTCAATAGCTAAAGCATAACATAATGCTAACACCAAAAGGGTGTTCCCGCCCAAAATGGGTTAGGACATGTTGCTAATAAAGTTTTATAAAGATGATTAATTATGCATGAAGAAACCCATTGGCTCTCGGAATTTTTTTTAAGAGTTGGCAAGATTAATTTACTTTGAGCTTCTGCTATCTAATCTTTCATTAATTAGTGCTAGTCTGTATCTCCTCTGTGTAATAGTGCTGTGTCGCTGAGTCGCTCGCATTAAAGGGAATTGTTTATTTGACTTCAGCTGAGCTTTGAGGGACCGTCTCAAAGCAGACATGGTGTCTTATCAGTTTAAGTGGCTTCTACAAAGAATTATTTATTTCAATGACATATGCGGCCTTTCATCATCATACACTCATTAGAGTGTACTTTATTTTTTTACATACAGCAAGTATAGTGAAGACTGAGGTTAATTTTAACACGTTGACGGCATAACCCGCGTTCCACACTATTTAATCCAATATTCAAGGCTGCCGGGATTGTTTAATTAACTTTGGAGCATATAACGCCGAAGTATTTGCTCCTTTGATCCGTGAAAAAAAGCTAATAAACTCTCCCAGTATTTGTTATTGAGCCGACAAAAAAGTCACTTCCTTGATCCGGGTCACAGACAAAGAGCAAAGTGAGCCAAAATTGTCTCTACTCCCTCGTTGTCTCCACCAGGCCGAAGGCATGGGGAGAGAGTATGTTTTGCACTCCGTCCGTGTGTGTGTGTGTGTGTGTGTGTGTGTGTGTGTGTGACTGTCCGTGTGTGACTGTTCACATTGGTCTGTTATAGCGCCACCAACAGGTGGATTTTTGCTAAACACAATTTTGGAATGAAATGCCTCAAATCATGTGGAATATATCCCACCCTTTTCACATTGGCCTGTTATAGCGCCACCAACAGGTGGATTTTTGCAAAACACATTTTTGGAACCAAATGCCTCAAATCATCCAATTGACATCCAAGGCTAAGAGGAAATGGCACGCTTTTCACATTGGCCTATTATAGCGCCACCAGGAGGCCACAACCTGACCTGCCCTGATGGAGACCTGTGCTATTATAGCGCCACCAGGAGGCCACAACCTGACCTGCCCTGGTGGAGACCTGTGCTATTATAGAGCCACCAGGAGGCCACAACCTGACCTGCCCTGGTGGAGACCTGTCCTATTATAGCGCCACCAGGAGGCCACAACCTGACCTGCCCTGGTGGAGACCTGGGCACTTTATCTAGTTCACTTTGTATTTGACTCCGTTTTTTCAACATATATATTTTTTAAAATATTTAACTCATAATGGAAGTGAAAGGAAACTCGGGTCAGGCTGAAAGCACAACCAAATGTGGAGTGCAATGTCACGTTATATAGTTGACATACTGTACTGGACACCCGGGCCTAGTCCAGATGCATACTGTATAATGTATCAGCTGCTGTCTGCCACTGTACCAATACTGTATGTCTCGGTGCTTATGCCAGTGATTATGTCAGTGATTTGCGGCTGACGTAACCAGAGTCTATACACATGTCTATGCCCCCTACAACTCTGGGAAGTGTACTATGGCCTCTTTACCACGCTATAAAGGTGGGCATGTCAGTACACGGGTCCATCCGTCATGGACATCTGACGGGTTCACAAGCAGAGGCAGGAGAGAGAGGGCTTCTGGGTAGGAGTGATGGGAGACAGGTTGACCTGAGAGGGGACGGAGCACCCCAGGGGGAGGAGAGAGAGAGAGAGAGAGAGGGTATTTGGGGATGAAGGCAGGCAGCAGAGGTGTATTTCACTGACCTGTCTGCAGAAGTGCAATTACTGCATGTGCACAGTGGTGGAAAAAGTATTTATTTTGACCTGAGATCAGATTCTAAAAATGTCTTCTACATCCTGACAGTTTCTGAAAAAGCTATGTTTCTGTGTCAGTCGTTCTTTCATTTAAAAAAAATAGCTGACCTACAAGCTCTATGAGCTTGTAGATCTGCTATTTTTCAATAGCTAAAGCATAACATAATGCTAACACCAAAAGGGGTTCCCAGAATGGGTTAAGTACAAAGTATCAAAACCTTATGGTAGAAATAGTCTGTTACATATAAACTGTGTACAAGTTCGGTATTCAAAACAAAAAAAGTATGTTCAATAATAATCGATATCTTCAAAGTAACTAGTTAGTAGCTAAAGAGTACAAATAACTGTTGTGAACAACATGTGTTGCATTGCGGCGCGTTGTGAGCTTTTTGATTGATTGATTGAAATATCTATTAACAGTTTGCAGAATTACAGTACATTTCCAGCACAAACTCAATACAAAGACTGATAACTGTGAGTGGACGACCCAATAAAGCATTACAACTTGTTTACAAGAGGGTCCACCTGGTTCAATTCATCAAAACATTTAGAGACGTACAAATAGACACTTCTATATAGCCAAAGAACAGAACAGGAATTCATCATAAAGGAGATAAAAAAGGGAAAATAAACATACAGTGAGGGGAAAAAGGGGTGGATTATCAAAGGTAGAGTCCTAGGGTACCCCTATCCGTCTATGTATGTTCAGGAGTTTAAAACAAAGCACACACAACAGGCACATGTTTTCTTACACATTCTGTTATGAAGGTTATACCAATAACACGTTGCATGACCACCGCGAGTGTTGAGTGATTCCCGTAAAAACCTGCCCTGCGTTTGATTCATATCTAGATCACGTACATTTAGACTGTGTTATTAGGTGAACCCGGCTTGTTTACATTAACACTGAGGTTTAGCCAATGCCCCACTCTTGTTTAGCAAATATCACTTCAGAGGGAGTTCATGACATCATGTCTGTTGTCTATGTTCTTGTACTCTATGCTATATGGACTCACTACTAGTATATACATGAATTTACGTGCACTAACTGTACCTCCAGTAGGCAGAAGGAGCGAGTGCATTCTCAGCGGCAATCAGACCGCCGGAGTTAGCCCATTTTGGGCGGGAACCCCATTTGGTGTTAGCATTACGTTATGCTTTAGCTATTGAAAAATAGCAGATCTACAAGCTCATAGCGCGCCACCGAGTGGCGCGCTACGAGCTTGTAGATCTGCTATTGGGTATACGAGCTTGTAGGTCTGCTATTCTTTTTTTAATCGAAGAACGACTGACATAGAAACATAGCTTTTTCAGAATACTGTCAGGATGTAGACGACATTTTTAGAATCTGATCTCAGGTCAAAATGGGTGAGGGACGGTGGGAGGGATTATGACACAACACCGCTGCTCCGTTCCGCGGCAGTGCCGGTCTGTTCGGCGGACCGACGAGACATGCGTTGGCGGTTAAAAATCACCCGTGTGTTCCCTGTGAGCTTTAGGGTTAAAACGCACCCGTAGCTCCTGACATGCGCTGCCGATGTCTTCCCTGTGAGGTTAGGGTTAGAGTTAGGGTTAGGGTTTGGGTGTCGGACTGATGCTGCCGAGAAACACTGCCGCGGATGTTGTCGGCAATTGGCGGCGACTCCGCGCCATCAGCCGCTGACGGAAAATGCACTCTCCCTCCCAGTAGGCGTTCAATAAAATAGTGCCGCGATTGTCCCACCGGTGGGCCATGAGGCAAGTGGGCCCCCAAAATTTAAATAACTGGCGAAACACAAAGATTTAAATGATAATAAAACATTGATAGAAAAACATCTATGTGAAAAAAGTTATGGTATTTTCTTTTTCATTAAAACCTTGAAAAACAGAGCATTGCGAAACATATGGCGCCACTGAGATTCAGCGGCCAAGTCGTAAATTCAGAGCTTGGAGTTGTCTGATGTGCACTTTAGAATGCTATACCTGGGAGGCCTATTGCAAAGCAGTAAGCACTAAGCACACTGCCATTCATCTTCTTGCAATGACACGGCCAGCGCACAGATGAAGAATTTAATTTAAAAACCAAATTTCCAGTATTTTAAGGGGGGGGGGGGGGGGGTGACTCATATACTCACAAAAAGGGGCCTGTATACTATGTAATTTCAGCTCTTGAAAGACTAGATGCTGATAACAGACTGAATCCCCAGTATTACAGAACTATGTTGAACACTTTCCAAAACGCTTTTCAGTAGAAACGAGCTATTAATATACACACAATCTGCTGTACAAGCTTTGCAATGTCCCTAAAATATTAATGAGGACAATAGATCAAGATCAATGTCCCATGTGCGCCGCCATTCATCTTCATTTATACTTACAGTCACTTCTGAGAAACGGCAGATTGCAATTATTTAATTGGCCTTGTGAGAAAAAAAAAAGTAATTAGGGGACGGAACCGCTACATGAAAGTCCCTCTTTTAAGACACGATAAGGTTTATCGATAAAGCAGTTTCTGGATTATGTCACAACAAAGTGAACGACCCCCAGATCAAAACGATGCCGGGCCGATTGAGCTAACCAGTCGGACATTGAAAATCCCCAACCAGTCTTGTTTTGGGAGATGATGAAAGCATTCTTCTGGCGATCCCTCAAACAAGTCATATCCAATGGTGGCATGAGCTAAAACAGCACGGGCTTATTGCATCCTTTGTGTCCCGTCATGTTGTTTGGGAATGGGTAAAGCCTGATTTATACTTCGTCGCACGACAGCCTAATATAGAAGATCTACAATACAAGCTTTACAACGTGTTACGGGAGCACATGAAAAGAATATTACAGCGAAAATATGCTTGAAAGGCATTGAGATTTGCGTTTTCCAAATGTACCCTGACCTTAACCCATTCTGAACGGGCACCCATTTTGGTGTTAGCATTACGTTATGCTTTAGCTATTTAAAAATAGCAGATCTACAAGCTCATAGCGCGCCACCGAGTGGCGCGCTACGAGCTTGTAGGTCTGCTATTTTTGAAAAATCTAAGAACGAATGACATTTTTAAAATCTGATCTCGGGTCAGAATGGGTTAATCAGACCAGTGTGTGTCCATGTGGAAACCTCGTCTGAATCTGATCTCAGGTCAGAATGGGTTAAAATATGGTAATGCAATGTCATTGAAGGAATGTCCTACTGTACGGGGTACTTTCAATCTTCTACCCACAGATCTATTTGCTTAAGATTGTGTCACTGTTGAAATAAGGAACAGAGTGATTTGGAGACGTGGGGGATTATAGCTTGGCAACAATGCGGACAGCTCTCTCCCTTTCACAATACGAAGCTGAACAAATTTTAGAGACGTGCATTTCTGTTTCTTGCGCCGTTTACATGATTAGATAAGGCTTGTCACCGTTTTGTAACGCAGGCCAGGCCTTATACGGTATATAACAAATGATTAATGAGTGTTCCTCATCTGCATATACAATCCTATTTGGGTGATATTTGGAACATTTGGGGGAAAACAAACAGCAGTGACTTAAAATGGTCCTGCGGTTTGAGATGCTGCCCTCTATGAGGCACGACAAAATGCCATGGGGCAATGGGGGCATGCAGGGTGACTACCGTGAGGGCAACTACCCAGCCAGCAAGACACGTCTTCCACCAAAACCATTGTTTTCCTACGGTTTGGCATGCTTGGTGTGCACTTTGATAAGCAGGAGCACCATGTGATTCACATTACCACTTCATGTTCGTACATTTAGCATGTTTAGAACAACCTGTATTCATCACAGTATCACAGTAAACATACAGACTCTTGTTGAAAATATAGTGTGCTGAGGAACACATCTTACCATGGGCATGTCTCATGTTAGACTGACACCACTCTAATCGTGGACACCAGTGTTATTCAATGAGGTGCCGCCCACTAACCAATAAGAAATGTCATTACTGATGGAGCAAATGGAACCCACTAAACTCTGTTACACTGCCCCCTGCTGAATTCCACTTGCCCACCTAAACAAAAATCTGACCAGAGGTGAAAAAGATAAACAAAGATAAACAAACAAAAGGAACATAACTCCAACATCAATGCCATGTACAAAGAAACATATTTTGAGCATCCCATACAGTACAGTCACAGTCACAAAGCCCAGTCTAAAGACCATCCTTCACAAGAATCGGTGTCAAAAGAGGATTGCGAAACCCCCTTATCTCATAGGAATAACATGCCTGTGAATGACATGTGATTTACACATGTGACTACTAGTGTTTAAAGGGGCTGGGCGATATGACTCCAAATCAACGCCATGACTATTTCACACTTAGAGCTCGATTACGGTTAATGAATGAAGACAGAAAAATGAGGACATGAATTGCGATTGGCCAGAATGAGATGATGTGTATGATGATAAGAGCGACGGACCTCACTTCACCTATGTGTGCCAGACGTGCCAAAGCCTTGCTTTGCAGCACACACACACAAAGACGATCTGCATGGCTGTTCTGTTGTTGAATATGAACGCACCCCATGTCTCTCTCTCTGCTCCTCAGGAAACCTGTCCAAGACCTGTTGAATATGAACGCACCCCATGTCTCTCTCTCTGCTCCTCAGGAAACATGTCCAAGACCTGTTGAATATGAACGCACCCCATGTCTCTCTCGCTGCTCCTCAGGAAACCTGTCCAAGACCTGTTGAATATGAACGCACCCCATGTCGAATGTCTCTCTCTCTGCTTCTCAGGGAACCTGTCCAAGACCTGTTGAATATGAACGCACCCCATGTCTCTCTCTCTGCTCCTCAGGGAACCTGTCCAAGACCTGTTGAATATGAACGCACCCCATGTCTCTCTCGCTGCTCCTCAGGAAACCTGTCCAAGTCTCCAAGACCTGTTGAATATGAACGCACCCCATGTCTCTCTCGCTGCTCCTCAGGAAACCTGTCCAAGACCTGTTGAATATGAACGCACCCCATGTCTCTCGCTGCTCCTCAGGAAACCTGTCCAAGACCTGTTGAATATGAACGCACCCCATGTCTATCTCTCTGCTCCTCAGGAAACCTGTCCAAGACCTGTTGAATATGAACGCACCCCATGTCTCTCTCTCTGCTCCTCAGGAAACCTGTCCAAGACCTGTTGAATATGAACGCACCCCATGTCTCTCTCTCTGCTCCTCAGGAAACCTGTCCAAGACCTGTTGAATATGAACGCACCCCATGTCTCTCTCTCTGCTCCTCAGGAAACCTGTCCAAGACCTGTTGAATATGAACGCACCCCATGTCTCTCTCTCTGCTCCTCAGGAAACCTGTCCAAGACCTGTTGAATATGAACGCACCCCATGTCTCTCTCTCTGCTCCTCAGGGAACCTGTCCAAGACCTGTTGAATATGAACGCACCCCATGTCTCTCTCGCTGCTCCTCAGGAAACCTGTCCAAGACCTGTTGAATATGAACGCACCCCATGTCTCTCTCTCTGCTCCTCAGGGAACCTGTCCAAGACCTGTTGAATATGAACGCACCCCATGTCTCTCTCTCTGCTCCTCAGGAAACCTGTCCAAGACCTGTTGAATATGAACGCACCCCATGTCTCTCTCTCTGCTCCTCAGGAAACCTGTCCAAGACCTGTTGAATATGAACGCACCCCATGTCTCTCTCTCTGCTCCTCAGGAAACCTGTCCAAGACCTGTTTAATATGAACGCACCCCATGTCTCTCTCTCTGCTCCTCAGGAAACCTGTCCAAGACCTGTTGAATATGAACGCACCCCATGTCTCTCTCTCTGCTCCTCAGGAAACCTGTCCAAGACCTGCACTGGAGACGGCTGGCCGCAGCTGAACCCGTTCTCCTACGTGTTTGACTGTGGCTACAATCCTAACAGCACTGATGACGTCGAGGCGGCCGCGGTACGTACTCCCATAGGAGGCCTTTTCTATATGTTTCACCAGTTTCAATTGAAATGTGTTGACAGGCGGTTGACCGCCTGCAGACGTCAGTCAACCCCCCACCACCCTTGGCCCTCTCTCTCTCGCTCACTGCCTTGCTTTCTCCCACGATGTTAAGTTACCTGACAATAACCTGGGTAAAATGTGCAGCATTGGGAGGTAAAGGGGAGACACTTTATTGTGAAGGGACGACAGGATGAGGAGAGGTGTTGTTGCTGCGTAATTGTCGACAGTAATGGCTGCGAGCGATATTGAACAGTCAAAACTATGTGTATCAACAGAATAATTATGTCATAGGTATATGGGGGCCTCATTTGGTCATGAAACGGGCCTCCAGATTCCTAAGGGTCCCTTTATTGTTTATTGTTTCCTACATGATTTAGGAAACAAACATCCTATTGATTGGGTAAAAACAAATTCAAAGATTTCTTTCAGTAATTTCTTGAATAAATCATAGAAAAATCTAAGGGATTCTAGTAGCCTAGTGCAGGGGTCAGCAACGTTTTTCACATGAAGTGCCATGCTTTTATTTTCTTGATAGTCAGTGTGCCATATATTATCAACATTACATTTTATTATGACACCACATCAATACACAAATATTTCCAACAGATTTTTATTCCCATATTCACGACAACCTTATTTGTTCTTCTTTTTTAAATATTATATTTTCTTAACATTAGGCCACTTTAGGCCTACTGATGAGTAGACTTAATAGAGGAATAAGTACCCACTTATCTCCCAGACTCCCTCCCAAGTCAGAGTTTGAATGAATGTAGAATTATGTGCAGGATGTTATTTTGCACACTGATGTGAGGAGACTTTAATATTATAAAAGAAATGTCCTCTCTCACACTTATGTCAGTGTGCCAGTGATCACCCTCCCCTGTGCCAATGTTGGCACCCATGCCTGATCATATTAACACCGGAGCATTTTTTAATTAAACTTTTTCTGAATCCAATGCCATATGGTACCAAGCATGTAGCTACTTGTGGTTTTTGAGGCACCGCCATTTCCGTATCATACTATATTTAGTTGTTAGTCACTAGGGGTTACACTAAAACACTAGTGGAGACAGGTAGGCCTATCGGATATTGAAAACAATTTAAGAATTTAATGACCAGACCAATACACTTCTAGGGAAAATAAATGTTATAAATGTAACTCCATGACCAAGAGTTTCTATTGGATTTTCGTTGTATGGATGCATTCAGGGGCGATTCACACTGTGGTCCCGGGTGTGCACTCGGGACCACTTGGCAGATGGTAGTGTGAATGATGCGTTCTGTTCCCGGGAGCGGATCGCCCAACCGTCCCTGGGGCCACATGGGGGGGAACAGGTCTCTGGACCGTTGAAATGTATTCGGATACGGATCGTTCCAATGTGAATGCATGCGTGCCTAAAGAAGGAAGTGGACTGTTGTTTCTTTTAGTGACATAATCTCTAGTCGACGAGCCAAGCTTCAACAAAAAGAAAACACAGGCGCTGCACGTCTCCTGTTGAATCTGCATATACGTGCCATACGTGCTGATCTTATTCTGCGGACTCTTGGGCTTGGCATATTCTCCAAAGTGAATCCCCTATCAGATAAACTAAAATATAGTATGAAAACAATATTGAGATCTTAATTAAAGCAATGACAATTTAGAACAACACGATTAGCGAGCACGTTTTTAAATTGCCCCAGCGAGAACATGTAGTTCCTTTTTAAAGTGCATTGTGATTGATTCTAGGTAAAGGGAAGCACTATGTCTGATGAATGGAAGAATTTGGCTTTAACGGTGATGAAATATATGACATTGATTCATTTAACAGAGCTTCCTCATAAATGTTCGTGTACCAATGATGGTCTCGTCTCAATGGAGAGAGAGGGCCAACCAACTTTAGTGCAGAAAGTGCAATAGTGTGTATTATTATATGGGTCACCTGTGATGAACCTTAGAGCAGATGGTAGATGGCATCTCGGGGCTTAAGGGCGGTAGCAGGAGCATGTCTATATACAGTATGTTATCCCCATAGTCTGTAAGACTGAAAGTAGGACAAAGCAAAGGGGAAACGAGATTTATTTTATTTAGAAGTAGGTGCGCTACGAGCTTGTAGGTCTGCTATTTTCTTTTATTATCGAATAACCACTGACTTAAGGGCAGTCCATACTCTCTCCGACCACCGAACTTTTCGTCGGAAAGATCAGACTTTAATTTCTTCTCCGAAGTAGAGTTCGGAGAGTCACATCATATGGGAGTGCAGCTTTCAGAACAAAAATTCGGAGGAATGCGTTTCAGAAGTTGCGAGTGACGTCATGTTGTAGTTCCGACGAAAAGTTTGATGGTCGTAGATAGTATGGACTGCCCTCTAGAAACATAGCTTTTTCAGAAAACTGTCAGGATGTAGAAGACATTTTTAGAATCTGATCTCAGGTTTCAGGTTTAAATTTCAACGTCAGGCCTAAAGGTTAAACTGTCATGGGGATACAGGCAATGAAAATGAAGTATGTTATAAAGGGAATTGCTTCTGATCCATTACATTACCTCCTGTTACAGAGAGCGTGTGTGTGTGTGTGTGTGTGTGTGTGTGTGTGTGTGAGTGTGAGTGTTTTTTTTTTGTTTTTTTTACTGGGTACTGTACTAACCTGGTGATTGCTCCTTCATTAAACCTTTCAGGGGGAGTTCTACGGCGCCATCAAAGTGGGTTACACCATCGGCCACAGCGTCTCTCTCACCTCTCTGGCCGTCGCCATCATCATACTGTGTACATTTAGGTGAGTGGACCAGAATGATGCCTGTACGGTAACGTATGCTTTCCCACTCAGCGATATGCCTGTCTGTCTGTCCAATCAGAATGATGCCTGTACGGTAACGTATGCTTTCCCACTCAGCGATATCGGCGTGTCTGTGGACCAATCAGAATGATGCCTATACCGTAATGTATGCTTTCCCACTCAGCGATGCCTGTCTGTCTGCCGCACGCTGAAAATAGCCCAGCAACTGTCTTTTATTCAACGCCGATTATTATATCTTATTTATTATTGCATTTCTTTTCATGTCTCTGATGCATGATTTGGGATCTCTCTCTCTCTCTCTCTCTCTCCCCCTCTCTCTCTCTCTCCCTCTCCCTCTCCCTCTTCCTCTCCCTCTCCCTCTCTCTCTCTCCCCCTCTCTCTCTCTCTCTCTCTCTCGCGTGCACACTAAAACATAATGAGCCGAGTTGATACTGTGGTATATGGAAATCACAATTCACATTAATATAGCTTAAAATACAGCTGCAGGTAGGACCCCTACTGTTCTTCCTGTACCTCCTTCCTGGTGACCATTACCATACAGTGGGGGTTTGGGGACCTGCCTTTGTATTTTCCCTTTGATGTCTCTGACTTGAGTTGTATTTAAAGCCTATGACAATGTTTGTAACTGTGTGTTAGTCCCAGGAGCCGTGAGGCTGCTGGTGTGCATGCATGGGGCTCCAGTGTATTTTGTACACTCCGGAACAACTTTCATTTGCCTGTTTGCAGTCGTCAACTTGATTCTCCATATCTTTGCCTGAGTATTTAGTCAAGTTTACGTATGTTTATGGGCTATATAGTTTAGCTCATTTACTTCAATACGTAAACGTGACTCGTGGAAAATTATATAAATTCACACAATGCTCATGCACCTCCGGCTCTGTCTCTCTGTCTCTGTCTCTGTCTCTGTCTCTCTCTCTCTCTCTCTCTCTCTCTCTCCCATTCTCTCTCTCTCACACACTTAAAAAAACAAAAACAAGCGAGAAGGAATACCAAACGACTCACATGGCTGATTAGCCTCCATCCATCCATTAATTTATTCACAAAATTCCAAAATCTCCTCTTATATCAGAGATGAGCTGGTTCCTTTTGTTCCTTGTTTCGACAAGTTGACAACTAGTTTATATTGCACGCGTGCACGAGATGGAGAGAAAAAGAGAGCCGTTTTAAGGATGCACGTTATTTATTTTGATTCTGGAAACAGCCAGCCAATTGGAGACAGTCTGGACTCTAGGTCTATTTTTGAAAAATCGTGAAAATGTGGGAACATATATTCTTTCAGGGCGAAAGTTTTTAACTCAAATCTTTGCTTCTGGGGAGTCCCTGGAACAACATATTTTCAGATGGGGGTCAGAGTCCTTGACATGAAATATTGAGTGATATAGGCCTAGAAACATGAGGTATTTCAGAAAACTGTCAGGATTTCAGCATTTTTTAAATTTCAACGTCAGGCCTAAAGGTTAAACTGTCATGGGGATACAGGCAATGAAAATGAAGTATGTTATAAAGGGAATTGCTTCTGATCCATTACATTACCTCCTGTTACTGTGTGTGTGTGTGTGTGTGTGTGTGTGTGTGTGTGTGTGTGTGTGTGTGTGTGTGTGTGTGTGTGTGTGTGTGTGTGTGTGTGTGTGTGTGTGTGTGTGTGTGTGTGTGTGTGTCACACGCCAATCCTCACTAACCCATGTCTGTGGGGAACTGCATGGGGATATGGGCAGAGAGAGTGAGTGTGTGAGAGTGTGACAAGGTTACCATTTCTGTATTGCATTCAAAAGATCTGACGTTATCTATAACTGAATTCATGCCACGCACGACTGTGTGCGTGTGTGTGTGTGCGCGGGTAAACAGTGAGTGAAGTGTTTATTTCACAGGGTCAGGCAGTGGAGTGAGGTTAGCATAGTTCTGGACTGAGGGGTGGTCTTTGCTCTGCTCTCACAGGATGTGCAGAGCATCGGATCGGCCCTGTTTATGTGCAGTTTGCAGAACTCAACTTTTCAGGCAGCTGGTTGTTAACTTGTGTCATCACACCCATTCTGCCATGATTATACTCGTCTAATGGGGCTATATACAATTCTCCCCAATCACATGAGGACATCACTGGCAATATTAAAGGCGTTTGTTTGAGAACACTCGTCGGAACGCGGTGGAACTCATTTCGCAATAGCTACAGTTTGTTTCGTCTGGACTCACCGTGCGTTCACATACGCTCATGCACTTGTTTTGTGAGTCCAAAGCTGTTACTATTCAGGAAAGGGATGAAAGAACCACCGTTCTATTGGATCCACGCTCTTGTTAATACTTGGTTCAATAGCCTATAGAAATTGGCCTGAGTGAGGCTACAGAGATCTCCATGTATGGGTATCAGTGGTCGGTGGGATCATGCAGGTGTGAGGGGCCGCTGAACCTACCAGTTTATAAACCTATACAGACACACTTAACCATGGACTTTCACCTTCAATTAGCAAACACAACAGCAAAACGAGTTTAGCTGCTTTTGTGTGACGAAATAGGGCATTCATTCATGTTGAAATATGGAGCAACAAGGTTTCTGCCCGACACTGACGATGTGTACCTTTTCAAATATAATGTTTGATCCTGTATTATTCTCTCATAGGAAGTTGCACTGTACAAGGAACTACATCCACATGAATCTGTTTGTGTCGTTCATCCTGAAAGCCATCGCCGTGTTCATCAAGGACGTGGTTCTGTACGAGGTTGGTGAGACCGAGAACTTCTGCAACTCGTCTGTGAGTATACTCCTTTACAATTTCTCCATTTAGTCGAGGGTGTTAGAGCGGCTTCGGAATAACAACGCACATGCATTCCGTGTTCTGTAGGTTCAGGTAATTTATTGGACTTTCGATTAAACAAAACAAAACATAATTCGTATAGAAGGCCTATTCCGTTGGTATACAATGTGCTATGCTGTGTGGTTGAAATGTTTGTCCCTGCCGCTCTGGTTTCTGGCTCACCTGCAGTCAATTCAATTAAATTCAAAGGGCTTTATTGGCATGAGAAAACATACGTTTACATTGCCAAAGCAGAAAGAACAATACAGCAATACAATCAAAACAAAAATGTACATTTGAAGGTCAATTTCTATGTACCAAGATCACTCGATGCAGGTATAGTGCAGGAATATACACAATGATTGGTCTTAAGGGTGGTTGTGTTCCATTTGATATCCACAGTCACCCGCCTCATCACAGAGTGACACCCATTAGTCAACGTAACGTCCTAACATTACCATAACAATCAGAAGATCATCGTATAAATAATAACAGCAATAGCAAGCAAAATAACTCAACATTTCATAATATCATTTCTCAGGCATCATATCTCAGGCATAATTCATAGAAAATAAATTACAATCATGAATTATAAAGCGAGTCTACAAATGGCTTCAACAGAGGGCTTTACACAGTCTATTGGTTTTCTTTGTGCCCCTTTTCAAACTTTCAGCGTTGCAGATCGTGTTATGCATAATTTATTAGCCCGGGCCAGCATTCCTTTTGGGGGTTTATGATTTTATTAACCTCGTTTCACCAGGCTTTCCACCTCGGAGGAAAGCCTGGTCTGTGTGATCCGGTCGGGAGCGGATGATATCGTTACGTCATGTTGTAGTCATTGTTTTGTAGTCATCAGGATGATATCGCTTCGTCACGTTGTAGTCATTGTGTTGTAGTCATTGTTTTGTAGTCATCAGGATGATATCGCTTCGTCACGTTGTAGTCATTGTGTTGTAGTCATTGTTTTGTAGTCATCAGGCCGGAACCCTCAATCTGGAACTTCCTTTCCCTCAAACCGATGTTTCCCAATAAAAGCTGCAGGCTACAAGAGAACGAGGCACGCAACATGACGTAACGATATCATCCTGATGACTATAAAACAATGACTACAACATGACTTAATGGATCCGCTCCCGACCGGATCACACAGCAATTTGGTAACACAGACCAGGCTTTCCTCCGAGGTGGAAAGCCTGGTGACATAAGGTCAATAATTCATACTCTGTCGGCTGTCGCACAACAGTGTTGCGCGCCGAAACTAGCTAAATTGCCTATTCAACATGCTACACACGCCACGACACTTAACGAAAGACAAAGTATAAACCAGGCTTTATAAGTCTCATTTATCAGCTGCAGCCAAACTCTATCCCCCGAGTTGTTGCACAAGCTTTCTCTCCTCGTGGCGTCTCTGTATCGTTACTCAACCAGCGCTGTTAGTTTGAAATGCTTTGTCTTAGGAGTTTGCTTAGCAGTGATCATTCAGGAACTCCTGGGTGTAGCAGTGTTTGTCAAGGCCTTAACCCAGTTTGACCTGAGATCAGATTTCTGAAAAAGCTATGTTTCTATGTCAGTCGTTCTTCGATTTAAAAGAAATAGCAGATCTACAAGCTCATAGCGCGCCACCGAGTGGCGCGCTATGAGCTTGTAGATCTGCTATTTTTCAATAGTTAAAGCATGACATGATGCTAACACCAAAAGGGGTTCCCGCCCAAAATGGCTTAAGCTCCTCTGAGCAGTGTTTCCAATGAGACTCTGTTCAACCAGGAAGTCTAGGGACTTTACGTTTACTGCTGTGTGTTTGCATACTTTTGTTTAGCCTGAGTGAGGAGGACTGAAAAAAGAATTGAAGGGCTTTCTCAATCACTTTAAAACATGACAGCACCACAGCAGCGAAACTACAGTCTGAGGGACAATATTAATACTGTAGAAATATAACATTTCTAATAATCCTCATATTTTATAACACTTCATTATCATGTCCTCTAGGGACACACATTATACTGGTCCAACTAATCCAAACACAGCTGCTAGTGCTCTAAAAGGCCCCCGAAGCGCTCCAGACAAACATGAGGTGGTAGAAAATGAGGATTATGTACTTGTTCTACATTAACTCTAGGGCAGGACAGCACTAGACCAATATGATCCGGACTGTACGCCTAACTGGTACTGATGATCATTTTCATATTCGCAATGTTTGAATCCTTGATTCCTTATATCGATCCAAGTTGGATGGATATCCAATGCATATGCGTGGAGGAAGCGTCAGTGAATCCTCGCGATGAGTCTGACGGAGCCAGGCTACATTTCTACAGCTTTCAGACTAGTTTATGTTTTACACTTCCTGTTGAAGTGATTGGGTATCATGGGGATTGGAGGAGCTTGTTCGTCCCTAGCTGCATTCTCCAGGCTCCATGCAGCTACTGTACGCACTGTACCATCTTCATATCCACTGATTGATTGAATATTGACGACTTTTAAGAGTACAGGCAGTATAACTGCTTAAAACATGACCAAAACAAGGCTTATTGTTTCCAATGTGATCCACATAAACATTCAGCAATCAAACATCTGGACAAAACGACAGTGCAACAAAAACTACCACACAACAATATAGAACATCTAAATGTACTTGGGTGTTTAAAATGTATTTTAGGTGGAATTATATGCAATCTCCTGTATGTAGCATGGGTGTTTTAGTTAGGTTATTTGTTTGACGTTGATCATTGTTTGAGAATTGTCGCTTTGTCGCTTCATTGAATATGTTCAATTAAAGGTAAAAGTGTCCTGCATGACACTTTGATCAATCAATCATCGTACAGTTTAAATCCATGATAAATACGACAAAAGGCGAAAGGGCCTTTCTGTGTGGAGTTTGCATGTTCTCCCCGTGTCCCCTAGGGTAGGTACCCTCACAAAAAACATGCAGTAATCCTGGTCTCTAAACTGCCTCCCCCTGGCCAGCCGGGGCGCCTGATGGAGGGGAAAGGAACTGGTTGGAATAACGTGTTCCTTCCACGCGCTACGTCCAACCAGGGAAACTCCCCCCTGTCAGGTGTAAAGGAGCAACTTGGACACTCAGGCATGAAGGAAGCATGAGTTCAAGTCCGTTGCTCTCCCCATGTCCCCCATATATGGGGACTAGGTTGGTGGAGAGTGTGTAGAGCCCAGGATCACATTAGATCATTGACACAGGGGTGAAGAATGGGTTACAAAATCGTGGGATAAAAAATATAAAAATAAATAAGAAATACGACAAAAGAAGGTTGGGGACGTTGAGGACGCCAGAGGGGGGAATTTAGCAATTAAAGTCCAATTTTGAATTACCACTCTGTGGTAATTCACTATAAATATATAATCACTATATCACTATAAATCACTGTAACAATGTACACAAAAAGACACTGTTTATGTGACTTAAAGGCTGAATGAAAGTGGTTGTCTGCTCTGTCATATTGAAACGTTTACAGAGCAGACAAATCAATTACTATCGTATCACTATCCAGTCTATCTGTATATATGTATAGATGCTTTCCATCAGCATATGTTTTGCTCGCATGTTATCCTAGATACTTTTAATAATAATAATGATAGCTCATATTTATACAACTAGTACTGCTTCTTTGAAGCCCTTAATTGTTTTCTTTGCACTCTTTTTACTTGGCCACGTACCCGGCCGTTTGTTGAATGAGTCGGTCGGTGTAATGAGTCTGTAATGAGTGGGTCGCTGTGAGCTCGCCACCATTGGTGTGTGAATGAGGGAAGTGAGGACGCTGGCGTCGACTGTTCGCCGCTTCACCTCCCAATGTATGAATGAATGAACCATTGTAAAGCGCTTTGAGCACTTGGAAAAGCGCTATAAAAATGCAATTTATTATAATGATTAGGGTTCATGCCCCTTACTCCAATCTTGCACGTTGTGTGTCTCTCTGAGCATCTGCTAAACGCATACATCGTAAATTGTTTGCTCACCATGCAGGACTTTCTGTTAGTAAATGATCATTGGACCAGACAGGTTCACTTACCCTTTCAGAGGTCTGAGGTCGATTCGATAAATGTCTTCTAAATCCTGAAAAACCTATGTTTCTATATCAGTGGTTCTCATACATTTTCATGTCAAGGACCCCCAAAAATATATGTAATTGGCCGCCGACCCCCATCTGAAAATATGTTGTTCCCGAAGCAAAGATTTGAGTTAAAAAACGTTAGTAGATTTGCACTAAAAAAAATAGCAGACCTACAAGCTCGCACTATGAGCTTGTAGATCTGCTATTTTTCCATGGCTAAAATATAACATAATGTTTAAAACACCTAAAGGGGTTCCCGCCCAGTATGGGTTAAATAAAGTGGGGATACATGAAAGCATAACCGTATACTATACTATAGATGCATGCATTGCTTGGAAGAGTGTCCTTTTTTTCAAATTTCACTAATATAGGGTATGCGCGTGACATCATCATCAAACCAGGAAGTTATGCAGGCAAAAAACTACTTTCTGGCCTTGACAGCCCATACATCCACACAGAAAAGTCAAATCTGATTGCATTAAACAACATTAAACAATGTTAAACTCACTTTGCATGTTGCTTTGCCACTCAATGTGCCATTCACTTTAAGCATGCGCATACCCTCTATAATAAAACGCATTATAGAGGCTGATTGTAAAGCCCCGCTGACTCTCACATTCTACGGATAATAATTATTTCCCCCCCTTCCTTCCCCCCTTTCCTCCCTCCTTTCCTCCCCCTTTCCTCCCTCCTTTCCTCCCCTCCTTCCCTCCCAGACGGGCTGTAAAGCAGCCGTAGTGTTCTTCCAGTACGGCGTCATGGCGAGCTTCTTCTGGCTGTTGGTGGAAGGCCTGTACCTCCACGCCCTGCTGGCCGTCTCCTTCTTCTCAGAGAGGAAGTACTTCTGGTGGTATATCCTGATTGGCTGGGGTATGTGCCAATTATACATATCGCTCATACTGATTTTATTGTTATTTAAAACCCATTTTGGGCAGGAACCCGTTTTGGTGTTAGCATTATGTTGTGCTTTAGCTATTGAAAAATAGCAGATCTACAAGCTCATAGCACGCCACAGAGTGGCACGCTACAAGCTTGTAGGTCTGCTATTGCAAAGAACGACTGACATAGAAACATAGCTTTTTCAGGATGTAGAAGACATTTTTAGAATCTGATCTCAGGTCAGAATGGGTTAAAAAAAATCACTTAATTTTTATTGATGAAAAGACAGAAACAACAAAACAAAAAAACAAAAAAAACAATACGAAAAAAAAATATGAGAAAGACAAAAACAAAAACAAGGCTGCATGTTTCATATTACAAGATGCATTCATTGAAATCCTCATGCTGTACATTATCGTTAGGCTGAGAGAAGAGATCCCACTTTTCCCACTTTTTATAGAACTTATCCTCTTGTGGTCTAAGGTCACATTCTCACCTAATACTTCGGTAGACTCGAATGCGTATGGGCGGGGAAATTGGGATTCTGGCATATTTAATTGGCTGCGGTTTGCCTTCACACTGTCATTCGCAGCAATTGGAAACGCAGCAGGGGGGACCTTTATCAATGTGTTCCATTCATAAACTAGCCTACACAGTGAAATCTATGGTGATAAAATTACACTCATAACGTGCATGTGTCGTGCCGTGTGGGACCCCCCCCTCTCTCTTTCTCTCTCTCTCTATGCACGCAGCCGCCACACACTGTTCTTTTGGGCATGGAGGCACAGCGCTGCATGAGCGCACTGATATAACTCCCCAGTCCCCACACAGTGACAGCACTCCATGTTTACGGCACGTACAGACAGGCAAACAGAATATTCTGTAGGCTATAATAGGCTACACTGCAGTGTTTTTATGTGTTTTCTTAAGCAATTGATAATGTACACGTCCTCATTTCGATCAGGGCTTCAGTCTCCTCATTCGACCACGTCTATCCACAGTAACGGGACATCTTTGCGCTGCGTAAAATATGCCTTCTCCATCTCCAACTGTGTTCAGCTCCTCACCCGCCACATTGTTTGCTTCATTTCCTTTATTTACTGCGGATTGCATTCACACCTGCACCGAATCGTAGTCAAGTGCGATTGGAAGCGAAGCGAAACCCCCGTTTTTGGGCGGAGTGAAATGCGGTTCTTTGCTGGGCATTAGGAATCGAATGAGCCTTCACACCTGCCAAACGAAGCGCACTTTCTGAAAATGCGCAGCAGGATTCGTTTTAATCGCTGCAAAGCTCTCTGGTGAGAATGTGACCTAAGTATGAATGTTAGTTTTTCCATAACATACAGTTCCTCAGTAATGTCCCTCCAATGTTCTTTCGTTGGTGGGTCCTGTTGGTACCAGCGTCGTGTGATCGCTTTCTTACTTGTTGCTAAGAGGATCTTGATTCAATATTTATCATGTATTAGATTTATTGTTGTTTTTAAGGGGTTTTCTGCTTTTATTTGGATAGTATTGGAGACTGGAGAGATACAGGAAGCGGGGGGAGGGAGAGGTTAGGGAGTGACACGCAGACAGAAGGCTGTCAGGCTCGTGATTCGAACCCACGACTTGTTGTCAGGCTACGTTAGAGCCTGTGTGGCATGTGTGCATTAACCACTAGGCCCTTGGCACCCCCCACTCTTAATGATTTACAAGGATATGTTAAATGTTAAAATGTTGTTTGCTCAAACTCACTTCCACTCCGACTGCAGTGGGTTATAAAACAATAATACATCCAAAAGTAAATAAAGTCTATTTATTTTGATTACTTTTGATGGATGGTAATGGCATGGTCTTGTCTTTACATCTGCATTTGATTTACATCTTGTAGACAGTTCTACATTAACTGCAGTCAGCAGCCATCAATAATCCACTCTTAACCCATTTAGACATGAGACCAGATAAAAAAACAAATTAAAAAAGCCTAAATCATGACAGTTTTCTGAAAAACCTATGTTTCTATGTCAGTGGTTCTCAAACTATTTCATGTCAAGGACTGGATTAAATGATATGTAATTGGCCGCAGACCCCCATCTGAAAATATGAAGCAAAGATTTGAGTTAAAAACGCTCTGAAAGAATATATATTCAAAAGCTTTTAAAAAAATAGCAGATCTACAAGCTCGTATAACATAATGCTTAAAACACCAAAAGGGGTTCAATGAATGGGTTAATTTAAATGTTTCAGTTCAGGGAGGCGAGAACGTGATTACAGCAGTTGATCGATCATTCCTCTCAAAAAACGTGAAATCAGAGAAAGAGGTAATAATGATTGAGCGCTCAGATCAGCCGACGCAGGGAAGCTGGAAGCACCTTCGTTAAAAAGCGCCGGGACAACGCTCCACACGTATCCCAAACTCTGGGACAACGCTCCAGAAGGGACAACGCTCCACACGTATCCCAAACTCTGGGACAACGCTCCACACAGGACATCGCTCCACACGTATCCCAAACTCTGGGACAACGCTCCAGATGGGACAACGCTCCACACGTATCCCAAACTCTTGGACAACGCTCCAGAAGGGACAACGCTCCACACGTATCCCAAACTCTGGGACAACGCTCCACACGGGACAACGCTCCACACGTATCCCAAACTCTGGGACAACGCTCCACACGGGACAACGCTCCACACGTATCCCAAACTCTGGGACAACGCTCCACACGGGACAACGCTCCACACGTATCCCAAACTCTGGGACAACGCTCCACACGGGACAACGCTCCACACGGGACAACGCTCCACACGGGACAACGCTCCACACGTATCCCAAACTCTGGGACAACGCTCCACACGGGACAACGCTCCACACGGGACAACGCTCCACACGGGACAACGCTCCACACGGGACAACGCTCCACACGTATCCCAAACTCTGGGACAACGCTCCACACGGGACAACACTCCACACGTATCCCAAACTCTGGGACAACGCTCCAGATGGGACAACGCTCCACACGGGACAACGCTCCACACGTATCCCAAACTCTGGGACAACGCTCCAGACGGGACAACGCTCCACACGTATCCCAAACTCTGGGACAACGCTCCACACGGGACAACGCTCCACACGTATCCCAAACTCTGGGACAACGCTCCAGATGGGACAACGCTCCACACGGGACAACGCTCCACACGTATCCCAAACTCTGGGACAACGCTCCACACGGGACAACGCTCCACACGTATCCCAAACTCTGGGACAACGCTCCAGATGGGACAACGCTCCACATGGGACAACGCTCCACACGTATCCCAAACTCTGGGACAACGCTCCAGAAGGGACAACGCTCCACACGTATCCCAAACTCTGGGACAACGCTCCACACAGGACATCGCTCCACACGTATCCCAAACTCTGGGACAACGCTCCAGATGGGACAACGCTCCACACGTATCCCAAACTCTTGGACAACGCTCCAGAAGGGACAACGCTCCACACGTATCCCAAACTCTGGGACAACGCTCCACACGGGACAACGCTCCACACGTATCCCAAACTCTGGGACAACGCTCCACACGGGACAACGCTCCACACGTATCCCAAACTCTGGGACAACGCTCCACACGGGACAACGCTCCACACGTATCCCAAACTCTGGGACAACGCTCCACACGGGACAACGCTCCACACGGGACAACGCTCCACACGGGACAACTCTCCACACGTATCCCAAACTCTGGGACAACGCTCCACACGTGACAACGCTCCACACGGGACAACGCTCCACACGTATCCCAAACTCTGGGACAACGCTCCAGACGGGACAACGCTCCACACGTATCCCAAACTCTGGGACAACGCTCCAGACGGGACAACGCTCCACACGGGACAACGCTCCACACGGGACAACGCTCCACACGGGACAACGCTCCACACGTATCCCAAACTCTGGGACAACGCTCCACACGGGACAACACTCCACACGTATCCCAAACTCTGGGACAACGCTCCAGATGGGACAACGCTCCACACGGGACAACGCTCCACACGTATCCCAAACTCTGGGACAACGCTCCAGACGGGACAACGCTCCACACGTATCCCAAACTCTGGGACAACGCTCCACACGGGACAACGCTCCACACGTATCCCAAACTCTGGGACAACGCTCCAGATGGGACAACGCTCCACACAGGACAACGCTCCACACGTATCCCAAACTCTGGGACAACGCTCCACACGGGACAACGCTCCACACGTATCCCAAACTCTGGGACAACGCTCCAGATGGGACAACGCTCCACATGGGACAACGCTCCACACGTATCCCAAACTCTGGGACAACGCTCCAGAAGGGACAACGCTCCACACGTATCCCAAACTCTGGGACAACGCTCCACACAGGACATCGCTCCACACGGGACAACGCTCCACACGTATCCCAAACTCTGGGACAACGCTCCACACGGGACAACGCTCCACACGTATCCCAAACTCTGGGACAACGCTCCAGATGGGACAACGCTCCACACGGGACAACGCTCCACACGTATCCCAAACTCTGGGACAACGCTCCAGATGGGACAACGCTCCACACGGGACAACGCTCCACACGTATCCCAAACTATGGGACAACGCTCCAGATGGGACAACGCTCCACACGGGACAACGCTCCACACGTATCCCAAACTCTGGGACAACGCTCCACATGGGACAACGCTCCACACGTATCCCAAACTCTGGGACAACGCTCCAGATGGGACAACGCTCCACACGGGACAACGCTCCACACGTATCCCAAACTCTGGGACAACGCTCCACACGTATCCCAAACTCTGGGACAACGCTCCACACGGGACAACGCTCCACACGTATCCCAAACTCTGGGACAACGCTCCACATGGGACAACGCTCCACACGTATCCCAAACTCTGGGACAACGCTCCAGAAGGGACAACGCTCCACACGGGACAACGCTCCACACGTATCCCAAACTCTGGCACAACGCTCCACACGGGACAACGCTCCACACGTATCCCAAACTCTGGGACAACGCTCCAGATGGGACAACGCTCCACACGGGACAACGCTCCACACGTATCCCAAACTCTGGGACAACGCTCCAGACGGGACAACGCTCCACACAGGACAACGCTCCACACGTATCCCAAACTCTGGGACAACGCTCCACACGTATCCCAAACTCTGGGACATCGCTCCACACGGGACAACGCTCCACACGTATCCCAAACTCTGGGACAACGCTCCACACGGGACAACGCTCCACACGTATCCCAAACTCTGGGACAACGCTCCAGATGGGACAACGCTCCACACGGGACAACGCTCCACACGTATCCCAAACTCTGGGACAACGCTCCAGATGGGACAACGCTCCACACGGGACAACGCTCCACACGTATCCCAAACTCTGGGACAACGCTCCAGATGGGACAACGCTCCACACGGGACAACGCTCCACACGTATCCCAAACTCTGGGACAACGCTCCACATGGGACAACGCTCCACACGTATCCCAAACTCTGGGACAACGCTCCAGATGGGACAACGCTCCACACGGGACAACGCTCCACACGTATCCCAAACTCTGGGACAACGCTCCAGATGGGACAACGCTCCACACGTATCCCAAACTCTGGGACAACGCTCCAGATGGGACAACGCTCCACACGGGACAACGCTCCACACGTATCCCAAACTCTGGGACAACGCTCCAGATGGGACAACGCTCCACACGGGACAACGCTCCACACGTATCCCAAACTCTGGGACAACGCTCCACACGGGACAACGCTCCACACGTATCCCAAACTCTGGGACAACGCTCCACATGGGACAACGCTCCACACGTATCCCAAACTCTGGGACAACGCTCCAGAAGGGACAACGCTCCACACGGGACAACGCTCCACACGTATCCCAAACTCTGGCACAACGCTCCACACGGGACAACGCTCCACACGTATCCCAAACTCTGGGACAACGCTCCAGATGGGACAACGCTCCACACGGGACAACGCTCCACACGTATCCCAAACTCTGGGACAACGCTCCAGACGGGACAACGCTCCACACGGGACAACGCTCCACACGTATCCCAAACTCTGGGACAACGCTCCAAACGTATCCCAAACTCTGGGACAACGCTCCAGACGGGACAACGCTCCACACGTATCCCAAACTCTGGGACAACGCTCCAGACGGGACAACGCTCCACACGTATCCCAAACTCTGGGACAACGCTCCAGATGGGACAACGCTCCAGACGGGACAACGCTCCACACGTATCCCAAACTCTGGGACAACGCTCCAGACGGGACAACGCTCCACACGTATCCCAAACTCTGGGACAACGCTCCAGACGGGACAACGCTCCACACGGGACAACGCTCCACACGTATCCCAAACTCTGGGATAACGCTCCAGACGGGACAACGCTCCACACGTATCCCAAACTCTGGGACAACGCTCCACACGGGACAACGCTCCACACGTATCCCAAACTCTGGGACAACGCTCCACACGTATCCCAAACTCTGGGACAACGCTCCACACGTATCCCAAACTCTGGGACAACGCTCCACATGGGACAACGCTCCACACGTATCCCAAACTCTGGGACAACGCTCCAGATGGGACAACGCTCCACATGGGACAACGCTCCACACGTATCCCAAACTCTGGGACAACGCTCCAGATGGGACAACGCTCCACATGGGACAACGCTCCACACGTATCCCAAACTCTGGGACAACGCTCCAGATGGGACAACGCTCCACATGGGACAACGCTCCACACGTATCCCAAACTCTGGGACAACGCTCCAGATGGGACAACGCTCCACATGGGACAACGCTCCACACGTATCCCAAACTCTGGGACAACACTCCAGATGGGACAACGCTCCACATGGGACAACGCTCCACACGTATCCCAAACTCTGGGACAACGCTCCACACGGGACAACGCTCCACATGGGACAACGCTCCACACGTATCCCAAACTCTGGGACAACGCTCCACACGGGACAACGCTCCACACGTATCTAACTCTTCTCCCTTCTGGCTCCAGAACTATGGAATGCACATCCCATTGCAATCAGAACTGCAGATTCACTCCCAATCTTCCACCGCAGTCTGAAAACGCACCTCTGCAGACTCCATCTCTAGTACTTGCCCTAGCCTCGACCTCCTACAGGCATATGCATACTGTAGGCTCAACTTATATAAATTAAATATCACTTTTGGCACTCCATAGTGTATAGATTTCCTTAGATTGATATTCCACGGTTATGTTCTTCACTCCCAATCTTCCGCCGCAGTCTGAAAACGCACCTCTTGAGACTCAATCTTGCCGTAGTACTTGCCCTAGCCTCGACCTCCTACAGGTGTATGCATAGGCTCAACTTCTGTAACTTAAATAGCACTTTATGTAGACATGGCACTCTATAGTGTATAGTTCTCCTTAGATAGATATTCCACTGTACTTCCAATGTATGAAGCAGAGCATAGCTCTGGGTGCTGCAATGATGTGATGATGATGTGATGATGCAATCACTTTGCATTATCGTTTCTGTTCCTCACTGGGGAAAAAAGGTTTTTGAAGCTTTTAGCTGTCAAAAGCTATTACATAACTTATCAACCAATTGAACCCCTATAGCATCGCCATTCTGGGTCCAACATTCAGCAAAAATAGCCGATCTAAACGCTCACAATGTTGCGAGCTTAGTAGGTCGGCTATTTTTCCACGGAAGATATTGAGTGTAGCGCGAAAACAGGAGAAGGCCTAGTACAGAGCCATGGGGGACTCCGCTCAACTACCCAAGCATGCCGTAGAGCAGGCTTTCCCAAACGGTGGTGCGTGGATGACCTGCAGGGGGTGCGTGACATGAAAAGGGTAATGGCGGACGGTTTATAGTGTTATTTAGCACAAACGTCAGAATCCGGTAAAACAGCGTTTTTGTATAGAGCTGCTTGACTCGAGACGGGAGAGCAGCAGCCCTCTCTCTTTCTCTCTCTGCACGGCCAAATAAGTTTGGGAACGCCTGCCGTAGAGTTTATAAGTGGTTAAACTATGTACTCGTAATTTATGATACGCATGTAAAAAATAAAAAGTGCAGAAAGGCTTGATAAAATGCTGTTTGTGTCTGAAGTCAGTTTCGGCCTGACCTGAAACAGAAATGTAAAGTTTGTGAGCTAGTGACATCTGTTCCCACAAAATTATGAACAAATAAAACAAATTAACCCATTTAGACCTGAGGACGATTCTACAAATGCCTTTTAAATCCAGACAGTTTTCTGAAAACCCCATGTTTCTATGTCAGTGGTACTCAACTTAAGTCCTAAAGGTTGGCAAACTGGATCCTTTGTATTTTAGCCCCCCAAATATGGACATGTTATATATGCTTTGCAAATTGAGTCTTTATCTTTGTTTTAAGAGCTTGGACAGAATTGATAACCTACATATACAGTATATACAATGTATTGGGTTTCTTCAGCATTCCATCGTTATTATCTTTTTAAATATTTCTAATCAAGCTTTGGTTGTTTTTCTTGTTCACAGGGGCTCCATCCATGTTTATCACAGCATGGGTGATAACCAAGGCATATATGAATGATCCTGGGTGAGTTTGAACATGAAATAGTTAAAATGATTCCTCATTAAAGAATTCAAATGTCTTCCACCGTCGTGTAGGTAGTTAGCTTAGTAAAGTTGGGTTGCCAAATTGCCAATTTATTTTGGGGGGTTACATAGTACACATAGTGCATAAATAAACTTTCCTTAATGATTATATCTGGTTTCAGTATTCATTTATGATATATTTTCTCTATTATTAAGGTTATTCTTTTTTTGCAGTCGGTTTGTATTGGGGGTGGGGAGGGGAGGGGGGCGGGTGGGGTCGCGAGACATGGCCAAAGCATTTCCGGGGGTCCCCAGGGGGTCCCCAGCCAAAATCGTTGAGAACCCCTGAAATAGTACAAAACAATACAAGACATCAATGACAGAAGACACGTGTTTACTTGTCAGAAACCATTAGTCACTTTGAACCTAGCCTGAGCTAACGTGTTAGGTTTCTGGTCTAGAGGGGCGGGTCGCGGCTGAGATTTGCGCACGCCCTGATTGGATCTCATCGATCTGTCCGTCACCCCCGGCCCCTCCTCTCCCCCCTAGTGCAGCGCTACGTCACATCATTTGGAGCGACGCCCACCCGGAAGGGTTGACTCCCACTTTTAGACCAGAGCGGCCAATGCGTTCCTCCAGGCTTTCAATTTTTGCACCAACAAAAATGAAAGCCTGGTACCGAGGCTACTTTGAACCTGGCATCCCTATTTTGGGCATTATAGGAGAAATATCAAGTTTTAGCTGAAATGATGGCTCTGTTTTCTGGGTTAGTGGTGTGATAACGAAACACGATTGAAAGTGTGATTAAACAGTCGCTGTCTGTGTCTTCCAACAGATGCTGGGACACCATTGATGTCGATGACAACCGGTGGTGGATCATAAAAACGCCCATTTTAATGACCATACTTGTGAGTCACATCTTCGGCCGCCTGTGTTGTGTTAATAATAATAATAATAATGTTGAGAACGTCATGACTCAGTCTTCTATTGTCTCCGCAGGTCAACTTCTTCCTCCTCATTTGTATAATCCGCATCCTCCGACAGAAGATAAACTGTCCTGACATCGGAAGAAAGGAATCCAATCAGTACTCGTACGTTTTCAAAACCAAAGATGTCAGAGCCAACTTTGGGTTTTTATTATGCAATAAATGGTTCAAGGTCATATCTTATCCGGTTTACGTGCACCGTATAGCAAATTGCTTTGGCTGCTATTATGTTGCTGTTGAGTAGAGATATGCAGAGAATTGCTTCCACTCTGCTTTTGACTAGGATGTGAGATAGAAATAGAACACGTCTGAATATCTTCTCATTAAGTTTCTCTGTTTACTTGCAGGAGGCTGGCCAAGTCAACCCTGCTGTTGATACCTCTCTTTGGGATGAATTACATTATCTTTGCCTTCATCCCCGACCATATTCACCCCCAAGTGAGAATGGTCTTCGATCTTATTCTTGGATCTTTTCAGGTAAATGATGCTCCATAGGCATTTCAAAACACATACAGTGCACGATCATAGGTAGTCAGATTAAACATTTAAAATAATCTCTAAGGCCTCATTCACACGTACCAAACACCAAGCAATGTTTGTTCGTTTTTTTTGGGCCACCACAATGCTTTTCCAATGGGAGTCACATGGTTTGATCAAACATTTGTGTTTGATTGCTGATTGCTCCCCCCTCATCAAACAAAAATGTTTGGTCAAACCATGTGACTCCCATTGAAAATGAATTGGAGCAGCAATCAAACAAGACAGCGCACACGGACAGAACATTTGTTGTGTACAGTAGGTGTGTACGAAGCCCAAGTGTTCAGTAACAGGGGTCTCCCTGTCGCTCTTTACTCATAAACAGAAAATACATGGGTCGACAATCGACACATTGGCCGACCCGGTAAATTCACCTCGCCCTCCCTTGAATTGTGGGAGAGCAAATCTACTTTCCTTTTTATAAAAGATGGTTCAGTGTGCCGTATATATGCCCTAAGGTTCAAGGTTGTGCTTCACTGTTTCATCTTGGGTGCAGGTACAGTACACTAGACTAGAGTAAAGGCTCATACATAGTCTGGATTTACGGTGGTGGGGTGACCACCGAACTACAACATGACGTCACAAGCCGCGGTGAAGAGCAAACCACCGCCACCGCTCCAGCCCTGCTCTCTGTTTTTACTCACCACCGCTCAACGTTATTTCAGATCCGGTGGTCAGCTCACCACCGGAGCGGTGGTCACCTCACCACCGAAAATCCAGACTATGAATAGGCCTTAAAACGTATCGCAGGTACATTAGAGTAAAACGTATCTTTGTTCGGCTTCCTTCAGGCAATGCAGCAGCATAGGTAATAATAATAAAACCGTAAAAAGATCCCCAAGGAGACGAGAAAGGAAGGAATGAAGCACATTTCATTTTAGCATTCAAAGAATTTGAATTTATCATGGCTGCCACTTAGATATTTCCAGGTGGTTTCATTCCCTCAGTTGGGAACCTTCCTAAAAAAAGGCCTTATTTGGATGCACCCTAAATCTCAAACAGTAGCGGTAACTACAGTAATCTCATGTAACAGTAGCAGGCTTCAGAATGCCAGTGTCTCTAATCAAGGGAATTCTATGTCCTTTGTCTTTTGTGGGGTGGGACATTTGGTATATATATTTTTTTTAATTGGCCTAAACTATTGTCTATATACTGTACATACATTCGTGAATTCACTTGGCTGTCGGTATTGAGCAATCTTTTTATAGGGGTTTATATGTGACTATACCATTGACATTTTTTTATTATTCTTTATTTACCCAGGGAAGTAGCTGAGCACAGGTGCTCATTTTCAGCAACACCCTGCACATAGAAACACACAGACAGCCACACACACACACACACACACACACACACACACACACACACACACACACACACACACACACACACACACACACACACACATTAAAACCTGGGAGCTGACCAGTACAACTACAACCACAGTCTTATACTGTTGGCCACTAACTAGCTACAGGGGGAGCAGTTGGGGGTCATCCTGTGTGACATGTGCTATTTTGTGTTTTAGCAACAGTAAAAGAAAAGTGAATCAGAAACATCATGTGAAGCCACCGTTTGTTTGCCTTAGTTTGGGAGGAGTACCTGTGAACGTAGTGTGAGGTGGACTGGATGATGACCTGTTAGATTAGCTCGGCGAATGGTTTTATTAGTGTGTGTGACTGAATCTGTATGTTTGAATTAGACAGTACGGCTCTCAGTGAGCCACTGAGCATGGAATCCAATGTAAACACCGGACACCAAACTCAAGTGTGCGAGGCACATATATTTGAAGCTAAATTGAAGTCCCCTCGTATAAGTGCATGTTCTCTAGAAATGGAAAAATATTTTTTAATTTACAACTGTTCTTAACTGACCGGATTATCCCTTGGGGGACGCTTTCCCCGGTCGTCGACTCTAAAATGGCTGAACTTGTGTCTGTCTGAATTTGGGTATCATTATAACATCATTATATTCAACAAAACTATTCAGAGTATTTCCCCAGCTGAACTATCGTGCTCAGTGTGGCAGTAATTTTCAAAGTCAAAGTTGTCACTGCAGGGATTTCACTTGTGCAATTACTGTATCTCTCTCTCTCTCTCTCTCTTTCGCTCTCTCTCTCTCTCTCTCTCTGGTTTAGGGTTTTGTTGTTGCCGTCCTGTACTGTTTTCTTAATGGAGAGGTAAGGCAGCACACACACACACACACACACACACACACACACACACACACACACACACACACAGGTGTGCATACAAACATGATTACAAAACACACTGATTAGAAGCTCAATAAATCTCCCCTTAGTGTCCTCCCACTGCACTACGCAGTTTACTAATGTTTGTCCGCCTACTTCAATCTTGTTTGATTTTAAGCCCCCGTCCGTCCGTCCGTCTCATCTCTCTCACACCCACGCAGGTGCAGGGAGAGATTAGGCGTAAGTGGCGCAGGTGGATGCTACAGAGGTTCCTGATTGCGGACACTAAATATCAACAGCCTATCGGCAGCAACGGTAACAACTTCAGCACCCAGATCACCATGTTGAGTAAATCCAGCCCGACGACACGCCGGGCGTCCTCCGTCTGCGGGGAGCACCTATCCGCCATTTGAAAGGGAGCCCCGGATAACGCAGCCAATTAGTGTTCAGGCGGATATTCAGCTATAGCTGGAACAATCATACTTACTACCATGTCTCTGTAAAGGTTGAAATGACAGTTGTTATTTATCCGTGTGTGCTGACTGAGCGTTGGAACTGTTATATAGGTCGTGTATGTTTCCATTTTTTATCGCGGTCAACACAGTGCTTCAGACCGTGTGAGATGTTTCATTACCTTCCATGCATTAAGGCTTTGGATTGGATAACATTCCTAGTCCTCCTGCTTGCAGCGCATACGTTCCATGCAATGCAGTCACCGACACTGACCTCTAGTGGTGACATGGGTCTGAGTCCAGGAGATCATGAGTCATGATGACATGATGTTCTGATGTCATTCCCTCTCATTTGTACATCAACAACCATCTAATCAAGTAAAAAACACAAACACGAGAGAGCTGGTCATTGAGAAAAGACTTTTACAATTGACAAATGTAGGCATTTTAGCAGACGTTCTTAATCCAGAGCCATTTACAGTAAGCAAGAACAACACATGGCAATACATCAAATGCATAAAAAAAGACATGACAAACCTGTAATTCAGGAGAGTCATTACTGGTTAAAACCCTCCACAGAGAGAGAGCTCTTCCAGCATGGCCTCAGACAATTTTATTGGCACAAGAGGTAATATAACTCTTGGTCAACATTTTCCACCTGATGCCAAGCAGCGAATCGAGTGCTTAGGCCGAGAGCGGCATCCTATTGAACCAATATGTTTATTACAAGGGTGTGTTGCACAGCCGCTCAAACCACTTAACCTAATGAGCCTACACAGTATGTTGCTGTATATCTTAGGGGACCGATGGAAAGGAAAGGATATCAATGAAACACGCTAGGCTGAGCAAAACATACTCATGTCGCTCAATGCACTTAGCTGTTTCTGACAGCCATTTACTTCGGAGCATACATTCCACTGAATTACTGCCATATTATAGCATTCCAAAGAGGAGACGACTAAAAAAAAATCTCCCGCTTGTGAAATTTATCTCTTGGACAACAGATGCTTTTAGTTTTGTCTGAGTGCTTAGTTTGGTCAGCAGTCACTCATTTTAAGTGTCGCCTAAACTTATCAGACCAGATGTGTTCAATTATCAGTCCAAAAGCACCGCATTTTTGTTCTAGAGACCGTGACGTACCATGTTGTATCTGTGATCAGCTTCAATTAATTTTTCAGCACGTCTTTATTAATATATATATATATATATATAAGTCACTGCAGTGTACTAATGAAAACATACATACGTTGATGGATGTTGCAGTGGCTCTATCTCTGTTTAATGTTGTTTTTAAAAAGCTGACATATTATACCTGGAGCAACCAGCTAGAATACAGAAGACTGTATAAGAACAAGGCATTTCAGTGTTTATATTATTTGCCGACCAAATTTCATGTTGCAGAAGATTTTTACCGTACTAGTTGTATGTGGAAGTGCGAGCATGATCGGTAAACGTACCTCAGACTTAAATGTCTCAGTTCTTGTACATAAGGTGAAATACTATATGTATGATTGTATGTACACACATGTGAAGAGCAGGTTTATGCTGTGTTATATTGTGATGATTTACAGTTCTCAGGTGTTGACTGGAAATTTATGTTTACAGTGTCAGATGTCCTGTTCCTCCCTCCCCCACTCCCTCATGGTATTGCTCCTTGTTTGTTGTATTATGAATTTTGTGCATAATGTATGTACAGAAAATGTTAGTGAACACAACATCAAATGAATATTGTCTTGTGGATTAGCCGGTGTAGCCTGTGCTTCTTAATCAGTTAAAATTGAAAGGCTATTCATTTCACCTCCGGTGTTTGTCTCCTGTAATTTGAAAGGATTACAGTAGTTCCTCTTTTGACAGTTTAGCTTTTTTGGCCTTTCTGCGGTCTTCTTAATCTTGGCATCACTGTTCAGCCACTTATTTCCAAATATTTCCCAAGTTACATATATTTTTCTAGCCCATTCAGGACGGGAACCACTTTTGGCGTTTTAAACATTATGTCATACTTATAGCTATTTTTAGGGCAAATATCTATCTATATAGAATATTCTGCTCAGCCCTTATAGGCCCGCCTCAGGCCGTGAAAATACGCTTGCGTAACCGGCCCTCGACTTCTCTGCATGTCCAAAATAAACGCACGCCTCTCATTGAAAATGAACTATACTAGGCGTGTCCGTTGCTCCTCGTCTGAAAAGGCAGAGCGAGAGAGAGAGAGAGAGAGAGAGGGACGGACGGACGCTGTGTGTGGGACTCCTGTTTTGTTGTTGGTAACTTGTGGTGTTGTGGAGCATTTTCTATATTATTATTAATATTAAATTTTATTTTTTTCGAATCAGCTCCCATTGGCATGGCATTCATTGAGTTGAGTTAGTGACAGCTGACTCACCATGTGGGCTAATATCCAGTTGTGTCATGCTAGTACCACAGTACCACAGTGTGGTACCAAAAATAATTGACATGCATGCGCAGGTACGGTACGGTGCACACGTACGCGCTAGAACGCGGCCCCCTAGATGCAAGAACGCTGTACCCAAATCACCCATTGGTTACTTGTACAGGTTTACTGGTGGTGAGCGAGCCTACCCTAGATTCACGACGTATCAAGTACCCAAATCAAATGTGACCAAATTTGACTGAGGGTCTGCCATTGGATTTCTTTAGGGAATTTTCGTTTTTTCATGTCATATGAAAGCAGCTTCAAATTAACATATTGGTTGTTCAGTTTGATCCACCAGTTTTGGAGATATGGCTTATAGAGTAATGTCTTGCAGAGAAACAGCGAGTTGAGAAAACAGGCTTGAAAGGTTCACTTCTGTGGTCTCTAACATTACACCTAGCTACATGTTTAAGCATTTATTTCATATTTACATTTCAGCTCTGACACTTATTTCAGACATGCATGCATACTACATGCTAGTATGTGAAGAGTCTGCCTGTGCTATTAACTCACTTTGAAAAAAAAGTTTTTCTACTGAAAAAAAAAAAAGCTGGAATTTGCACGATGGCAGGCTCTCAGTCAAATCTGGTCACAAATGGCTACTTTGCATAACAGGTTTAACTGTTTACAGAGCGGTTTGTAAACCCCTCTTACAAAGCCATGTCACAGAAGGTGCACTGGATCAAATATTTGACACGACTAAATAATGTGAAGTATGCAAATTACTTGTGTGATTTACTTACAGTAAATTATATCAAGAGTTTAACCGTGCTGTATCTGTTAAGATGTATAATAATGTATTGTGATAGTTTGCAACGCATTTGTATTAAACGACAATTTGAAGAATTTTGGAATTGAAAGGATGGTATTGTTTTCTGCTAAGTAACTGCTCTAGCATGCTTTAACATGATTGAATTGCTTTCAAGCATTTAGCTAAATAAAAGCTCTCATCGAGATTTACGTAAAACACTGCCCGTCTTGCATGTCCTCCGAGATGCAAGGCTACTCCGTGGTGGGAAATAATACAAGTAGCCTACAAGAGAATGGCAACACGCGACAGTAATTTGTAACTTACATTTTTGTAGAAGAGGCAAACTAATATTGTTTGTGCCGTTTGCTTTGATTGAATAATTGATTGAACACGTAGGCCTATGTACTATGATTTGATTTGGCTGTGTTCTAAATTAAAGTGTTAGTGTTGATTATCGTGTATTAATCTAAACTAACACTAAACTAATACTATTATGCTTGAATGGGTGAAAATACTATTATGCTTGAATGGGTGAATGTAATGCACAATCTATATGCAAAGCACCTTGGATAAAGGCGCTATATAAATGCACCGTTTACCATAAGAAACATGCTGGAGCAGGCCAAGGAGATGTTGTAGTGTAGATTAGAACCTTGTAGAAAAGGCCTTTTGTGTAAAACTGCTTTGTCTTGTTTTATTTGTCTATTCAATTAAAATCACACTTTCGTCACAAAGATGACATCTGATTATGTCAACAACATGATGTCCAATCATTTGACCACATTCTGTGCTCAAACAGACAGATAGTCAGATACACAAAGCGGTGCATTGGAGCAGGCACCCATCGAAAATACATGATTAGTTGTTGCTACAGGAAATATACGACCCATGCCCTCCAAAGGGAAGTATCATTAAAATAGCACTCAGGATGTTATAGCTTAGATTGGGGTCTGAGAGATTAAAACAATGTATCAAATAGGGGTATGTGGCCTATTGCATATCAAACTGGGGGTCCTCGAAATTAAAAAGGTTGAGAATCAGGACAGCAAGCAGAAGTGTCACTTTGCCAGGTCCTTATCGACAGGAGTCTCTGTCTCCCTGGTCTGTGTGTAACATTGCCTGATGCTCACACACACCGTGTCCACTGTGTGGTCATCCTTGATGATGCACATTTGTACTGCAACTAGCTGTGGACATGCGACCCCTCCTGCATGGAAGAAGGTGGTGTCACCGAAGCTTTGCAGCAAATGGACTGGGCCATGTACTGTTCTGGTGTCTGGAGAAGCTTGTAGGGAGTGTATAAGTAAAGATGGGGGTGCCATAGTTTCGTATGCGTCTATGGAGTTAACATTACTCTAATAGACCCCCGGGTGTGGTTATAATATTCAAATATTCCCTGTGTATATTTTTGTTTTCTTCCTCAAACCTGAAAGCCTGAGTCAAAAGGCCCAATCGAAATACGTACACCGCTTTAGTGACACGCTAAAGTCATCCCCCCCCCTTTATATCATACAACAGCAGCTGGGGGGCGAGGCTTCAGTTCAGGTGGGTGGTGCTAAGGCGAAAACCAGGTATACGTAATGAAATGGTCGGTGTGGCCACAAAAAGTCGCCGAAGTCCTGACGTCACTCGCTCATCCCCTGGTTCCCGGAGGTTTCGCCATGGAGAATAACATTGGGTCATCTTAAAATCGTCTCATATAAGAATTGTGGTCCAAAAATAAACAAACTGTCTCTGCGATATTGTCGGGAAGGCGTCTCGTTTACGAGTCACTCATTTGATACAGTCTGTTTCTAGCTAAAATGCAACTAATTCGGCAGCAGTAATATTATTGGCGTTTTCTCGCAGTCAGTTGATTCTTCATATCCATACGAGTGGAACCACTGGGACGAATTGTTTGTTTTTCAAAAACAGTTCTTATATGAGGCGATCTAAGATCCCCCTATGGGGATTACAATACAAACTAAAAAACACACAAACCGGTGGACTTAAGGCCCTCTAGCGATATTGGAGTCAGACTTTGATCTGATAGAGCATCAAAGTCTGACTCCAATATCGCTAGATAGAGTCTATCATAATACCTGATGATCAAAATCTAAACCTAAAACTAAAAACAACAACCTAGAAACACTGCATTGTATGCTTCCGCCCACAGTTTACATCTATAGATACTGTATATAAATCAAGGAATCTCTGTGGTTAAAAAACGTGCCCATAGATGGAGATCCCTGAACCTCTGATTTACAGACCTCCCTCTCCTACAAAACAAAAAGCTAAACAATAAATCAATGTCCACTGAGGAGCAGGGGAGCTGACGAATAGATATGGTCATGTTTGTCTTTGTCGCCTAAAGGGTCTTCCTATTTGTTCAGAAATCAATGCCCCTAAGCAGCAGAACTTTGCTGAAGGGTCCAAGCAGTCTTGTATCCTGACGATAATCCAGATGAATGGGGTTCTTTTTGCCCACCTTCAGGCAGCCTCCTGGGGAGCAGGCCTCTTCAGGTCCCTGATCTGTTTGACCAGGTACATCTTCTCTTCATTGAACTGTTCGTCCTCCGTCCTGTCGTTCTGGAACTTACTGAGGAATTCGATGAGTTTGGTCTGGTTCTTCAGCAGAATGTCCAGGATGGGCTGTGTCTTGTTGGAGTTGGCCACAAACACCTTAAAAACATGGAACGTCTCAAACTGAATGTTACGGCTTTCGTCTCGCAGTAGGTTCATCATTAGCTTCAGATTCTCTGGCTGGCTGATGTATTTTGTCATGATGGTGAAGTTATGCCCGTTGAGAAGAAGCTCTTCCAGTAACTGGAGGGATTTCCTTTTGGTCACATAATTCTCAGAGTGGAGTAACTTCCCATATTCACTAAAGAACTTGTCGTAGTGCTGCTCCAGGAACTCTGTGCTCAGTAGCTTGTGTCTCGTGAGCAAGAGCTTAAAAGTGTTAAACGCTTCGGAGGCAGTGACGACTGTAGATGTCTCGATGTACCTGAAGAGGTCATAGAACCGCTCTGACCACAGGACGATCTGGGCCAGCGGGGCGTGACCGATGCACTCTCTCAACATGATGCCACAGTTTAGGGCAATCAGTTCCGGAAACTCGTACCCCTTGAGCAACATGAAGAGGATGTCCGGTCGGGTGGACAGGTACTCCACCGTGGGCATCCGAGTGCCGATGCGACGCCCCAGGACGTGGACGAAGATCTGAGCGACGTCCTTTTTCCTCTCAAAGACGATGAGCTGCAGGTTGGCTATGAGGGTGCTGAGCAGGCCACTGGCGTAGAGCTCCTGAGCAAGCTGGGCCACCACCGCCGCGGCTCGGGGCTCGCTGTCGACTGTGCCGTAGAGGATCTCCTTCATGGACACCAGGCTCTTCGACACCTCCTTCGTGGCCTTCTCCACCTTCTTGTCGGAGATGTCGTCGTGCCTCTCCAACACCATCATGCTGTCCTTCAGGTTCCTGACGATGTCCACCGGTGACTTCTGGGACTTGTAGAAGGGGAAATGCATGGTGTGTTACCGGGGTCGGGTGATCTTAGTATAGTGCACACACTATAATAGACCGTGAATGTATAATTCAAAAAACTATCCTAATTCTCTATCTAACGAATAGTCGGAGAGGAGTGCTGGCACGTTCATTTATAGCTCCAAACATTCCCATATTTGATTGGACAGAGCATTTGCTTACGTCACAGTGATAGTAACATCTAGACAACTATAGGCTACCACAAGCAAAAACGGCCTCTTTGATGACTAATTAAGGCTCTGTTCCATTTAGTGTACAGTGGTTCTCAAAGACTTTTGAGGGGTGCTAGCCCCTCCTATATATAGCTTTTGTCCCCATACGTCTCATAATTGCCATTGACAATGAAAGGAGAAACTATAGGTCAAATGTCCGCCAATATGACGTAAATTTAACATAAATTCAGTTGTTCATGAGATGATTAATGATGATGTATAATGATAAGAGCGCCCCTCACTTCACACGGGTCAGAGTTTTAATCTGATGACGTGACATGAAGAAAATAAGAAATACATGAAGAGGTACAGGCAGGGAAAACAGGGTCCCTGTGACATCATGTGGGTCAATACATAATCATCATCATACTGTACCTGTGAAAGAAATGCAAATGCAACTCCTTTCCATGCCGGAAGGCAGCATTCAGGAGAATTGCTTTTTTTCCCGAAGTCTCCTGAACTTGAACACAGCATTTTTGCGTTGAACAAATTTGTTTAGAAATCCATGTCGTTGCACCGCATCTCCACTAGCTAAAGAGTGCTGCATGGGTTGTTTCCCCCGAAAATAGTTGTGAGTTTGTAGATCTGCTATTTTTGTCCAAAAGTGCCCTCTTTCTGCCTCTCTAACACTCTCTGCACGTCCCTGCTTGTATGACTCAACGCTTGAAATTGTCGGCGCAACCACACTTGCACTTTCCCAGAATTGCACGTTTCTAGTTATTATTTGAGGGGCGCTAGCCAGCAGGGAGAAAGAAAATCAATTACCAACAACTTGTCCGTCTGCCGGGACAAGGGTTGGACAGCATGGCTAATGACAGTGGAAGTGGGATGTCGAGGATTCCCAGCTCAGTGCAATCCGATGTCAAAGGTCGGGCTGAGAGGTCACTTGAGGAAAACAACAGTTTGTAGGAGAAGCAGCAGAGAGAGCCTCCTATTGGCTCTGGCATAAATGAGAGGACAATATAGCTGCAAGCCTGGAGGAGAGGGGCAGTGATTTGGCCAATCACTGCTGACCCGCAAACCCGAGTGTTGTGGTTCAGAGTCTAAACACTCTTAAGAAGGTTGGGGACCCCCCCTCCAAACTGCAATTAATGTATCTTTCAGACCCCCCCCCCCCTCCCCTCCCCTCCCACCTACCCATGCAAACACAGTAGTACTGAGTTTGTAAGGCATTTGTGGGTCAAGAAAGTACCTGTTGAGATTTTAGCACAATGGTTTACACATAGTCTACCCTGCCTGGAGTATTTTACATATAGTCTACCCTGCCTGGAGTATTTTACATATAGTCTACCCTGCCTGGAGTATTTTACATATAGTCTACCCTGCCTGGAGTATTTTACATATAGTCTACCCTGCCTGGAGTATTTTACATATAGTCTACCCTGCCTGGAGTATTTCCAAGATATTTGTTTGCATGTAAACATTTGTTGGAGGGGACGGATAGGCGGAGAGGCCCACATATTTGAGCATTGACCTAAAGGGCCCCACTGGCCCTTTATGTAATCTGGTCATGACGAGTGAACGTAGTCAAGTGTTTCTTTATATAAGATTGTCAGTTGTTGTTTTTAAAATGGCAGATTGATTGCAAAGTGTTTTAGAACAACGGGACATAAAGTTAGACACAAAAATAAAGCGAGCAAACAACACATTTATGTTTCTCTGCGTGCGTGCGTGTGTGCGCGTGCGTGCGTGCGAGAGAGAGAGGATTACTGATTACTTTCCCATCCTTTTTGTGGCCAGTGTGATGATGTTATGCACAAAGATAGCTCTGATCCATAGCCCTAAATGCCCTTACTGCCGTAGGGCTATGGATCAGAGTTAAGAGGACAGTCCCTAGCTGGCTGCTCCTGACCAACACTCAAAGATTTAATGTGGAGCAATGAAAATGTATGTTTTGGCTCCCCCTAGGGTTATATTAAAGTACTGGCCATACTGACAGGTTGTTTTCAGCTAAAGTGTTGGTAGCCTTTAGTTTATGGTGTGCTATTTTCATATGGCATATTCTTTCCACATATCGTTGCTGTTTGGAGGAAACCTCATAACTTTTTAGATTTTTGGCACAAATCAGTGCTGTTGAACACCCTTTACGTCTGTGTGTTGTTTAGAAAAAATTGAACCAATGGAAAGTAGTAAAAAGTGCTTTGGACAAAACCTCTTAACTCCATTGGACCCTCAAACTGTCTGCTAAAGCAACTAACTCCACCACCTCTCCCCCTCTCATGGAAGTAATTGACAATATATAAACTCACAACACCAACTTTGATGAGGCTGTATTGCTTTGTTTTTAAAATATATGGTTTTCTTCATTTCCTGCAAAAATTATATTTTTTCATTTCCTGAAAAATTTATATTTTTCATTTGCTGAAAAATGAACATTTTGGAGTTATGAGGTTTCCTCCCGACAGCAGAGATGTATAATTTCATAGCACATGACTGGAGCTGGAGCACTAATACAAAGTCATCTGGACTATGCATGCACCTCATGGTAGGCTCTAGTAGCCTACCACAAAGGCGTTAAAAGTAAAACTTATATGGAAGCATGAGTTCAAGTCCGTTGCTCTCCCCATGTCCCCTATGTATGGGGACTAGGTTGGCGGAGGGTGTGAAGAGCCCAGGATCACATTAGATGATTGACACAGGGGTGAAAATGTGTTACAAAAACTTATTTTGCAATCTGTTAATAACATAATCAATCAATCAATTCCAATAGATAGCACACAAGCAGTCAGAATCCCTGTGTGAAGCTCCTCATTTGTATGTGGCTCCAACCGCAACAGCAAACAGTAATTGAACAGTAATTGAACAGCAAACAGTAATTGAACAGCAAACAGTAATTGAACAGTAATTGAACAGCAAACAGTAATTGAACAGCAAACAGTAATTGAACAGTAATTGAACAGCAAACAGTAATTGCACATCAACACTGAAAGAAAAGCAGCCCATCATCTTTATTTCTACCTCATGTAAATCAAACGGTTCATCAAGAAGAAAAAAAGGACAAAATATGTAACAAAAATGATATACAAATACGACTCGGGTCCAGGTACAGTTTAGCTTTTTGTACAAGAAATACATAGTTTAACAACACTGTACTTGAGGAATTACCTTTTTGTTCTCTCGTTGCATATAGTGGTAAAATAATGCAATCTGTATGCATAACACTACACTGCGCCAACAGAGGCCAAATAAATGTACCCTTGATGTTGCTAGTTTGGGCCTATGAAATTAGCACAAATATTAGCCTATACATATTATGGTAATGGTGATGTTTTAAAGAGGCATCTCACCCCAAAAAGCTGCTTTCTGAAGCATGTAAATTCACAAAAGGCTCACTTGGTTACTTAGCACTTCAGTCATTTGGGATTCTTATAGGAATTCAAATTCAAAACAACAAAAGCAGTGAATATCCATGGAAAATCAACCACACGTGTGGCTATGAAGACGTGTAGTTGTTGAGATGTATAGCATGATGATGAAATGCCCCACAGCTCAGTTACAACTTGGTTAGACGCAGCGTATTGAGACGGACAGGAAGAGTTGTTGCTCCCTCTGCGTAGCGAATCTCTCTCAAAATCCCGTTCCAGCAGGTGTCTGATTCATCGTACCTATGGGAGATTAGAAGAGCATGTTCTAATATTGTATGGCTAAAAGAAAAGAATAAAACGTAGTTTATTACTGGCGTAACGTTTTGACCTAACCACACCAAAGGGTCAAGACGGTTTTAGCGTTGTCCCTGCGGTGTGATATGTCTTGTTGCACGTTGACCCACGTTGACCCTAGTGATCCAACGCATGGAATTCAACGGCCCCAAACCACACCAAAGGGTCGAGACGGTTTTAGGGTTAACTCCTTGCAAGCGTTTGGAGTTGCATGGTGACTCTTTGGTGTTCTTAGGGCTTTAGGTCTTTAGGTCAATATCGATATTTGCCTGATGAAGACCTAAAAAGGTTCAAACTTTGTGCCAGTAATAGATAAGGTATCAAAGTATAGGATATCTATCCTAAGTATCTATACTTTGACTCAAGCACTGGGGTTCATGTACTTTGTCCACCACATGCCAATAACAGCAGCTCTCACCTCCAGATGTCGTTCATCTCTGTGGGGACCAGCTCTGGTTTCCCTTCACTGGGCATCATGGCGAAACCCCCTATAGCGTACAGGTGACCCCCCATGGAGATCAGGTTGAGGGAGCTGCGCTCCTGTGGAAACTCTGTAAACTCAGACCACCTGTAGAATGACACAAACACACACACACCACATAGATGATGAATATTGAATAAGGAACCAGTGCTTTCTAAATTATATCGGCATGCATACGTTATAATATGATTGTTTCATAGCTAGCCTATATCAACTAGTCTATGAATGGACAATATTAGATTTTGGAATCACACAGATTGGGACCATAGGGACTCCGAATCACCCGTACCTAAACAGGGGAAGCACCCTATGATCCGACGGACCATTGCTCCGAAGGAGCATTGGTCCGAGGTGCGCTGGGGGTCGGGAGAGGGTTGGGGTTAGGTTTAGGTGTCTGCCCCGGGGGAGGTTAGGGTTAGGGTGAGGGTTTGAGGTAGGTTGTCGATCGGACCAATGGACCGTCGGCATATTGATTCGGACCCCCTAAACAGCAGATCCAAAATGACAGGTGGTAGCTGGGGTGGAGGAGGGTGAGCAGCTAAAGTTTAGCATACAGCAGAATCAGAGCAGCAGCAAGTAAGCAAGCGGGAAGAGCAGTGCAAAACTTCCAGTTTAAATAGCCAGTATGAAGATGGAGTGAGTGTGTGATTGGCTGAGTGAATCGAGGTGAATGAGAACGTGATGCTGAGGCAATTAACGGACGGCAGCAAACTGCACTGAGTTTCCTGACTGAACTTGCTCTGCGCATGTCTGTGATAGGCACGATGCTCATATCTACAAGCTCACAATGCTTTGCAATGCACAGCATTGAGAGCTTGTAGATCAGCTATAGAGAGTATTCGCGTGACATCATCATCATACCCGGAAGTTATGCGGGAACGCTTACTTAGTGGCAAAAAAACGACTTTCTGTCCTTGACGGCCCATACATCCAAACAGAAAAGATTGATTGCATTAAATGACATTAAACTAGGCTACGTTAAACTCACTTCATGCATGCGCATACCCTCTATCTTCCAGGTAGATGCATGTGAGTAATGTAAGTAAGCACCCACCCTGGGAAGATACCCCTTTTTTTATTTTATAAAACGGAAGAGTCTCACTTGTTGTTGGCGATGTCGTAGACCTCCACTGTACTTGTTAGACCAGAATCTGTGACGCCTGTCACCACATAGATCTGGTCCTCGTGTACAGTGATGCCGAACAGGGAGCGCGCCGTCTTCATAGGAGCCAGGTCCTTCCACTCAAACTTTGTGGGGTTGTAGACACACACCCTCTTCATGCATTTTCTGCAAAGGACAGAACGATGGAGGGATAGAATGGAAAACAGTTGAAGGTCACTCATCATGATAATGTAAGACTTGTAGAGTCTGTGTTTTGGAATAAGATATCCAATGTATGGACGACAAAACAAAACAAACAATTGAAAACCATTTAACACAGAGTATAATGCTGTAGGTAACTTAAAATACATTGATAAACTAAAGGAACCTGATGAAGATCCCAGTAATCAGTTGGTCAGTTGGTCAGAAATAAAGCCATTGTTGGTCCTTTAAGTTGACAAAATAGTAACAAATGAAATATGAAGCTGTTGACAACTCGGTGACAACGAAGCTGATTGAGAGTAGAAAAATAACGGAGATTGTAATTCAACTTAAAGCCGTAATCAACACTTATGTCAATAAGTGCCACATACTTGCTCTCTGACTTTCCTCCCATGACGTACACAAGACCATTGTGTGACACAGTTCCATGTCCGTACACAGCGTACGGTAGAGGGTCCGACTCCCCCCATTTGAATGACCTGTGAAAAGAATAGAATATAGCCTCATCATGAGTCATGAGTGATGACTGTGTACAGTTGCTCTTCCAGTCATCTGACTGACTAATCATGTACTGTTGAAATAGAAAAGTCTAAACCAACTGTTGTTATACAAGGACAAAATGAGAACAACAACCTGATGTCACTTTCCATTTCAGGCAATGGATGGATGGTGACAAACACTATTCTACTGTACTTACTGTCTGTCATAGATCATAACGGAGTCTAAAACATGGTCTCCCTCCTTCAGTTCCTTGCCACCCACGACAAAGATGGAGTTTTCTGCTTCAGTCAGCCCAAACAGACACCGGGGGTTGGGTAGAGAGGGCATCCCCAGCCATTCAGAACTCACTGGGTCAAACTGGGATCAAAGGAAGAACACAGAACTGAATCATTATTTTCAAATTGAAATCTATTTTCTTTCCATAATATGCAAAACAAATAACTGTATATAGCTTTGTTTAACTCAGAGAGTGTAAATACTTACCCAAATGGACACGTAATCGTCCAATTTCATTGATCATCAACATCATTTTGTTCTCACATTATTATACACTGGATCGGTTATGACGGGGATGTTGGATTAAAACCCATTTTGGGCGGGAACCCCTTTTGGTGTTAGCATTATGTTATGCTTCAGCTATTGAAAGATAGCAGATCTACAAGCTTGTAGGTCTGCTATTTTTTGAAAAATCGAAGAACGACTGACATAGAAACATAGCTTTTTCAGAAAACTGTCCTGATGTAGAAGATTTTTTTTTAATCTGATCTCAGGTCAGAATGGGTTAAACATATAATATACTACTAATCCTCATATTATATATTCACCTGTAGGAAGTAGGAGGTGTATGGCTCATCTTTGTCCTCCTCGTTGTAGATGAGTCCTCCGGCCACAAACACCTGGTTGTGTTTGGTCACTAAGCTGCAGTGGTTCTTGGGAATCTCTGTGGACTCTGAGGCCACGAAGCACTCGTTTGCCACCGGGTCATAGGCCACAGTACCCGAGTCACTGATCATCAGCACCAGGTCCGTCTCAAACATGCCGAACCGCGGGTTGTTGTTGAGGATGCCAGGAAGCAGACCCTCATCTTCATCCTCCTCCTCGCTGCTGCCCCCCAACGCCCCCTCGCTCCTCAGAGGTTTCGTGGGCTTCGGGAGGAGACCGTTGTATGCGTTCTTGATGAGCTCAAGTTCCTTCTTGACGTCCTGGTTTAACTTTATGTGTTTGTGGCACTCTACTTTGGTTTGGAAGTAATCCTCGGGCACCAGCCGGAAACGGACGCAGTGCAACAACTCGGGCAGGTCAGCCATTCGCTCTTTCTCGTCGTATGAAACCCACTCCATCAGGGACTCGAACACCACCTCCTCCCGGTCCACGTTCAATATGTCCAAGGTGATGATGGCGGCCAACTCAGCCGGGCCGAGTTGGAGAAAGTCCTGGTCCCTGACGATAACCTGGTAGCGTTCGCAGATGAAGTCCCTGGCGTCCACGGCGAGCCTGGGGCAGTCGAGCAGCAGGCCGAGCCTGAAGATTGCCAAGCAGTTGCCCAGCACCAGCTTCTCCTGGAGGAAGGACACACAGGCCGTGAAGAGGGAGGGGATCTGGTACATGTTTGCCACCATGAAGATGTCCTGGACATTCTCCTCTGTGAGATTGATGTCAGAAGTGTATAAGTATCGCAGGATCGGGCCCATAACGTCCGGTTCCACGTCTTTGAGGACACACTCACGCTTCTTGCTTTCCTCCAGCTCTGACAGAAACATGGCCTTGAAGAAGGGGCTACTGGCAGCCAGCACCAAACGGTGGCAGGGAAACTCCTTGTCCTGGATCTTGAGAACACAGTCCACAAACTTCTCGTTCTCCAAGAGGTCACAGAGCCCGTCCTGAAGCAGGGTCTGCTGGTACATCCGTGGCTGCTCTATCGGGTCTATGGTCATGGCCGCCATTTTGTCCTGTCTGCTTAACCCGGGTTGCGGTTTCTGGGAGGGAGAGCTTTTTGGAAGAGGGGCACCCTACTCGAACCCCACGCCAGAACACGACTGCCTCTATTCACAGAGCTGGATTATACTGTGGCTACTACTCTCCGCCGGCAGGCTGCTATAGCCGCAGCTGTCTCTGGACGTCAGTCACACTGCAAGTCAGAGGGTATTTATAGACCTGGGTCCTCACAAAGCTGAGGAATCCATTTTGGTGGATAGGGAAGATGGCCTGCAGTCCCACTCCAGCACAGGACGGTCCCCCGCAGACAGCTGAATGAATAGCCAAGTGCACCGGTAGGTGTCAGCATGTTAAATCCACCACATCCTCTCACCATTCAGCCTGCATGGCCGGGTCCTGTTACTTTGATGAAATATTCACTCCACCTCCATGTCTCTCTCTCTCTCTCTGTCTCTCTCTCACTAATCTGGAGTGGAAACTCTTACTCTCACTATTTAGCCTAATAGTGAAAATGGCTTGTGTTGTGAGCTAGTCGACTTTTGTATAAAAAAATTGCTATTTAAAAGAAAAACTTTAGAGGAACTTTTTTTTAAACAATGGTATTACTTAGTTCACAATGATGTTACAAATAGGAATTAGCTATGATTTTGTGCAACATGTTTAACATTTTTGGACTATATCTCCAAACAATTGCCATGCAACTTTAACCCATTCTGGATGGGAACCCGTTTTGGTGTTTTAACTAAGCATTATGTTATACTTTAGCTTGTAGGTCTGCTATTTTTGAAAGATCGTGAAAATGCGGCACAGATCTTTGAATATATATTCTTTCAGAATATATCAGGCCTAAATTTAAAGACTCACACTCAAAGGCTCAACACCCCCTGTGATCTTTGGGGGTTGGGGGGGCTGGGACCCCATGTTGGGAAACACTATAACACTATAACAAATCACTGGAGTCATTTAATTGTAGACACATAATAAATTAAACATCGACGGGCCCTGACACCAGTCTAGTCCAACATGTTTCAGGAATGTGAGATGAAAACCATTACATTTCTCTCACTTTCACCCCTTTCAATGTGTGGATCTCCAAGGTGTATACTGTACTTAAGTACAGTTTTGAGGTATTTGTATTTTGTACTTTACTTGAGTATTTCCAATTTCCAATACTTCTACTCCACTACATGACACTACACGACAACTTTAGTTACCAGTTACTTTGGCGATTTAAATTTTGATATACATTAACCACTTCAATGCCATACATTTTGGCCATTTGAAAATAGCCGATCTACAAGCTCTCAATGCATAATGTTGCGACGTATTGAGAGCTTGTAGATCCGGCTATTTTCAATAGATTTTTCTACACATTTTGAACTTGTGAAATGGGACATTCTGCAATATGAGTACTTTTACTTTTAGTACATTTTCAATTCCGTACTTTTACTTGTAACTAAGTAGTTCTAATGTATGGAGTATTGGTACTTTTACTTAAGTAAAACAATTGAGTACTTTTTCCAACACTTTCAATAGAGGACAAAGTTTATTAAAAATGTCTTCTGTCATTCTGTAGCGTTTAGCCTATATTAATGTTGTTTATATTATTACTATTATGATTAATGATAATAATAAATATAGCTGCAAGCATCTATAAGACGGGGTCATGCCCAAAAAGAAAAAATAAATATACACAATGATCTTCTATAAACATTGATGACTGAAATTGACAAGTAGGCTAATCACACTTGTGTGAAGTGAGTGGTGCTCTTTACCATCATATTCCGTGCTCAGCCAATCAAATCTTCACAAATGGGCTTTCCCATGTGGGTTTTAATTAGATTCTAAACTAGATTCTGTGGTTGACGATTCTGTGGTGACGTCAGTTTATTTTTTGGTTATACGCTGATTGGCTGAAAGGGTTGTTTGTCAACACTGTAGTCAGACTCCATTCACATGTATGGAAAAGCTATACGCAATATTGAGTTAAACATCTCCACAACAGGAAAGAATATAGAATAAATAAACATACATGTAAATGCTTTCTACATTAAATAACGAACAATATGGGGTTGTATAGCTGTTCTTGAGTTTGTGATGTGGCATGATTGGCATGATTGGGACTGGAGACTGGAGGTGACGTCAGCTTTTTTTGCTATGCTGATTGGCTGAAGAGGTTGTCTGTCAACGCTGTAGTCATTGTGAATGAATGCATGGGACCCGAATGGAAACAAGACCGCAAGGTCTTTCTTCGGTGCTGTCCTTTTGGACCAATGCTGTGCTTGACTGTACCCTGTACTGTTTGCATCTTATTGTCTAATAAAATTATCAATCAATTATCAATCAATCAAAGTCCTGCAAGTAACCAGAGTCCAGACTCCTCTTGCATAAATGGAGATACGATTTCAAGGGGAGTGGTTACCAAGGCCACGAAATTCTTTGACGTCGCTTTTTTTAACATTCGAAATAGTGGATCGAGAAAATCATAAAATGTACTCATTGGGGGGACTCTTTTGACGAATGACTGTGAGCTTCAGTTCCTGAGGGATTCCACCATATTGCCGAATTTCATGGAAAACGACAGCACAGAACTGCCAAAACTGCTATAAATGGTGGAATCTGTACGGAAACAATAAGGGGTCTACGCCCTTCGGGCTTGACCCTATAATACGGTAATATTATTTCACTTTTGTTATAGGCCTAAGATACAAACATTCCTGTGGATTTAGTTTTTTGCCATTAAACAACTTTTGAGTACAGCAAACCTTTTATGCTATTTGTTAGCGATATTGAGACACTGACAATTCAGTCTACGTGTAAAACAATTACTCAGACATTGTTATTCCAACAGGTTTTTAATTCTTTCATCTTCCCAGATGGAAAGGAAATATATGAACATATATGCCAATATATGCCACATATATGTTGAGAGACATATATGTAGATATGTGCATATATGTTGGTACATATAGGTGGCATATATTTAAAAAAATATATATGTACATATATTTTCTTTCCATGTGGGATTGTAACAAATGGAACCCATCAGAACCAAAACATTCTCTTTTGAAGTGATGATTGATGTGTTAAATGTGTTTAAAAATAGAAACCTGGAAAAAAGGAGAGAAAAAAAAGAAAGAAAAAAAAAGTAATAGCTGTCAGCAGGGATTTCTTTGTGTGTCTGTGGAAGACACACAGCAGACTTTTTAGGACACAGGCAGAGTGCAGCTGGCCCATAAATGGCCATATTATTCCCTGCTATGCTGTGGCTGTTACCTTTAACAACAAACCCAGTTGCCCCGGCCTCAGTGGCATGTATGTACGTTTCCATCTCATGTGAGAGGGGGTAGATAATGCAGAAATGTCAGTCACACCCAATCTCTTGTACGAGATAACGATAGTCGGCGTAAAGCAGCCATGCGCTCTCTCTCTCTCTCTCATTCGGAGAGAGAGAGAGAGAGCCATGCTGTGTTCAGTGTGGGTCTCAGTGCTTCAGCTGAGCTGAATTCAATTTTGAATGGAAACATCACTAAATGGAAACATCACTCAGTGTCAGTATGTTCTATATCAAGTTCAAAGTGCACTGCCGGCGAGGGCAATGGCTGTTTACCTCTGAACAGCACTCAATAAATCAATAGAGACGTAATTAATCTGCAATTTCAATTGTTGATTCTGCAGATTTTCCCCCTGGACCCACCTGGGGCGTAACAGGTTAACATATGCAGCAGGATTTGCATTTCTGCTTTTTGAAACAGTAGAGCAAAGATACGACGCAGTAGCCGACAGACGATAAATTATGGTGGGCGGACAGTCGTCTGAGCAGAAAACGCTATGTGATTATGCAATAATATGTGAAAGTGTCACCTTTGTTTAGAGTTTATTCAAGTTTAAAACCTTTTTTGAAAATATAAGAGTTGTAATACTTGGGTTTAATTGTCTGAGGTAAAAATTGAGGCACCCTCAACTCAAAAAGAAAGTATGAACATCCTCATAATTTGAGTACATTAAAAATAGATTCAAAAAACAACAATCGAAAAAGGACCTAGTAGGAGTTCCATTACAGTACTGCATCGTCATCATCAATATATTATTATCTCTGTCTTAAAAATATATTTTCCATGCCTATGATCTGATAATCAAATATCTGTTTTTGGATACATTATAAATGATACCATTACCATTACACCATAACATACAAAATGCACCATTAGTGGGCTTTGTGCCAAAGAACATGTGGCGGCTAATCCACAGCAAGGGCACTTCAGGACATTTCACAGTTCAAAACCCTTTGCTTCTGACAAACAAAAGCAACAAATGTGGACTTGTAAGCAAGACTTAGTCATCTGGTTTCAGTCCAATTCCGAGGACCAGGCTGTCGTATACTGTAGTTAAAGTCTTTCAACCTCCGTTTCATTTCATTTCTTTACTCTGCCTTCTCTTTGGCAACGTCTATCGGCTTCGCCGCCTCCGCCTCGGCCTCTTCCTGCAGGGCCAGGGTTCTCTCTCGTTCCTTCACCAGCTGCACACCACAGTAGGTCACGAATAACACGGACAGGGTCGACACGGGGAAACCTGGAGAGAGGGAAGAAGAAGATGGAAGTGGTGGATCTTCATGGCTGGGTTTAGCACCTCTGAAGGGCCCCATGGCGCTGAAGCTCGAAGGGCCCCCGCACGCGTGGACCCGTGCGCGAAATCTTTTGCGGTTTTGTGCAGGGTTTTTTTTTTTGGGTCGTTTCTCTGGCCTATTCCCGGCCGCCTCCCCACCCCAGAGTGACAGCTAGCCAGGCAGTAACAAACAGAATCACCTCTCCACCTGTCTGTCACCCGACCTCACACGGCCCAGTGTGGCCCACCCACCTTGAACAACAGTAGCACATTGTTGCTGCTTTACACACAATTGTACTTTCCAGCTGCATTCTCATCATCAAAACACACATTTTGACTCATTTTGAATAGATAACAAAATGGTTGGATTGTTTTTTTGGAGGGCCCCCTGATGCCCAAGGTCCCCTGGGCACGTGCCCAAATTGCCCTTATGTAAGGTCCGACCCTGGGTGGAACCGAAGAGGTGGTGGCATTTCAGGACAATGAGGACATTTATTTGGGCTTTTGAGTGCTAATTGACATGCCCCTGGCTTCTGGAGACTGATATAGAGTTAGAGAGTATGCACATGCATGCTTTTCCCATCAGGACACGCCCCCCTCATCTAGACTGAGTGGCAAAACATTGAGCAGCATGGATGGAGTGTTGGAGTTTGGAAGCGCTCGTTGGAAATCACTCAACCGTCTTGCGTACCACCTGTTTCTAAATGTCACATAATGCAGGAGGCAGCAAAATGTTGTGTTATTGAAAACAGCACTTCCAAACTCTGATACAAAAATAATAATCAAATGCAGGGAAATTCTTGACAGAAAGTAGCTCATAACGTTTCTATGGTGGATTTTTATGAAACAAAAACTTTGCAGATAGAGGATAATTCAAGCTTTTCGTACAGCTGCAATGTTGGTGAGTTTAACATTGTTGCAATCAGACAGGACTTTTCTGTTTGGATGAATGGGCTGTCAAGGCCAGAAAGTAGTTTTTTGCCACTCAGTGAGCGTTACCGCAAAACGAGGAGGAGACCGTCATTTCTTGATTCGTTATTTTATTATGTTAATATTTCTGTCATGTAATGTTTGCATCTAGTCCAGGGGTTTTCAACAGGTGATCCGTGGACCACTGGTGGTCCGTGGAGGTATTGCATGTGGTCCCTGACCATGCATTTAGTAATGTAGCAAAGTGAAGAGTTTGTATTTTCTTCCACGGAACAGTGCACTAAACCATCTGTGCACTGTTCTGTGTTTCTGGCAAACAGCGCCCCTACTGGTACTAAATAGTCATATACTCGTGCTCAGATACACATAGTACTCGTGCTCAGATACACATAGGCGGACACGGACATTGCTGGTTGTAGGAGTGGTTGCACCACTCAAAATGGAATTGTCCTCATGTATTAGATCGACAATGTCAATCAATCAATCAATCAATCACCAGAACTAGGAACATGTTTTCAATGAATCTAACATGGTTAATCTTATAGACTGGAAATTGTGCAATTTGAAGTTGAATGAAATTATATAGGAGCTATTAGGGGATGTGTCAATATGACAATATAACAATATGACACGTCGTCTAAGTATTGAATCAAGTAACTTGAATACCCGGCGATAAACTTTCATTGACTCTGAATAGAAACCTTGTCCCTGTTCACTATATCCAACGAGTTTCTCACCTTTGAAAAGAAGCCTCTTTGCCACTAATTTGGCAAACTCCAGACTGTTGAGAGACAGTACGTTGAACAGGATAATTAGCCAGAAGTTGCCAGCGTTGAACACACCCCTGATTCTGCGTGACATGCCTTCACCCATCAGATTCTGAAGACAGATGAGAGACAGGAGAATTGAATACATTGTATTGAACAGTGTGTATAGATTCCAGTGGTTTTCAACCAGTGGTCCTTGAGGGGGTTCCAAGTGGCCCCCAGCTAAAGGAAGGAGAGTTTGTAACCAAATGGACCCTATTAGATGTTTAATTCTTGAGAGTGAAAAAGGAAACCATTATGGGTCCATTTGGTTTCATTTTACACTTTCAAGAGTTAAACAAATTATATGTATCTTGACGACAGACATCTACTATGACATAATTGTTGACGTATTGCCCCAAATCTAAGCAGGTTTTCAGCCCGATCAGAGTCCCATTGACTTCCATGTTGAACATGTTCCATTATAAAATGTAAGATAAATATTTCAAAAAGTATAAAACATTATGTTGAAGAACTTTGGACTGATCAGTCCAGCAGCAGTTTAGAAAGATTAGCTGCAGATTCACAGACACAGAGACATGCACGCCTGCCCGCACCCACACACGAAATATGCCTTTTTTCATTTGATTTTTTTATGATGCATTGCTCACCTCAATAGAGGAGAATGGAGGAAAGGAGAAAAGCTTGGCCACCCACAGCTCAAAGTTGAGACCAAAGCAGTTGAAGAAGGACCAGAGGTACACCAGTTCACACGGTCCGAGCCACAGGGTGGTGACAGCAAATGTTCCGATGGTTGCCAGCAGCTCCTTGAAGATCTGGTCATGATTACCGCCGATGTAATCGTAGACATATCTGTTGAACAAAACAACAAGGGAACATATACTCAACCAAACTGGGAGGAATCAATTTAACGAAGAAGCATCACTATTCGCTTTCAATGTCAATTTGAGAATGTAATATCTGTTGTTCAGTTCAATCAAACACTCACTTGCACAGCCACTCGTTGATACCCCTGTCAAAGTGCCTATAAGAGGAACACATAATGTTGTTAATGTCATGACAGAATTTCAGTGTTATGGATTCAGGAAAACATCTACCGGCGTTAGCATGTATTCTTAACCACTTTTCTTTGAACATTTTTGAAAACCTTTGAACATTATCGCCTACAATGACATGACCCGAAATAAGGACACCAGTTTGAAAGTAGTTAAGAACCCATTTAGACCTGAGGACGATTCTACAAATGTCTTCTAAATCCTGACAGTTTTCGGAAAAACCCTATGTCTCTGTCAGTGGTTCTCAAACATTTTCATGTCAAGGACCCACAGAATTATATGTGTAGGGCAACCCCCATCGGAAAATATGTAAAAAAAAACAGATCCATTATCATACTAAATCAATTACTCTTAATTGGTTCCCATGGACACTTACGTTTCAGCGAAGACGTAGAGCATGGTGATACACTTGGGAGGCTGAGGGGGGTCTAGGTGGTCCAGTCTGGACACGGTGTTAATGATGCCGAACATGACCGCCGCCTTCACCCAGTCATACACCAGGTTGGAGTAGGCCAGACCACCTGTCATAATGAGACAAAGACTGAATTATGTTGCTGTTTTTTATTTACCATAACTTCCTTTTGTACCTTTTTTGTTTTTGAGGAGTGCCAGCCCCTCCTATGCCCAGCTTTGTGTGTTCGAGTGTACCACATTTGATCCCAATCTTCCGCCGTAGTCAGAAAACCCACCTCTTCAGACTCCACCATGGCCCATAGCACTTACCCTACCCCCTTAGATAGCACTTTTTGTAGACTTAGATAGCATTTGATACAGACTTATAGCATGTATGTATGTACTTTGTATGTAGTCATATAGCACTTCATAGTACATATGTATAGCATAGTATAGTATATATGTATAGTTTATTATTATATGTATAGTTTGATTATATAGATATTCCACTGTTACGTTCTTAGCTTACGCATGTTTCATGATAACTTTTTATTTATGTAATGTATTGCCATGCTTTTTGTTCTTGCTTAATGTAAATCGCTCTGGATTAAGACTGTCTGCTAAATGCCTGAATTGTAAATTGTAAATTGAGATGATTTGATTGGCTGAGCACGGAATTTGATGTATGATGATGTATTGTACGATGATGTAAGAGCGCCCCTCACTTCACACAAGTGTGATTTCTAAAAAATCTAAATAATTTATCCATGTAATTTTCAGGGCTTAAAGTTGTCAGTCCTGGGGACGGATTTCATAGGGGTCATTTAACGAGATCAGTGCAGATTTGCAAAAAATCTTGTTCAGTCATGGGATTTCTTTTTTGGCTTTAAGCCCTGAATTTTCTATTTTGCTCCATGAAACCTTAATGAAGGAAGGTACAGCGTCACTCTTTATAGTGTTTCCTTACTTCAATATTATAGCTGTAAAATTCTATGCCTGATAAAACTTTTACAGATATCATGATTTTGACGTGCTGTTCGGTTGATAGTTATTATATTCTATAGAAACAACAATATTTATGATATGATGAACACCTTTATCTCTTCTCTGTGTTCCTACAAGTCTCATGATGCTTCATCTGGGTCACAAGTAACGGCCCGGCACACTTTTACAGTCTATTACAACCTGAGTCCTAGTTTTGGAAGTCAAGATTGCTATTCTGCCATAAACACGTCCGGTGGCTAAGAACCACACAGTAATTATTCCTAGACATTTCACACTGACCCAGGGACCAGTCAGACAGCTGTTTGACCAGCTTCATGGTCTATATGGGTTAATAACATCACACTACCCAGGGACCAGTCAGACAGCTGTTTGACCAGCTTCATGGTCTATATGGGTTAATAACATCACACTACCCAGGGACCAGTCAGACAGCTGTTTGACCAGCTTCATGGTCTATATGGGTTAATAACATCACACTACCCAGGGACCAGTCAGACAGCTGTTTGACCAGCTTCATGGTCTATATGGGTTAATAACATCACACTACCCAGGGACCAGTCAGACAGCTGTTTGACCAGCTTCATGTCACTGGGGATGGTCTAAATCAGGGGTTTTCAACTGATTATGAACCAGGGACCACCACCCTGACTGAGAATCAACCTGGGGACCACTGTTGTGTTGGGAGGGGGGATATGGGTGTGGTGTGGGGGGAAAATTAACCTTCCATATTAAAATCATGTTGCTGTTCATTGTAACTTACTGTATGTATGAGCGAGCAGACGCATGCAATTAATTATGGGCACATTTCCTTATAATGGTGACTCAACCAGGCAAACCGGTACAGTTTCCTTTGAGATTCTATCTCCCTTTTCTGTGGAAGTTCTTGACGTCCGACTTCCCAGTAACTGACAACATCGATCAAGCGTCATCGTATGCGTCACCACGTCATTTACTGCATTGTTTCTCAACTTGTGGTCAATACAATAAATTAAAATACAAATCTTCCCTTTCCTACATTACTAAATACATGGTCAGGGACCACATGCAATACCTTCACGGACCACCAGTGGTTGAAAACCCATGGTCTAAATGGGTTAATAACATCACACTGACCCAGGGACCAGTCAGACAGCTGTTTGACCAGCTTCATGTCACTGGGGATGGTCAGGATGTAGAGGTAATGGAAGAACACGTCCACCAGCAGAATGACTCCCAGGTGCAACAAGGCCGAGGAGGTGATGTTCCACAATTCCCTGTCCTTACGAGCCAGCTTGGGGACGTTAGTCTGGGAGGACAAAGAACGTTGAATTACTGCTAATTTTATACTTATCTATGCTCTGATAAATAAAACAAATAGAAATCTACTCAATTTCACCATAATGTAGACTATAGAGAATTCAGAGTAGAGAGTGAGATTGAGAGAGAGAGAGCATGGAAGCCAACATATGCTATTAAACTTTTATTTATTTGTACTAAAGTTCTAAACCAAGTTAAATTTACCCTTTAGATTTTAAAGATCGGTCCTCTGACTCCGTTTGCACTTTATATGAGCAGAGAATGTGACGGTATCTTAATGTGTGTCAGCCGTCACCACGTTATAAATACTGTATTGGCCAGCTGCCTTAAAAATGACCTCACAGCTAAAACACACGGCCGACTAAGCATGGATTACAGTAGTGTCATCTTATCATGATGTGAGGAAAAGTGACGGCATGAGTTTCAATTCCTCAACATAATCCTTGAGGGGAAAACTCACCTGAGCGTGGAACTGGTCAAACGTCATGATGGGCCCAAAGAAGAAGAAAGGGAGGTAGAAGTTGTACTTGAGCAGGTCACCCAGGGTGTAGTTGCCGTCCTTCTTCTCGCAGTTCTCCAAAGCAAAGCTCATACCGCGAAAGATGGAGAAACCAAGACCTCCATAGAACAGGACATCTTGCAGGCCAAACGAACCGGTCACCAAGGCTTCCTACAGATGGATCCAGAGACATCAAACAGGAAGATGTTCAACGTCTATCGTACAGACACTCTAGATAGAATTCAACTTCGAGTTTCAACCCACATCTAGCCGACAGATGCTATTAAAAGGCTACAGCTAGCAGCTTAATTTGTTGCTTCGGTCTTCCAGTCTTTAATTTCAAAAGGTAACAACAGCAATCTGTTCATAAGTATAGAGCGTCGCAGTCCAGCCCCCTCGAGAGACCCGGAAAATAAATCCCCGTTCATTTTCCTCATAGACTTTTCAGAAAGTATTTATTTAAAGACGTTTACGCTTACGCTGGACAAAGCCAACTCTTGTCGTCACAAATCATGACACAAACACCATTTTTCGGGCCAAACAAATAATTAGAAAATAGAAAAAAACGGCAGGTTACAACACTTTTTTTGTTGTTTTTCTTCTTTGTAATTATTTGTTTGGTCCAAAATATTGTGTGTGTTGTCATGATTTGTCACGACAAGAGTTGGCTTCGTACGACGCTTAAAAGGTCTTTAAATAAATACGTTTTGAAATGTCTATGGGAAAAATGCATTGGGATTCATTTCCTGGGCCTGGTGTTGTCATGAAAGGGGGCAGGACTGCGACGCTCAGCGTAGGCTTACTGGGATTCCACCACAAGGAGCTAACCTACCTGCCAGGCGTTATATGGCTCTAGCTTGATGGAAGCCAAAGTGGCCATGCCTGCAGCGAAGCACATCCACTTGGACTTGACCAGGGCGACGCTGTAGAGTATGATGCAGTGAGACAGCACCAGGGCCACGTACGTCCAGCCCATCGTGACCAGGACGGCCAGAGCGCCGTACAGACCGAAGATCAAGGGTCTGTGCTGTGGGTGAGTAGGAGCCGACGTCAATGTAGTGTTTGAACAATCATCGTTTGTACCATACAATATATATATCCATACTGCAGAACTACAAACAGTGAGTGATGTTAGTACTACAACTACTGCGATGAGTCGGTCCAGGATGAACAGCAGATTAGTGTAATGTTACAAAGTAATATACCTTCCATGTATCAATGCTTTAGTTAGAAAGATGATAATGTATCATGGTATGGGTTACAGAAATGCATATGACGTTTATTGATGTTACCTTACATCCATCAATATTGAATATCTTCATTGCAATCATGAAACAAGACAGAAAACACGTTTAAAACATTTTGAACTGTTTTAAATATGCACACATATTTATTGAAAGGTTATTATTGGCACACTCAGCAATATAGATCATCTATATCAGTGGTTCCCAAACTGTTGTGCGTGCACCCCTTGTGGTGCGCGAGCGCCTTCTAGGGGGTGAGCGACCTGAAAAGGCTAATGGTGGTGCTATGATTTTATTTTAAATATATTAACATATTATGCCAATATATGGCAAGTATGTGCAGAATATAGCCTATGCTGCATATATGCCATATTGAGGTTCATATTTGTGCATATATGTGGATAAATAGGAAATATATGTCTCTATATAGCTTATGCAATTTATATTTCCATGTGGGGGGTGCGTCAGCTAGGTCGGGAGGTAACAGGGGGTGCACGGCCAAAAAGGTTTGGGAACCGCTGATCTATTCTACATCATTAACTCTATATCATAAACTCGTGCATGTTATATAAAAATGACATTTTCTACTGTAAAAGTTCCTCTCTGAGGGCCTCCTAAGAACTCCCTTTCTCCCATCTCTCTCGCGTGTACTTTTTCTATCTCCACAAACAAGTATGTCCACAATAATCACACTCTGCCTCAGAGTTATCTTAACTTCTAATCACTAATCAGCAGTTGGGATCTAGACATCTATATGCTTTGAGGGAGTAGAGAGGAAGACAGGTCAGGGCAGGGAGTGAATATTCTCCCAATAATCTAAATAACGGCCAACAGTAGAGCCTGCTTTGTATAGCCAGACTAGCCGGACTAGCTGGTTAAAGCATAAGAACATACACATTTTGCATTTAAATATTTCTATGACATGCGTCAAGTCAAAAGGTGTTAGGGCAAGGACGGCACAATTTTGTATTATTATTTAACCAAACATTGTTAATGCAAAATCATTTGGGATATGGATACTTTATTACATGTTTATCCATAAGGCCAGCGATACTATGCAGTAACTCTGACTCATTACCCTATGGAGTACTTTTCTTTTTAAATACATTAGGAATTTGGAACACAAATAATGTCCTGATTGCAGTATACAACATAGACTCTTCTCATGATTTATTGTGCACTCCTTGGCCTAATGTTGATAAAGATGCTTCTATATAAACTATAGTCCACTACTTCACAATGCATGCATTATGCAACACACAACACATCACACAGAACCTGTGTTTTAACTTTCATTGGAGAAATGTACAGACATGCAGATAGATACATTATACAATATATATTATTGTGTGTGTGTGTGTGTGTGTGTGTGTGTGTGTGTGTGTGTGTGTGTGTGTGTGTGTGTGTGTGTTATAAATAGTCCCACACTCATGCACACACGTACCTTGGTAGCAATCAGGCTGAAGATCTTGGCAAAAATCACATGACCCGCGAGAGCGAAAAGGATATGATTGCGGAATGTAGAGAACCACATCGCCCATTCGAAGTCGGACACATCCTGTGAAAGGCATACGTCGCATAATATAATATACGTGACAACAGAAGTAAAAGACATTGGGAATTAATTGAAAAGTACAAAGAGAAACACGAACAAGGTAAAAGAGCTACATGCCATCTTTCTGCCAAAATAATGCCATCCTGGTTTCACGTGCTCTTTGAAGGCCTTCCTGTTTAGGTTCTCTGTAAGGAGAAAGATTTTACAGAATAACTAACAAATATTATATATTAATATTAAACGTACAGTCAATAAAATGTTATCATTTGTTAACTTATAGCAGTAGGATCTATTGATGATGTGAGGCTTAGTAGTTGCTATGTTCATGTTTGGCAACACTCTTGTGTTAATGTTAAAGATGGTTTAGAAGATTTTTATATTTTTCCAGTTTTTCATGTGTTCATGAGGTGACAGTACTTCATTAGAGCCCTCGGTGTGGTTGTTATGTGCAATGATGTCTTCCCTTTGTATTTAGGGTTTCTTCCTGGAGGCTGAAACCTTGACAGTCAAACGTGCCAAAGAAAAAAACAGTGATATAGTGACATCACGATATCATCCCCTACTGAACTGATTGAACTGTAAGCTACTGGAACAGGTAAGGCAGCAATTAGAGAGACAAATACATTCCTAGGTTTGTGTTGTTGTCCCTGTACATTATGTACAACCTTTCCACAGGTGTGCACTGTGTACAGAAAATGCATTCATAGCAACCCAAATGGCTATTTAGACTGCAGTCTGATTCCTAAATGCACCAGTCGCTTCTACGTCTGACTTTGTTTGTTTGTGTGTGTGTATGTATGTATGTAATGTATGTATGTACTATGTATATGCATGTACAGTATATGGCATGGACAGCTGTACACAGCTGCAACGAATTCCACTAATTTAATTGAGAGGAATAGAGACAGCAGCCATGTCATGATCTTTAACACACAGTATTTGCAACAAATGGGTGTGTGAAGCACCGCATATATTACTTCCCACTGTGTTGTGACATTTTTATTCACTAACCCAGACACTGTAAACAGAGCACAATACCAAATAATAAATCTATACAAAAGCACTTGTTCTGCATGGGAATCGGAAAGTCCCTGGTCCGATCCCTGGCTGTATAGTGTCGAAGTGTCCTTGTCGAAGTGGCCTTTGAGCAAGGCACAAAATAGCGTATAACTGCAATGAGCAGGTTGATTGCCCTGGAGTGTGAATGGGTGAATATAATTCACACTGTAAAGCGCTTTGGATTAAAGGCACTATAGTAAGTGCATGATTTACAGTTATATTTATTTAACCCATTCTGAACGGGAACCCCTGTTGGTGTTTTAAGCATTATGTTATACTTTAGCTATTGAAAAATAGCAGATATACAAGCTTGTAGATCTGCTATTTTTGAAATGTCGTGAAAATGTGGCGCAAATCTTTGAATATATATTTCAGAGAGAACATTTTTAACTAAAATATTGGCTTCTGGGGGTCCCTGAAACTACATATTTTGAGATGGAGGTCCGTGGCCCAATAGAGATAATTCTGGGGGTCCTTGACATGAAAAAGGTTGAGCACCACTGACATAGAAACATGGGTTTTTCAGATTTCTTTTTAGGATTTAGAAGCCTTTTTTTTAATCGCCCTCAGTCCAAAATGGGTTAAATAATAACTACATTGGATCAATTATTGTTTTACATACAAGGTTTCCCCTGGACGGCAATGACATAATAGTAAAAACCAATGACAATTTGATCCTCCCTGCAGTGCTGTAAGCCTCTCTGTCAGCACTCTGTCTGTGGCAACCAGATCCACCTCCTACTGGCTTACATAATTCATCTTTCATGTAAATCAGATTCAGTCCTTGAAGAGCCTGGCGGCATGCAGTGTTTTACTGTCAGAATTATGCGAAATGTGGGTAAATGCTGGGTAGAGTATAGTCCACATATAATATAGGACTGTTTGCGATCCGCAGCCTATGAAACACGTTCTCTAAAACTAATTCTCCAGTAATGTTTTCATTCTCATAGAATGATCATATAAGCGGCTTATATGATAAGCCACTAATTGGACCGGGCAGTTATTATTAGCTTTCATTGTACTGTGGTTATAGGCTTGGCATGGTTTGGGGTGTACTCCCCCACCCCAAACTATTCCTTTAGGTGACAGTTGTACTAAAAAGTTGCACTATACCGGAACAGGTCTTTCAGGAATAAAGGAATTCTGTATATGTGTGTCATCCACTCACCACTTGAGGCTTCCAATATCCAACTCCCTGCCCATGTCAAGGCCCCGAAGAGTACAGCCGTGTAGAGATACAGCTCATATTTGGGGAGAGCAGCCTTGATCCCCATTTTGACTCTCCAACTCTATTCAGCAGCCCTGGGATGAAAAGCCAATATTAGGCCTGACAGAATACACACAGTAGTATTAGGCACACAGGACAAACACACTAGTAGTATAGACAGGAACCTGTTTGTACAATCTGTAAGACATGACTAAATATTAAAGTATGTTTACAATGTTACTGCATTATCATTATATTATCATTGTTTAAGAAAAAGCCTTTTGATACTGACTTTGTAGCTATATGTTCAGACATTCTGTGTCCATAACAAATGGTTTTATTTGGATCTAGGCATTAGTTTATACTTAATATAAATTACTTTATAGCCTCTATCCATTTGATTAATAAAGCAAAGCAATACAACAATAAATTATAATATTACATTGAAGATTGTGTTGTGTTTTGTTGTGTTGCCTTGCATGCCTTCATTGCTTTGCTAAATAGTTGTATCCACACATTTATTAAATCAAATTACTTAACCCATGTGTATACAAATCATGCACCATAGGGTCTGCTAGGGAAAATAAATATTTCAATATACATATAATTTAAAGATCATAAAGTCCCCAAACAATTAATTTAGCCCACTGCATGACACGTTTTCTTTTCTTCATGCTTGATTTCAATGTCCCCTATACAGTACAGTCCCATGAATATGTTGGCCTAATGGCCTTAATTAAAGTTAGAGCAACTGGCCCAAAACTCTTTAATTGAGTGACATTTCTAAGCGACAGGGCGGCCATGCATGGGGACTTTAAATATAGGATTGCAACGCTCCGTCTCCCTCTCCTCGGAATCGCCACCGTCAGCTGCGCAACCCAACCTCTTCTTCCTATTTTAGCCCTGCCTGTGCAGTTGGTTGGCCTTAGCGGGGCAGCTGCACTGCTATGTGATCTACACAAAAAACGTCCAGGGACCCACTTCAGAGCATAATTAGCTGCACTGCCTGGCCTGCAGACTGCAGTGCCTGGAATGACCAAGAATGGTGCATCGGTATATAACCAATAAAAATCACTTGAGTTTTATATTAGTCTCTCAACTCTGGACGCGGAATAACTTCACATTTGTTCATTTACAGTGTGGAAATGTCTACCGTATAGGTTTGTCGCAGTATCATTTGAAGTTCTGGGAGTTGAACAAGCAATCCTAGTGGTCGCCCCCCCATGCCAAGAAGTTGTCAAGCCCATATGGAGAACACCAGCGGTGTGCATAGCATACAAATTAAGTGCTAGATGCTGCGGGGCATTGTTCATGCGAAGAATCCTTACTAAAATAAATAAAATAAAATAAAATAAAGTAAAAAAATGAATGAGCCTTTGATTTGATGTGTGTTTACTTACTCAAACCAATATGGTTTCAATAAGAAAGCACTTGCTTTTTTCAGTTCACTAACCTTGTGTCGTATCCGTTTCACTCTGTCAAGATGATGGACATATAAAGAGTTTTCGCAGCCTCCTCACTCCTCAAAGATGTAAAATGAAAAGAGAAGGAGTTGTATTGACAGGCAGGTTTCTAATTCATCCGCGTTCCCTGCTATACAGTGCAGTGGGCTTGGCGCTGCTGCTGCAGCCAGTTGGTGGATGTTGGGAACCCAACGGGGGGAGGAGGAGGAGGAGGGGGGGGGAAGGGGTGGGGGGGGGGCACAAGATATATTTATCTGTGAAGACCTCATCCGCATTGAGGAGGGGTGGGGTGGTCCCGTCCCGGTCCAGTGTGTTGTGTCCATCAAACAGCGATGGACGTTCTGTTCCGCGGCCGCACAGTGGCGCACAAACACACACACACACACACACACACACACACACACACACACACACACACACACACACACACACACACACGCACACACACACACGCACACACACACGCACACACACTGACGCGCGACAAAACACTTTTGGCACTGACTGACTACTTAGTGCTGCGGCATGTAAACGGTTAAAATCGATACAAGAGCATGAAGCTCTTATATAAATCAATACCCTACAGGTCCTACACTAGGCTATAGCTTCGTTCTACCCTCTGCAGTGCACCAATATCTATAGGCTGTTGTGTACTATAGTGTTCAGCTCACATTTCACAGACAGACTCGCCATTCTCGTTCGCAGAATAGGCTACATCCTGAATCCTGATCATAACTGTTCCGACTGGTTAGGTTGGTGTTACTGACTACTGTTATCTTAATTAGGACGAGGATTATTACATCTTCGCCTGAAACCCTTTTGAACAAAGTCAGTGCATGTATTGTACACTGCAGCTATATATTTGTTGTAATACTAAATATAAAGATTGATATAGGACCTTGTCAACATTGTGTCATTGAACAAATTATGTCAATTGTCAAATACTAATAAGCCTTTAATTAACAGTGTAGGCTACTGTTAGGCTACTGAGTGTCACTCAGTAGCCTTAACAGTAGCCTTAAGAGTAGTTCTAATCTACTCACTCAGTGAGTGAGTAGATTAGAACTTCGATTCCCAAAGAGGAGCGAGCGAGCACACGCACACACGCACGCACGCACGCACGCACGCACGCACACACACACACACACACACACACACACACACACACACACACACACACACACACACACACACACACACACACACACACACACACACACACTCGTCGTGTGTGTGTGAGACACAACTTGGCCTGTTGTAGCGCCACCATGAGGCTGATTTGAAAACTGGCATTTCTTCCGTGGATATGCACGGCTTTACACACACACACAAACACACACACACACACACACACACACACACACACACACACACACACACACACACACACACACACACACACACACACACACACACGCACGCACACACGCGCACACATACACACTTTTTGAGTGGTGCAACCACTCCAAAGAACAGCAATGTCCGTCCCAACCTATAGTGATTATTTTGTTTATGTTTGAGTACCAGTAGGAGCAAAAGTGGCGCGGTTGTGCCAGAAACAGAGAGAGAGAGATAGTGTTGCACTGTTGCCTGCTAATGAGAGAGAGAGAGGGGGGGGGGGGGGGGGGGGGAGTTGCAACCCTCAGTTCACACGGTGTGATTTTTATTTATTAAACAGAAAATTCATTTTCATGTAGGTGAAAATGTCAGCCAATCAGGAGAGAGTATTTATGAGCTTAATTCTTTATAGTGTTCCAGTTCCAATTTTGTCTGCTCAGTTCTTTGTGTCATCACGTACAATTCCACTTGTTTAATCTAATCTGTATCCTGACTGACTTCTTTATCCTGATGGATAAAAGTGGATAAAAGAGAGTTGAGCAACTTGAGCCAGAAGGCAAAGCTCTCCGTCTACCAAGCAATTTTCGTTCCTGCTCTCATCTATGGTCATGAAGTGTGGGTCATGACCGAAAGAATAAGGTTGTGAATAAAGCGGCCGAAATGAGTTTTCTCCAACGGGTGGCTGTCCCTTAGAGATAGGGTGAGAAGTTCAGTCACACAAGAGAGACTCAGAATAGAACCGCTGCTCCTTCGCCTGGAAAGGAGCCAGCTTAGGTGGTTCGGGCATCTAGTTAGGATGCCTCTCGGGCGTCTCCCTATAGGGAGGTCCTCGAAGCACGTCCCACTGGGAGGAGACCCCGGGGCAGACCAAGGCGCAGATGGAGGGATTACATCGACTCACTGGCCTTGGAACGTCTCCGGATCCCCCAGGAGGAAGTCACTAATGTTGCATGCTCTGGAGAGGGAAGTCTGGAGCTCTCTGGTCTGGTGGACCTGTTGCCCCCGCGACCCGACTACAGATAAGCGGTTGAAGATGGATGGATGGATAATAGTGGTATCCCAGTTTCCGTTTCAGTTTCTGCATTTTCTGTTTAATAAAAAGCTGGAGAGACATGGAGACTCCTAGAACAAACACTCTATAGCAATGATCGAGTACTATCACAATATAGAGTTTTTTAACACTTATTTTAACCAAAGAATTCAACTTTTATATTTGAATTCTTCTACTCTCGAGTCTGGCCTGTCCCCTGTGTGGGCACTGGGGGGCATTGCCAAATGTGAAGACGTGACATGCTCGAAGATTTCTTTTCACGCGTCCACCACTAGATGGCGTCAACGATCTTTTTCCTCAAAAGGAAGGGACTACCTTGACGTATTTGTTTGTTATTACACATTTCGTGCATTTTTTATTACTTATTAATTAACTGAATATACATACACAATGTTAATAGAATAAAGAACATTAGGGAACAAGTAAGAATGTACCCAAATATAAATATTATATAAGGCTAGCGGTGTGGCTCGCAAAAAAACAAAAAATAACAAAAATACTATAATAAAAATATTGAAAGACAAACATTAAAATACAAGCTACAATCAATGTTCGTTTGTAGATCAGTACTTATTGGCCAGCGACACCTCCCACTTTCACTTGCGTGTGTGTGTGTGTGTGTGTGTGTGTGTGTGTGTGTGTGTGTGTGTGTGTGTGTGTGTGTGTGTGTGTGTGTGTGTGTGTGTGTGTGTGTGTGTGTGTGTGTGTGTGTGTGTGTGTGTGTGTGTGTGTGTGTGTGTGTGCCGCGTCTCCGACCCGACTCCGAGTCCAAATACATAAAGCGTCCATGTTGCACAGCAGGGAGGGAGGGAGAGCATGCATCGGCGGCCGAGGAGGACCCCCACCCAGGATAAGCCATGATTATTATTATTATAAATAATTCGATTCGACTAGTGTCTGCCTGTTTGGGGAAAGTCGTGTTATATATTATAGTATGTTAGGCCTATACAGAATTACAGAATAACAATAACAACATGGTATAATAAATCAACATGTCTCGTGGCGGGTTTGTTGTATAAACAATAAAGCCATTTGTTTTGGGGTTTTATTTTATTTTATTTTTTTATTTGTAATTTTTCGGGGGCGGGGGGACGGGGGACTCGCTCGAGCGACGTACGGCGCGAGCGAGCGGGATCCTGCCTGTCTGTAGGCTGCTTCTTCTCAGAGCCATTGAAATTCTCCTCCTCCTCGAGCGTCGGTGCTTTCGGCTCGAGCGCTCGTCACATTTCTGTGTGTGTGTGCGGGGAGATCGGTCATTAGCTAAAAAAGCTTCTGGCTAGTAGCAGCTAGCTTAGCGGCTAACTGGCTAACTTGTGAATCATTTCGCCGTTGGTTTTTTTGGGATTGTTTTTTTTCTTTTATGTTTTTACGCTTTGTCCTTGGATTAATTAATGTGCAGATATCGCGATAAAGCGATAGCATTGGGGGTTTTTTTTTGCCTTTTTGATTTTTTTCTTCCCCCAAAGCCCTAAATGCCAACCCTTAACTGGCTCCCTCCTCCTCCTCCTCCTCCTCGGACGTTAGCCGTTGTTAGCTCTGTGGGCTAATAGTAACCTGAACGTTTTTTTAAAGCTCGCCAACGAAGCAAGCAAAAGGCTTCGCTGGCAGTGGAAGGAAGGAATACAAACAAAGTCGGGAAACTCAAAGAGGAATAACCCCATCTGTCTAAATGGACCACACGTCCATAATAACGCAAGTTTCCAATCCCAAGGAGGAGGAAATTCTGTCCTTTAACCAGGAGAAAGGTAAGTTAAAGGGGCAATAGTGTTAAGAGTTGTACTTTCTTTAAATGGGTTTTTTTTCCCTTTCTCGCGGGAGCTTTTAGCTTTCTTGCATACACAGTCAGTAACACACATGGCGTGTTTTCTACAACAGTGCCATCATTTTAGATAAAAAAACATTGTCACATTGGTTGTTATGAGTCTCTCGTCGACACTTATTTAGGCACATACTACTACGTCATTTTTGTTTGAGTGTCTCGGGGTCGCTCGACCAAGTATATATTCTAAACTAGCATTTAGCCTTGTGCTAACTGGTTAGCTAGTAACTAAGTACACTGGTTGCCTGTGTATGTTGTAGTGTTATAGGGCCTTAAAACAGCACTATAGATAAAGATTAGTCAGTCTCCTGCCTCCAACTAGTTTATTGGTGATGGAGGCCTTCTGTCAGCTTAGCGCTTATTGCTTTTGTGTTGTGGTGTCTGTCAACCAGTGTGTAGGAGTAACATCTTTGCCCATTGTCAGTCCAGTACCTGTATGCTTTATGCGATATGGCTATGCATGTACTTTAAGAATGTAAAGCATAAACACTGGCCGTGAATTATAAAGAGGACTTTAAGAAATTCAACAAGTTCTATTTTTCTTCAGTTCAAGGGTGTGTGTGGGAGGTTGTAGTAGTGAGAAGTTCTGGAGGAGAGCTGCCTTGGCTGAACCAACATGCTGGGGAAAACTGCGTGTGTGGGAAGCGGCATGCAAAATGTACAGCTGACTTGTAGTTGCATTCTATTTTTAGACGCGAGCCTTTTGTATTGACTCTGCATCATGCCTGTGACCATACAGTGTGTCCACTGTAGTATTTATTCAGTTAAGTAAATGACAACACTCAATGAATTGAATTGCTTGCACAAAGTCATGTGCAAGAAGTGCATTAAAAATTTGGACCTCATTGGTTGAAGTATGTGGAGTATGTGACCATAAATCTGATTCTGAGTCTGATTCTAGACTCTGCAGATAATGGCATGCCCATACTCTGTTTTGACAAGTAAACTCAGTACTTAATGGGCAACGGATTAACAGCCAGACTTGTGCTTGAATTGAAGCCAGGTATGGGTTATTGGGTTTGTCAAAACAGAATCAGTTCAGTTCTTGACTCAATTCAAAGGAGCTTTATTAATTGGCATGGGAAAACATACGTTTACATTGCCAAAGCAAGTGTGTGTAAATAAAAAAATATCATAAACGTTGAAAATGGGTAAAGTAAATGCAATTGGAACAGATACTTTGTAAACAGAGCTATGTCACATTGCGTCTTTATATACATGTTATTCAGGGTATAAAGCTTTTTTTAAACAAATGGCAGCAATATTTTTGCAGTAACTTTGGGACAAATGACAGCATTGTTTTCCTCAAGATTATTTAAATGGTATACAAACTCTTTCTCTGCCGCCCACACACCCCTTTTGATCTCTCTTCTGTTACTTATCTAAACCTCATCTGCAAGTCCATGGCTAATAATAATATTGTCCCGTCCCCCCTTGCGTTGTGGCCGCTGCGGCTGGCTTTCGGGTCATTCAGACCCACGGGTAGTGTATCAATATCACGTCTCAAGCTACACCCCACAAACCATTAGTAATGTGAGACCTTAAGTCTCTCATCCTGAACAATGCCTTTTCCTCTGAAAGGAGCAAAGGGATCCCATCCTCTGCAACTCTCATGGAATCTCTAGGCATGGTCTGGTATGTATGGGGTGGACCGACCTATGTGGGTGTCGAGGGAGAATTTCATTACATTTGAACCATAACCTAAAACCTACATGGCTATGATTCTGGCTTTAGACTTCTTAAATATCAACATGGATGCCTAAGATTCTAATAAGAACAACACACTTCATCTGTGCTGGCTATTTTATCTGATTATTGGTTTAGCCACAGCAACAAGTAAGCAAGTCTTGTTGTTACATGTTCAAAGAAGACTAACCTGTATTAACAAGAAGAGAACCTTTTTCAGTTTGCTTGATCTAACTATTTTTTATACTTGTGGCCTTGTATGCGTTGTGGCTTCATGAGTAAGTGTAAAAAATAAATAAAAAGTTGTCAGTAAACCAAAAGGCACTATTAATAAATGGTGTTGAGGAGAGCGAGGTTGGCATTGTTTGTGCCACCCCCATGATCTCTAGCGTTCTGTTCATTGTGCATCGCAGGTAGAGTCCATGATAGAGGGGGTGGCACAAGCAATGAAGCATGAAAGATTATTTATAGTGATATGGTTGTCGGTTGTCATTTTTCAATAAAGGCAAAAAAGACCCCTCTGCATAATTGCACATATCAACATCGGCAGATATCTGTTTTGCGGCTTTCGCCGTAGGGACAGACAGTAGGCTGACAGGAGATGGGCGAGTGACATGCAGTAAGGGCCGTCGGATCGGGAGTCGAACCCGCGGCACACTGCCAGGCTGGATTACCAGCCAAGGTGCCTGGACCGCTGAGCCACGGCCCAGGCCTGTAGTTGGATCCTTGTTGACATGTTTACACCCCACATGTCCTTTAGTCTCTGAGACATCATCAACGTTGTATTCAGGGAAAATCTTATTTCTTTAGTAGTAATCATAATATTGCAAGAACGCAACATGTGATTACTCTTAATGTAATTTGCGCACACCTAGACAAGGATAACAAAGGTCTCATGACTGTCATTTGCGCATGTGTTATTAAAACGTTTTAACTAAAGCTTGAAAATGAACACATGAGAGGGTGTTCTGACAGCTACTTCTGTGTGAATTGCTCGTGGTGTTAATGTTACTGTTGGCCCAATACCTCTTGTGAATGAAAGAGTGCCCACACACATTCTTTTATTTGCTGTAAGTGTTTAGTGACTGTGTGTATAAACGGCAGATATAATTTGTGGCTCTCGTGGTAGTAAGTAAAGGTTCTTTCTTCTTTGTTATAAAGACTGAGCATAGCTGGAGAGTGACATATATTCAGATATTTCTTACTGCATGTAGTCTTGTGTAAAGTGGCAGGCTGTCAGCGTCGCTGTTTTGTTTCTGAACCATTCTCTCTTCCAGTCTCCTTCACATGAGTCAGAGTTTTCCTCTCAGGGCCAATGCAAACATTACCATGATGATGATTACAAGAATGGTATGGCAGTGTGACAGTGTCTGCACTGCAGCCTTTCTTTCCCTGCCATGATTCGACTGGGTATTTTGGTAGAAGAAACAAAGACGGACTGTGAGGGATGGATGGATGGATCCCTGGATTGGAAACGTATTTGCAACGACTGGCCCAGCTACTGACCATTACACTGAGGCGAAGGGCAGGTGGCATGATGCTATCATTATAATCTTCCATTCACTGTAAAAGTCATTGACTTTGCCAACATTTTACAATGCAACCCGTCCCAACAGCTGCCCCTCAAAACATTTAATCAACCACACTAGAGTTGTTCCTATACCGATACTGGTATCGGTTACTCGGGCCGATACCACCCTCAAGTACTCGTACTCGGTACTCTGAACCCGCCCCGATAATTTTACCCGAGTACCAAAACATCCAATTTTTTGACACTAGTCTAACCCAATACTGCAGCAAAATGCCAAAAACAGCCGATCTACAAGCATAAATGACAACTGACAAGTGTAGATCGGAGATAATCTGCATCTAAGGCATCTAAGGCGGTAAAATAAGTAGTTACTCAACAAAAATAAAGTACTCGTATTGGTACTCGGTATAAAAAATAAGTACTTGTATTTGTACTCTGTCTGAAAAAAATTATATCGCGACAACTCTAAACCACCTCTTTGTGCTAATTTTGTTGTTGTACAACAAAGTATATAGGTAGTAGTGGTTAACAGGTAGCTAGGCTCCTGTTGCTTGAACAGGCTTCAAAGTGTCTGAGGAATTGAGCACCTTTGCCCTCGGTGTACCTCTGCTGGCTGTCCTCCAGCATGTGCCTGCATTTCACACTGTTTGAGCCGCCAGGCAGGCAGCGGCCTAAATATAGTCGCACTGGCCTGCTGGCCACAGCTCTGTTGACCTCATGGCCCAGGATAACTACTTGCAAAGTTGACAGTTGCCTTCTGTATTTCAGTACTCTCCAACTAATGTGGAGTTTTTTGACTGTGTGGTATCATGACCTTTCAGGTGAAAAATTGCTAGTGGATCTTACTGGATTTCTGCTTGGTACCGACTCGACTCACTTGATTTAGTTTTCCACTACGGAGGATTGTACCCTTCAAGGCTTCAATGCTGGTCATCACAGCAACATGTTTTCTGAAAAAGCTATGTTTCTATGTCAGTGGGTCTTTGATTTTTCTATAAAAAAAAGCTTGTAGCGCGCCACTCGGTGGCGCACTATGAGCTTGTAGATCTGCTATTTTTCAATAGCTAAAGCACAACATAATGCTAACACCAAAAGGGGTTCCCGCCCAAAATGGGTTAAAAGATTATGTGGTCAGGAAATGATTGCTATATTATGTAACCTGTACCAGAGATGGCATCTTTACATTGTTTTGGGGCCTTTTTAGTGATTGATCACAGTAGGTTGACAGGAAACCCGGAGAGAGAGATGGTGGAAGACTGACTCGCAGGAAAGGTTGTCGGGATCGGGGACTCGAACCTGTGACATGCTGTCGGGCTGGATTACCAGCCTAGGTGCCTGGACTGCATATGCAAAAAAGTATCATTGGCTGTCAGTCACTTAGAAACTCTGCAATAGTTTGTAGTTGTCCAACTGAGTTAAACTGTAATGGTTTATCTTTCATGTTTAGTTTGTGTATTGCCGTTTGTAAAGTGCATTGTGTGTAAGCCTTGTGTCCGGGTAGCTCAGTCGGTAGAGCACTTGCCTTAAGGTGAGGTTTTTGAGTGGTGCAACCACTCCTTCAACGAGCTTGCAATGTCCTCGTACCTGTTTGTGTGTGTGTGTCTGTGTATTAGGATTAGGTAAATTCCCAACACCTGCTAAATCCTCCAAACCTGTAACTTGATTGGAATCAATCTCCACTCACACTCCTCTCAGTCATGCAGCTACACAGACACATCCCAGGCACACTTTGGTAGGCCTATAGCCCTGTCCTGTCCAACAGATTTTAATAAAATAAAAATAAAAAACGATTATCGATTATTAATTTTCATAATCGATTTCGGGTCCTATTAACTATAATCGATTCATCGGACCCATCCCTATTTCATGCTGTTGTATATGTTGCAATATATTTTGTGAATCTGTCACTTCGAAGTCAGGAGAGGCTAGTGGCTTTAGCATGTTTCTTGGATGTTTTTATTTGCTGAAAGTGTTGTGTTGTGTAGTGACTGTGTGTATGAACAGCAGATATAATGTGTGGCTCTCGTGGTAGGTAAAGGTTCTTTCTTCTTTGTTATAAAGACTGAGCATAGCTGGAGAGTGACTTGTATTCAGATATTTCTTACTGCATGTAGTCTTGTGTAGTGGCACGCTGGCAGCTTTTTTGTTTGTTTTTGGTTGGGCACTTGCAAGAGTCTCTTATGGATGAAGTGGGATTTCAGTTATTTAAAGCAGCTACTCTACTCGGGGTCGGGCTGGCTAGGGCCTTGATTTAGACACGGAGATGAATGGGCTCCTCTTACATGGTATTTTTTACCCTCTGCCGGTGACTCACTGCTCTGTTGTGGAGCCTCAGAACAATGTTTTATGGGAGTGCTGTGTGTGTGTGATGGGCGCTGTTGTCAGTGTTTCGGCTTGACTTTATTTCAACCTGACAGCTTTTGCTTCTCATTTAGTGTTGCCACTGTCGCACATGTCTGTGATTTACATATTACTTTAGAATAAAACACATGTAGTTCATATTTGTATGGCATCCACATTCTTGCATCAAACTAATTTTGTTTTTATCAATACATAGTTGGATGACTGACAGAATACAAATTTATGAATTGAAAAGTGACCTCTCCGCCTCCGACCAAGTCTCCGTCTGCACCTACAGTGGGCTGCTCACACCATCCGTGAGCTAGCCCATTCTGTTTTAACTAAACATTTTGTTATACTTTAACTCTACAAGCTCGTAGCGCACCACTTGGTGGTGCGCTATGAGCTTGTATATCTGCTATTTTTGAAAAATCGTGAAAATGCGGCACAAATCTTTAAATATACGTTCTTTCAGAAGACTTGTTTTTTATTTCGACGTCAGGCCTAAATGGGCTAGAGGTGGGTATTGCCTGCAACCTCATGATAGATATGTATCACGATACAGAGGCCACAATACGATATATATATCGATTATACGTTAATTCCAAATAATAACCATTAGGGCTGTGTATTGACAACAACCTCATCATCGATCACGATACTAGAGTCCTAGATCATCGATTGCCGAAGTTTTCACAAATGTATTGTCAGAAATGTTAAAAGTTCCCAAATCAATTTGGGATTTGCAATGCAACAGATTTAATCATAGATATTGTAACTTTCAGACAAACTGATCCTGATGTTAAAGCAGAAGGGAGTTCCAACCACGCCTCTAGCCTGTGGCAGGCCAGTCTGGTGCATCTCAGAGGCAGGACAGGAAAAAAGGAGACAGTTTAAGCCCTCATTTTATTAACGGGGTGCTTTTACTGATAACCCTGATAATAAAATAAGGGCTTAAACTGTCTGAGTTGCTCCAGTGCCTCCTTTTCTCTGGATTCTGATGTTTGTTTGTTTTAAAGTCGCGTCACACACAGCATTTCCTGCCGTACTATTGATATGGTACGATTATCGGCAAGGAATACGATTACGATACGATTATTTCTATATTGATTAATAGAGCACCGAAGTCTTGACGTCAATATCGGTTGAGGGTGCAAGACACTGACAATATCGCAGAGACAGAAATTACTTCCGTGAATCAGGGGATGAGCGAGTGACGTCAGGACTTCGGTGCTCTATTGAACCCACCACGGCGTGAGCGAGCGCAAGTCGCAAGTCACAGCCCAGAGCGGACTATTTCACTGGGTGCAGTACTTAGTTTAGACAGTTTTTGGTTCAGACTAGTCATTGGTTAGACCAGTCATTAGTCCTACTACTACAACCTATCTCAAACCCTCACCCTAAACCTGACCTCTCATGGGGCAGCACACCTGAACCTAACCTTAACCCATGTCTAACCAATGACTACATTATGACGTTATGACTACATTATGCTTATTTGAACTTAAATGAACTTCATTTGCAATATAGCTTTATTTACTACAATCTGTGGATTATTTGTTCTCAGCTGCTTATTCCCCGTTTGTGTCTGGCAGCGGATTAACCCATTTAGGCCTGACGTCGAATTAAAAAATCGTTCGCTCTGAAAGAATTTATATTCAAACAAAGATTTGAAAGCCTGCAGCACAGATATCCTGTTACGTGTATTTTTCATAATAAACAAAACCTTTATAATTTTTGAATACAGAATGAGATCATATCAACATTGGTAATATCGGTTATATCAGCAATTAATTATATCGATATCGACCAAAATGTCTTATCGGCACATCCGTATGTCTGTCTACTGTCTGTTGTAAGAGAGTTGCAACACTCGGAGTTAAGACACACACAAACCACTGATCTCGATTCTCTACTGTATCTTACCAGCTTCCTGAAGTTTATTTATTTATTTTGGAGGGAAAATCTCCACACCAAGCCTTGAGGAAACCATATACTTAGTACCGGTACTTTAATACCAGTTACTTCTATGAACTTTTATATTTATGTATTACTCTGAAATTGTGAAATATATTTGGAAACACTCTTTGGACAAACTACTCAGTCTAGAAATGTAAATTTATTTTGGAGGGAAGATCCCCACTCCAAGGAAACCATATACTTACTAGTTACGTCTATGAATTCCCTTTTGGTAAAATGAAAATTATTCTTAACTTAACTAATTTATAATTGAAATTGTGAAATAGAGTCGGGCCCTGAATGATACTCGATACTATTTGAAGATCCGGATCCACAGATCCAGTCCGGCTCCATATATGCAGATCTAGGTGATGATCCAGTCTTCTCCATGTATAGTTATCCAGGGTTTGATGAGGTCAGTGTCACGATCTTCATGTATGGAGAGGGCCATATATGGAATGTGACGTGTCACGAGGCGTAATGGGCTGACGGCCATATATAGTGGCGTGACTTGACGGATGGACGGACACTCGGACAGACGGGTCTTGCAGGTTTTCATAGTAATCTGCAACCTACAGTCACAATTATTGTATGTACGGTTCCAGGTCCTAAATTAGCCATTGATTGTGTTCTGGCCCACCATCTACTGTCTTTGAAAGAGTTTGGCCTGAGGCCAAACTTATTTACTGACGATTCAACAAATGTCTTCTAAATCATGACAGTTTTCTTGAAAAACCTGTTTCTATGTCAGTCTATCTCAAACATGTCAAGGACCCCCAAAATATATCTGTAATTGGCTGCTGACCCCCATCTGAAAATATGTTGTTCCAGGGACCCCTCCCATGAAGCAAAGATTTGAGTTCAAAACGTTCACTCTGAAAGAAGATAATTCAAAGATTTGCGCCACATTTTCAAGATTTTTCAAAAATAGCAGACCTACAAGCTCGTAGTGCGGCACTCTGTGCCGCGCTATGAGCTTGTAGATCTGCTATTTTTCAATAGCTAAAGTACAACATAATGCTTTAAACACCAAAAGGGGTTCCCGCCCTAAATGGGTTAAAAGCTTTTCTGCTTTATTTGGATAGAGTGAACAGGAAACGGGTAGTTACACGCATCAAGGTTGTAGTAGGCCATTGGCACCCCATTTACCCTGCATGTTTGAAATAAAGATTATTAATTAAGTTGTTAATGAAGTTGTATCCCGTGCGAGACACTATGACTTTATAAGATATTAAGATGTATTTGTGCATTCCTGTGTTCACACTGACTGGTGCTGTGAATCAATACACTATTAACTAATTCAAAACAACCCAGGAATTTTCAGGGGATGCCACTGCCATCTCTTAACTGCTCAAGTCTACCATGGTGTTCACCAACGGAAACACTTGCACTGCTCAGTGCGCATAAACATTACCAAGAAGGGTGTAGGAGCCATGAGGCTTCCTACTGTGCTGTGCTGAAGTCACAGTCCAGCCAAAACCATACAAGACCAGCTTGTGTGGACAAGGAGGAGTGCATCCCGAATCTTACACAAGCACACAATTATACGATGTGTCAACAACGGCCACAAACCCACCCACGAGTCTGGGCCGCAGCACACAATCCTGTGCCAGGGAGGGAGGCTGGTGAGCCTCTGGAATAACACATTTTTCCTGGTTAAGACCCATGCTGCAGTTGTTGTGTTGTCACACCTACTCCCTAATGATTTATCAGTGTGCATGTGTTCACAGCCTGCTGCTGCATAAAGTTGACCAGACTTGCATACACCTAAAGACCATGAAGGGGACCGGGGGGATTTTTGCAATGCCAAATCATTAGCTAAAGAAGCACCTATTAATTTGTCAAGTATTAGCTAGTAGTGAAGTCTTGACATCTGCAGCAGTAGATTTATAGGGATGCAGCAATTGGCCAAATTGCCGAATATGCTTTTTTTTTGCCACTATTCGGCCGAATAGTTTCGGTGGCCGAATATTCGGTGCATCCCTACAGTAGGTAATATTAGGTATGTGAATTATAAAAATCATTCTGAAATCCTTTGTTCACTAAAGCATGGAGCTTATAGTACTACAGCATTAGCAAGGTTGGACCTATTATCAATATATTGTAGCCATGAACCGCAGATGTTAGGTCCTGTAACTTGTTACGGGGTGACTCACCGTGACTTTAAGGGTCTTTTGTGTGAGAATCAACAACATACCGTAGAAGACGCTGCCAGTTCTAGTAATGATGAGTCATTTAATAATGGCAACTGCCTCAATGTCTCCTGGTTTTATTATAGGACAGAGCAAACGGCAACAGTACAAGAAACGAATACCAGACGAGTCGTCCCTTTACCAACTCGCCCCGGGCGTACCTCCGGCGGAACTGTGCGGCCTGGTATTCCTAAAGTAACCGAAGTAAATTATGCTTAAACCTAACCTTATTCCTAACCTTAACCCCAGTAAAACTATGCCTACACCTAACCCTATGCCTAAACGTAACCCCAGTAAAACTATGCCTAACCCTAAACTTATTTCTAACCTTATTCTCAGTAAAACAAAATAAAGAATACAAGAACCGCGGCACCGAGCGGTCGGTGTGTGGTCGGTGGAAAAATTAATTCATACATACATAGACTAGACTAGCAAGCAGCATAATCATCTTTGTGCCCACTAAAACAAATCAAGGACCATAGGCTTTGTTCGTTGGATACAGTACCATTTTAAAATGTTCTAACCTGGTGTTAATCAAAGGGCTCACACTTGATTTTGTCCATGCGATGCCCCGCTGTTGCAGGTATCTGTCAAGTTAGGTATTTTCCAATGGATTGGATCAGATGGTGGTCTTTTTATACTGCGGAAACGTTTGGCAGCGTCAGGAATTTCCTACACTTCCTGTTTTATTCCCCTTCTCTGCGTGTGCAGAAGTAGGAGTAGTAGAAGTAGTAGAAGTAGGCACATGTTGACCGTTGAAGTGTTTGCCATGACCATCAACAACTATTTGTTGCACTTGACATACAACTCAACTTTCATCTGCTGTTAGAATATTATTGTTTCATGTTTTCAGCACTTCATTGTGAAAATGAAAAGGCAGGTCAGACTCAAGTTTTTGTTCCTTTTTTATTTTTTAATACATTCCTTGCATAATTCACATTTATTTAGTTCATCACAGTATCTCAGTGAGTCTGTCTGGAACTGAGCATAGATTGTACTCTGATCAGATACAGAGTGGTGTAGACCTTAGAGTGGCCTCATTGAGGGGGCAGAAAACAGCACTCGCTGTTCATGCAGCACTGGACAGTGACTAGGTGGAGTTTTAAATACATTGTTTTCAATCAGCAACTTTAGGCATGTGTGCAACATGACAACTGTTTAAAGTATTATACGGTGACAACTAAAGTCTGTAATGTTTATTGTTTATGTTGTACTATTACTAAAATAAAGGGATTTTAGATCATTAGATCATTGCCTGAGTCCAGTGCTTTCTGCCAACTTCCAGTCCAGGACTTTTGTAACTATTCTTCTCCAAATAGCCGACCTTGATATAGCCGCACAGAGCCTGCCATTGGACTGGCAAGAGGCCGTAATTAATTTGATAGTCCGGAAGTCGATGAAGAGAGAAAGAGAGAGAGCTTTTCATGCAGCCCAGGAGTCCAGGACATGATCCCACGTTTCCTTTTGTGTTTTTCGCGAAGGTCTTCGGTTGTCTTCTGGAGGCCGCCCGGCCTGCCTGGTTTTGTGTTCTGAGGGGGGTAAAGTGAGCCTTGGGTGGGTCATGTCAGTGGGAGGAATGCAGCCCTTGTATAGGCTGAGAGGGGGTCCGGATGCCTCCAGAGTAGACCCCCCTCCCCTGTGTGAATGTCCAGGCTGCTTCACTCGCTTTACCTGCCAGCCGGAACACGGCAGCCAGGCAGGGAAGAGACGTAGGCCGGCCTTCCAAAAGGGAGGCAGCCGCTGAACCAATCAACGGACAAGAGTCAATGAGAGGAGGAGCATTCAGCTTTCAACTTGTCACTATTAATAAAAGCCCAGTGTCTGATTTAGGCTCTGCACTATGTCCCTGGAATGAAGGGGGGGGGGGGGCTCTGTGAACTATGGGTGATCGGTGACAGTGGCGGAAGGTTCTTATAACGACAGTGGGTGCCCCCCACCCCCCTGCCGCAGCGGGGTTTTTTTTTTGTACTTTATTTACAGTTTGCTAATAAACACAGTGGTGCGCTTTCAGTTCACAACGAACACATTAAATTGTTTCAGCATCTTGTTTCAACATTTCAGCATAATCAATGATCAACAGTAAATAATTAAATTATTTCAGCCATAAGCGGTGGGTGGATTTTACCTTTAGGTAGGCTAGAATTGCATGGGACGACGACGCAGATTTATTTATTTATTTCCCCCAGATGGTCTAACAATATCATGATTTGACCAATTTATTACCAATCTCGTACACCATTTCTCACGAAAGCAAGATCCTTGACCCAATTACAGCCACAGCACTTACCTTTTAATTAAAGTAAAAGTAGTCTGAGGAAAATGAATTGTTCTGTTCCCCGGACATTGTTTTGGGATATTTTGGCTGAGATGGCTCTGTCTGTCTGATGGCTCTGTCAAGTAAGAGATTACCCGGCGGTGTTGCTGCCCCTCCCTTCCCTCCCTCCCTCCCTCCCGGCTCATGGCTCATGGCTCTTTACAGACGGGCCGACGGCACACAGACAGCAGCCTCTCCGCTGTCAGTGTCAGACTGTCAGTGTAGTGTCACTGGAACAAAGCCACCGTATTAGCATTTGAATACCTGTTCTGTGAACACCGTAAAGGTGTGTGCCTACGTGACAAAATTAGGGGGAGGGGAGCTTCAGCCTTCAGTCAGTGGGTGCTATTTTGCTTGCTATTGTGTCAGTGGGTGCTTCAGCCCTCAAGCACTCCCGGAGTTGACACCAAAGTTATTACCTGGTTGGCTCGAGTTCATTTCGCCTCAGGGTTTCCCCTGGGTGCCGTGTCTAGTATTAATATATATACTCTAAGATACAGAGTGGGGAAAAATGAAAGGGGAGTGGGGTTATCGGGGAAGGATAATTTCCTCTCCCTTGGGCCTGCTGAAAGGTGGATTTTCAGGGCCGATTTAAAATATGTAAGTGATCTGCATTTTTTTGAGGGAGGGTGTCAGGCCACGCCTGGGTGGCCGTGTTGTAGAAGGAGAATTTATTCCATATTGCCTCAGGTCTAAATATATTGCAGTGATAAATGTAGACTGCTATCTCTTCTGGCTCGTCACAGGAATTATCAGTTCACGTGACAGCTAAGGACATGACCGTGAGTGGTTTAGTCCTTCCTTTATTTGGACTGTTGAGTGCAGTCTGCACAGGTATCAGCCACAGTACAGTATGTTACAGTATGATACAGGACTGTTGAGTGCAGTCTGCACAGGTAACTATCAGCCACAGTACAGTCTGCACAGGTATCATATCAGCCACAGTACAGTCTGCACAGGTATCATATCAGCCACAGTACAGTCTGCACAGGTATATCAGTATGCCAAAAAACACAGCCCGGAATAGAAGCCGTTTGAAGTACCCCAGCTTTAGCCTGCTCATTCCTACAGTCTAATTAAGAGTGCAGGTCTGCATATCGTTGCTGTTTGTTGCAAAAACCTTGTATCTCCACATTTCAACTTTTTTTGTTTCTTCATAATACTTTGTCGTACAAGGTGGAAATATCCGCACTACAAGCCTGCAAGCATGTAGATCAGACAGCTATTTTTAACATTTTGCGAGTGAAAGTGATACCGTACATTGTGCCTGTGGCTTTTATATAAATATGGACGAACGAAAAGCATTAAGAGATAATGGATATTTTGGAACACAGGTCCCCCCCCCATTTCTTGAGAAGTAACAGTTTTGGACATAGTAGGCAGACAACGACGATATTCACTGCAGTCTAAACACCCCGTCCTCCTCTTGTTTTGTCACAGCGTCGCATCAGTCCAACAGCAGTCTAAAGAAACAGAGGAGTCGGAGCATCTTCAGCTCGTTCTTCTGCTGCTTCCGCAACTACAATGTGGACACGCCGACCTCCCACACCACCTCCAGCAGCCCCCTGCCTCCACCTGTGGAAGAGAATGGATCCCCTCCCAAGGTGAGTACCCCCTTCCCCCCCACAAAGAACACACAACGTATGAACGTACCCCCGTTGAACGTGAATAGAGTCAACATAACAAGCTGTGTTTTCACAGTGACACTCGGAAAGATAATTGCATGTTACAACATTCACCTGTAACTCAGTTTAACACATCATCATCATCCGTCATTAAAAAAAAATATATTATCCTCTGTTAACTTTTAACTATACGTTTTCATCTGTTGTAAATTGTCCATGAGTGTGAATGATGGTGTCTTTTTGGACACTTTTCTTTTGTGTTTTTTTCTCCTCCTGACTCTTTGTGTTTTGTTCTATCTCTCTCCTCCTGACCCTTTGTGTGTTTGTGTGTGTGGTGTGTGGTGTGTGGTGTGTGTGTGTGTGTGTCTCTTGGTGTTGTAGTGTGACCAGGTTGAGGTCATCCCTGTCCCTTGTGTATGTATTGCCTTGTTTTTTTTCCTCCCTCCTGTTGCTCTGCATGCATTGCAGGCCCGACTGGGCCACTGGTGGGCTCACATCCTGCCTGACGTGGGCTCTGGTGCTCCGGCTTAACCCAGTCCATTGCCAGTGGTGGAAAAAGTACTCGCATTCTTTACTTAAGCAGAAGTACCAATACTGCAATGTAGAAGTACTCCGTTACAAGTAAAAAAGTACAGAATTCAAAATTTAGTACCAAAGTATTTGTATCAAAATGTTCTTAAAAGTAACTATTAACTTTTTTCAAATGAATGTAGTGGAGGAAAAAGTACAATATTTGGATCCGAGATGTAGTGGAGTAGAAGTAAAAAGTATTGGAAATTAGAAATACTCAAGTAAAGTACAAGGTACTTAGTTACTTTCCACCACTGTCCATTGCTATACTTCAGCAAATTTTCAGCTGGGTGTAAATATGCAATTAGCCATATATGGGAGGTGTTGCCTCAGGTGTTGCCTCAGCTGCATGACTCATAATTAATAACGCTCTATTGGATCTTTATAGAAAACGCCTCGGCACTAACAGTAGTAGAGGATAGCCCCTTGAGATGTATCATCTCGTTTTAGAGGGGGTCCTCTAAAACGGTACCGATAAAAGTTTTGCCGTTTTGCAAATGAGAAGCAAAGCCGATGAATGAATATGCCCCGTCTAGCCACAGCTGAAATAAAATGGTTTCGACGCGGTCTCTGCTCAGCTGAAAACCTCACTAGGAAGTTGGCACCATCTACTGCTGAAAGGGTGGTACATTTAGCCTCTGCCTGGAACGTTTGGGTACTCTGCCAGCCACTTATTGCATGCCAAACAAGTCATCATCATGTGAACGAGAACAAATGTTAATAAAAGTGTAATTATCTTGTCACAGACAGTCCCGCGCCCCCGTCCCATTAATTTGTCCATAGACGTTTCAAAGAGTATTTATTTAAAGCCTCGGACAAAGCCAACTCGGCTCCTGACAACTCATGACAGTAAACACAATGTTTTGGGCCGGACAAATAATTGGAAGGAAGAGAAACGCAAAAACAAGTAGTGTTTTACCCTGCCCTTTTTTCCCCTTCTTTCTAACTATTTGTTCATTGTCATGATTTGTCATGATCCCATGCCCAGTTGTCGTTGTCTGGGGCTTAAAGGTCTTTAACCCATTTTGGCCTGAGGTCGAAATTTAGAAAATGTCTTCAAAATCCTGACAGTTTTCTGAAAAACCTTATGTTTCTCTATGTCAAGAACCCCAAAAATTATATGTAATATGACTCTGCCCCCCCATCTGAAAATATGTTGTTCCAGGGACCCCCCCCCCCCCAGAAGCAAAGATTTGAGTTAAAATGTTCACTCTGTAATAATATATATTCAAAGATTTGAGGCACTCCTCCTCCGCGTCATCAGTGCCCATACCCGAAGGCGGGGTTGGCGAAAGGGCCTTTCTGTGTGGAGTTTGCATGTTCTCCCCGTGTCCCCTAGGGTAGGTACCCTCACAAAAACATGCAGTAATCCTGGTCTCTAAACTGCCTCCCCCTGGCCAGCCGGGGCGCCTGATGGAGGGGAAAGGAACTGGTTGGAATAACGTGTTCCTTCCACGCGATACGTCCAACCAGGGAAACTCCCCCCTGTCAGGTGTAAAAGAGCAACTTGGACACTCAAGCATGAAGGAAGCATGAGTTAAGTCCGTTGCTCTCCCCAGGTTGGCGGAGGGTGTGTAGAGCCCAGGATCACATTAGATGATTGACACAGGGGTGAAAAATGGGTTACAAAATCGTGGGATAAAATATATATATATAAAAAAAAAAGATTTGAGGCACATTTTCACGATTTTTCAAAAATAGCAGACCTACAACCTTATAGCGCGGCCGTGCTATGAGCTTGTAGTTTGTACGTAGTTATTGTTAAATTCAGGGGGAATATCCACAAAGCCACAGTAGCTGCTAACTTTTGACGCATGGCGCCTGTCTGAGAATGTGTGATTTATTTAATCTCTGCAGATTAGACAAAAAAAATTATAATAATCTGAGGGATTAAAGACGGCATTTCAGTTAGGGGCTTTCCCTGTTGACGGTAAAGGTCAACCAAGTTAACACGGTGCTTGCTTATTTGCTCTGCATTTCACGTTAATTCATACGATCAAATTATGTCGTTGTTATTGCTCTCTCTTGCTCATGGTCTCACTCTTTCTGTCAGATGCCTCTCACCCTATCACTCTTTATCTTTTCTCTCTCTCTCTCTCTCTCTCTCTCTCTCTCTCTCTCTCTCTCTCTCTCTCTCTCTCTCTCTCATATGTACCATCTGCCTCTCTTCCCTGGCCCTCTCTGACCTGACATACTCTGTCTGCCCCCCCGCAGCCTCCAGCCAAATACCTCCTACCAGAGATGCACATATCCGACTATGGCAAGAAGTGTATTGTGATCGACTTGGATGAGACCCTCGTCCATAGCTCGTTCAAGGTAAAAAATCACACCCGTGTGAACTGAGTGGTGCAACTCTCCTCTCTCTTTCCCCCCCCTCCTCTCTCTCTCTCTCTCTCTCTCTCTCACAACAGCGCCCCTACTGGTACTAATAGTCATACTCGTGCTCATTAACGTCACATAGGCGGACACAGAGTCACGGACATTGCTGTTCCTTGGAGTGGTTGCGCCACTCAAAAAGGAACAACAACCCGAAGTCTAAAGGCACATTCACACACTGGACACAATACAAATGAGCATATTAAAAATATTGCTTGAATCATGGTAAATGTGTTGCTCTGTCGCATTGACACCAGACTAACTGGATACTAAGCCAGACAGACTCATATCACAATTGTTTTTGCCAGCGGCAGATTCTCGTCTAGCCACTGTGAGGCTATAACCGTTTCACTTGAAGCCATGTTACCACACACACACACACACACACACTGGCTGTCACTCTCTTCACCTTGCCAAAAATCACTTGAGTTGAAAGTGAAGTTCCAATTTACTGCTCCAGGAGAGAAAAAAACAAGCCCATTGTTTGTGTTGCACATTTACATGTCATGAACTTAATATTGAATTGCATCGCTCAAAGAAAATCGCAACACGTCCACGTACTTAAGTCTACTGCTTTCAATTTTAGGTTGGAGTGTAAGCAATCATGTTAAAGATGTCATTTGACAAATTGACATCCAAATAAGCCTTTGTTTGACCCACCAATAGAGGCTATGCACCGTATGACATCCTCATCATACCTGTAAGTTATGCGGGAACGCCTACTGAGTGTCAGAAAACTACTTTATGGCCTTGACAGCCCATACGACCAAACAGAAAAGTCCTATCTGATTGCATTAAACAACATTATATGACATTAAACTCACTTCACCAATCACTTTGCCACTCACTTGTGAACTAAATACAAGAGAGCGAAACCATTAAATCATTGTGTAAACAAAGTCAATTTAGTGGATTAATGACAGGCAATACCCAAATTATGTATTTAAGACTCTTTATTTAATACATATTCTTTTCATCAACAAGGACCAACTAATGTTGGTGTAACTGTTTACTTCCCCCCCTGCTTTTTTCCCTTCAGAATCAGAAGCCTTTATTGCCATGACATGTAAACATGTTAGGAATTTGGTTTAGTGGACAGCAGAGTACAGTTACAACATTAGGACAAAGTGCAAAACAAGGACAAGACAAGTGCAAAAACAACACAATGGTGCAATGAATAGTGAATAAATATAATGTGCAGAGAGTTCAAGTGTTCAGGTCAGTTCAGTTCAGAGCACAAGTCACTCTGAGTGGGATAGATTGGGGTCAGGGGGGGGGGGAGGTACACACACCACCAGCAGCATTGAAGAGCCGGATAGCCGTGGGGGAAAAAGCAGTTTGAATGTCGGACCTTCACAGTCTTTAGGGAACGCAAACCTCCTGCCTGAGGGAAGCCGGGGGCAAAAAGACTGTGGCCTGGGTGGGTGTGCGGGGTCGGACATGACCCCCCCCCCCCCCCCCCCTCATGTTTTGTTACATGAACGTGAAAGTTCTCTGAATGGTTGGGGTCACAACTCTCAGAAAGTCATTTTAGTGCTCCCTCTGCCACTCCTCCTCCTCCTTCTCTCCTCCTCCTCCTCTCCTTCTCTCCTCCTTTCTGCTCCACCCCCCCATCCAGTTCCTCCTCTCTCTGAGGGCTGCCATCTTGTTGGATTACTAGAAAGGTTGAGTGGGGAGAAGGAGGAGGAGGAGGAGGGGTTTGTTTTGGTGGTGAAAAGACTAGGATTATTTTGTTTCTTTTCCCTGTGAGATTGACATGCCGTTTGTATGGGGTTAACGCATGTGCGCCCTCTGCTGTTCAGCTGCAGCATTTCACCATCTGTGAGACCAGTGACGCATGTGCGCCCTCTGCTGTTCGGCTGCAGCATTTCACCATCTGTGGGACCAGTGGGTGCTGTGAGACAACACTGACAAGACATGTTGTTTTTGTTTTGTTTTTATTCCTTCACACAGCCCATCAGCAATGCTGACTTCATAGTTCCTGTGGAGATCGACGGTACTGTTCACCAGGTACATTTTGAACGTATTAACTGAACCCCGTGGGGTTATGTTATGTTTTTTTTTTTAAACCCATGATTCAGGACGGGAACCCCTTTTGTTTGTTTGTTTGTTTGTTTGTTTAAAGCATTATGTTATACTTTAGCTTTTGAAAAAAATAGCAGATCTACAAGCTCATAGCGCGGCACCGAGTGCCACGCAACCTTGTAGATCTGCTATTTTTGAAAAATCGTGAGAATGTGGCACAAATCTTTTGAATATATATATTATATTATTTCAGAGCGAACATTTTTAACTAAAATCTTTGTTTCTGGGGGTCCCTGGAACAACATATTTTGAGATTGGGGTCCGGGGGCCAATTACATATAATTCTGGGGGTTCTTGACATGGAAAAAGGTTGAGCACCACTGACATAGAAACGTAGGTTTATCTGAAAACTGTCATGATATTTTAGAATTTAGAAGAGTGACGACTGGGCTGTGACCCTGTTCAAGTAATCCAGGATAGGCTGTGTGCATTCCCTGTTGGCCTATTCATGATTACTTGCACTGGGTGGCAGCCGTGGACCTCAGAGGAAAAAGACAACGCATGTCCATGACGTTGGGCATTTCTTCGTTTTTATTTTATAATCACAAGAGAGCACGTTTCTCAGCACCAACCGCGACTGGTGCATATAGAAAAAGAAAGACACTTGTGTGCTGTGTTTTAATTTAGCGGTAAGTTTTACCGCATGCAAGCTTTCATTTTAAAACGGCGTGGATGCACCTGTGTGCAGGGTCTCTGTTTATCAGATGTAAGAAAAGGAAAACGGGTTGAGAACCACTGGTCTCTAACGTCATTGTTCTGTGTTTTTGCTGTTGCCTTTGGATGTATGATATGTTCTATGCTCTTTGTGACCTTGTTCTTAAAAGGTGCTATATAAATAAAGCTTTATTATTATTATTATTATTATTTTCTATGCTTCCTGAACTAAAACCTGTTGCGTTGCTCCAGGTGTATGTGCTGAAGAGACCCTTCGTGGACGAGTTTCTTCAGAAGATGGGCGAGCTGTTTGAATGTGTGCTCTTCACGGCTAGCCTCGCCAAGGTTTGTTGAAGTCTAACGCAATTTCTCTTCTGGCATTCACGTTGGCTACACCAGTGTTGATTTCGTCGACTAAAACTAAGACGAAAAATGTTCGTCGACTACCTTTTTCCACTGATGAAAACTAAATGAAAACGAAGCTATGATGACTAAAACTAAGACTAAATATATTGACAATTTCGTCAAGAAATATAAACTAGATTAAAATGTTAGGAAGGGACTAGTGCAGGGTTCCCCAATAGGCGGCCCGCGGGCCATTTGCGGCCCACAGAGCGCACCCTTGTGGCCTATGAAATAATTTCCAAAAAAAAAAGAAAAAAATGTTTGTTTTTTTTAATGTTTTTTTAAGTGTCCCAGATATAAATGGCATTAAATGGGGGTCAGTAGCCTATGCATGTCAAACTGGGCATCCTTTTCAAATGGGGTCTTGCCCTGAAAATTAATTTTCAGGGCAAGACCTCGACCTCGTGCGTGCAGACTCGGCCCCCAGCCTGGTACGCTAGTCAAAATATGGCCCTTGAGTAAAATTAATTGGGGAACCCTGCTAGTGGATAAGAAATCCAGTATAACTAATTTTACAATTGGTTGCATGCTGAAAATAGCAGATCTACAAGCACGAGCTTGTAGATCGGCTATTTTCAGCAAGTGTAAAAACAGTCATTACGACGACATCAAGGCCCTCGACTAAATCACCTGTAGATTTAGTCGACTAAAATCTTATGATATTTAGTCGACTATAACTAGACGTAACACTAAAACATTACTATTCAAGAGACTATGACTAAAACTAAAATAAAAATTTGCTGCCAAAAAACAACACTGGGCTACACGCCGCTGGTCACCTCGGCAGCCATAATAGGTAGCATTTTGTTCATGGTCTGTTGTCTGGTGGTCTTGCTATGCTAACATGTCACAACTTCCTTCTGTTCTGGCGCACGCCCTTGTCTTTTTCATAGTAAACCCCAGATAACATGGGTAAGTCGGACTGAAGAGAAAACCGTAGTTATGTTAAAGCCCCCAATATTTTGAAGACTGCCATGTGAGCTAGAGGCTAGCAGTAAGTGATGTCCATGTGAGCTAAAGGCTAGCAGTAAGTGATGTCCTGTAGTTGTTAGTTCCCACGGCATTTCTGCTTCTAGGTCAATCAACTGTGCTCTTCCTCCTGTGTAGTTTTTAGTTTGCGTGCACATTGTTTTGATAGCTACCTAGATGTCAAGTGTTCAAACATGTTGCATTTGTTCTAATTGATATCATGTGCCATGATACATCTAAAGCATTGTTTGTAGTAGGGATGTCCCGATAGCTATATCTCGCGTTGTGTTTATAGCTATATCTCGTGTTGTGTTTATAGCAGACTCCTCACTAAAATGTGCACTTGCAGTTTGGGCAACTCCAAAGCAAACTCCACATGTCCCAACATTGTATTTACCTGCCATAGTGTCAACCCCTTACCCCTGTGTTGGATCTGTGGTTAGACTGGCATATTCGCTGATACCGATATGACAAATAATACTTTTCCCGATACCGATACAGTATCGGGACATCTCTAGTTTGTTCATAGTGGACCATAGTATGACATGGCTATTCGGGTAGTATCATATAAGTCTATAACGTGTGGATCCGAACAGTATGCTGACCCTGTGGCCGACCTGCTGGACCAGTGGGGGGTGTTCCGGGCCCGGCTTTTCCGAGAATCCTGCGTTTTCCACAGAGGGAACTACGTCAAAGACCTCAGCCGGCTGGGAAGAGAACTCAACAACGTCATCATCGTTGACAACTCGCCGGCATCCTACATTTTCCACCCTGAAAATGCTGTAAGTTTACTGAGAAAATGTGTAGAGATGACGTCAGGTGAGATTAGTCATTTGTATCCGAGCCTCTTTGCTTTAATTTGTCTGTTGTAAAACGATGAACTGCGATGAATTGCTATTTATTTATTCAACATGAATTGTAAAGTTTTGCATTCTTCTTATTTATTGGTCCCCCTCATATGATGTTTGTACTTTTTGTACAAATTCCAATCAACTCTGTTGACATGGCAATAAAGTCTTGAATCTTAAGGGCCTTGCAAACAGCGAGCGAGGAATGCACACGTTGTTGCCTGGATCAATGACAGGTCTGCTACAGGTCTGCTCAAGAGGGGCGCGACAACGCAAGCGTAAAAAAAAAAGCTAAACCGAATCCAAGTCTGGTGAGTCGCGGGTAGTGTGCAGTGCACGTAACGAGCACGCTCGCAACAAATTCACGGGTCCGCGCTCACGTAAATACGCTTGCGTTGTCGCACTGCGACTTCTCAGAGCAAAAACGCAGGTCTCATTGAAAATGAACTATAGGCGCGTTTTATCTCTACCAGTTTGTAAGGCCCTTTTAGGCTGTAACGATTATTACTCGACGACACTTGAATATGGTGTGTCGTCAATGCTGGTGATGAAGTCTTACCGAAGCCGTTACTTAACCGGTAGATCATTGACACTCTGACCCCATTACGTAGGTCCCCGTGCAGTCCTGGTTCGACGACATGAATGACACGGAGCTCCTCGACCTGCTGCCTTTCTTTGAGGGACTGAGCAAGGAGGAAGAGGTCTACGGTGTCCTGCAGAACCTCAGAGGCAGGTAGCAGTGAACGCAGCGGCAGCACCGCTGCTAATCCGTGGCCTCGGTTCTCTCTCTCCTCTCCCACATCGCTCTCCGCTCCCCTCTTACGACCACATCTCTCGGACTCAGGCAGAACCTCCCTCAACCTCCAGCGTCTTGGAGTCTCACTGTGGAAACGTCCTTCCAAGTATCACCCCCCCCCACACACACACACACACACACACACCGAACGCCCGGTGACTGGCTAGCCTTCGGACCACAGTGGTGGAGTGGAGAGGAGGGAAGAGAAGGCACTCCATATCCCAGGAGCACTGTCACTGTGTTTCACCAAAAAAAAAGGAATAAATTAAATCACCCGCACCGACCGAACAGAAATAATGTACAGAGCGTTGCAATATTTTGGGGGACAAAATGCAAAGAGGAATGAGCTCGTCTTTATTTCCCCCTCCCCCCCAAAAAACTAAAAAACTAAAAAAAAAAGAACCGTTTTACTATTTGGTGAAGTGCTTATTTTAAAACCAAAATATATATATATATATAAACCCAACATTTCTTTCACTGTTTGAAATTTCTTTTGTGATTTTAAACACAAAAGTGAGAAGATTTAGTTCCTGGTATTGTTGCTATGCAGGCAGTTTTCTGGTAGTGGAAAAGGACTGTGACTCTTCTGTTCTCATATTGAATGAAGTGCCTTTGTGTGAATGTCGTTTTTAAACGGAGAGAACTTTTGTACATGGCATATTTCTGGACTACTTCAGACTTTTCAAAATCGTATGCTTTAAAGTGAACACACACAGAGGTCTCTTTATCGAAAGGCTGTTTAATTTTATCTTTTTTTCTTTTTCATCAAATGCTGGGTACACGTCTCCATTGGGTTTTTTTTCCAGTTTTGCTTGTGCCATTTTAGAAGTGTTTTTTTCTTTTAATTTTCTTTAGCCAGAATTCATTATACATAGAATAGTGTAAGCAAAGGAATATGTTTGCAATTGTGTAAGTTTGGCCCCCCGTTGCAAGTAAGTTCATATCTGTGATATTAATTAATTTGATAAAATTGTGCCATTTATTTTGTTCCTCATGTTATTATATGCCAAATTAGATCTTTCAGTTTTGGTAGTCCCAACATTTTTTATGTAATTCAGCCCCCAAAAAGTCTTATTTTTAAATGCTTTCATTAGAGGTATAATGTAATAGAAATGTATGGGTTTTTATGATTTTAGATATCAAATTAAGCCTTCTTTTTCATGTGACTGACTAGGTCCTAATTCTTTATTCATCCTTGTTTTAGCCAGTATGCGAAGCATTTTCTAGCCGGGCACTTTTCCAAGTGTTGCAGGTTGTCGTCATCTCACCTGTTGGGGGTGATCTCCCTCCAAATGTCACTCGTTCATTGTACACGGTTGCAAAGGTATCCCTTTCGTTGATTCAAATGGCGTGGAATCTTACAGCTAAATGGATAGAGTGCCATGTTTTAGTTTTTCCAATTATAATTGATTTTAGTCTATAGAATAGCATAGTAATGGACTGAGTTTCTGATTTTACACACCCTCACAGCGATGACCTGGCCTCGGCCAGTCTAGTGTAATACCAGTGGTAATACCAGCGATGACCTGGCCTCGGCCAGTCTAGTGTAACACCAGTGGAACATGTACTAGTCTCTCCTATCTGCTCTTCACCTCAGTGCCTAAAGCCTGATTTATAATTCGCTGTACAGTACGTCGGTGTCGCATGCCGAAAACAGCCCGTCTACGAGCTCACCGCGTCTTTGATGCGACGCGCAGTGATCTTGTAGATCTGCCATTTTCATTGCGCGGCACCGCCATACAATGAAGCATAAATTAGGCATCATTATGTTGAGAGGGGCACGCACAGCGCTGCAGCATTAGTTACCATGGCAATAACCTTTGTTCGGATCATGGGGAGATTCCCAGTATTGAGTTTTTAGTTTTAGGAGTCTGGAGCACTTCATAATGCCTAGCTAGCTATACAGGTTTGGTTCAAACTAGGGCTGGCCCCTTTTCAGCCATTTTAAGAGTTAATTGGCGGTGTTGGTGAATGAAACGGTGTGGGCCAGCCCCGGTTGGGCACCGCGTACCGACCGAATGTCACCTCATCATCACGGCAATGATGCCTTATTACTGCCTGTGGCGACATCCTATTCTTACAACCCTATAGGATCCAGTGCAGAACACTAAAACCCTGAGTGCTGAGTTTACTGTTAGTGTACAAATGTTCGATTCGAATTAGAATCGCGAATTCCCGTTATGAACGATTCAAAATCGATTCATAATTTCCTCAAAAAGAAATTCTGGTTACAGTTACAGGGGTTTTCACTACATGGTGTTTGTGATATGAAATGGAAGCTTACCCTAATCACAGTAAACATGTCTTCAGTAATTTTCAAGTTCAGTTCAAGACTGGAGTCTACTGGAGTAGACATGTCTTCAGTCATTCTCAAGTCACTTCAGTTCAAGACTGGAGTAGATTGTGATGAAATCCTATGTATTAAAATCGAGAATAATTTTGAATAGAGAATCGTTTTGAATCTGGGAAAAAAAATCTTTAGAATTTAAAAAACGTTTTTGCATTTTGAATCGAATCGTGACCCCAAGAATCTGAATCGAATGGTGGGACACCCAAAGATTCACAGCCCTAATAGATATCCATGTTCCATCATTTGTACACACAGTAAAATGACCACAGAGGGTTTTTGGCTGTGGCTTTGTGATTAAGTAATGAAACAAAGTCTGCTTGGCTGCAGTCCTTTAGGAAGTTGTCCAACGAACTTTCCATGCTTTATTGTTTTGATTATCACGAAGCTAAAGAAAAAGAGGCCTAATATTGCTCCATGGAAGAATGCTTCCAAAGATGCTCTTTTAGACATAATGTTGCTGCTCCTTTTCATGCATACTTAGTTTGTGTCTTTGGCAGACGTCGTACAGTACATACGTACATGTTTTAAAAAAATATTTGTTTTTGGGTGAGCGTTAATCTCATGGTGACGGAATTGATGCAATGTCATTTTTTATAAGAAGCGTTTGGCCTGCTCTTCTCAACCTCTCTGACAACCTTTCTCTGAAGACATTGTTTGTATTGTGATATTTTTCTAGTTACCTTTGTCAGTATTTGGTTTTGAAAAGTTGCATATTACCCATTGTATCCGATTGGTGTTTTTTCTTTCTTTCAGCTCAGTAACGTCCCTCTCACTGAACTTTTTGATAAAAAAAGAAAATCTTACAAAAAAAAATGCAATTTTCATTCAGGTCTCATCTTTCCTGTTAGGTGTGTCTGTGCGTGCGCACGCTTTTGTATACGTGTATGTGTGGACACGGGTCAAGTGTCACCTTGGACATCTGGCCACCTTCATGTAAAATTGGGTATTTTGTCCAAAATGTTAAAACAATATGTGACATTTAGTCCTAAGTAATGTAATGTATACATGATGTGAACTTGCACAATACCTCATTATCAGACTTAATTTTATCCTTCAACTTTATGCCCCAAAATGACACACATGGATATACAGGTTTTGTAGCAATTTGTAGCAATCGTAGAAATGTTAGACCTTAATTGTCGAATGTTTTAAGCATATATTGACCATGTGTACTTTATTTTACTTGAGACAATTTTTCAAATATTAAAGCTTTTTAACATTTTGGATAACATATCCAATTTTACATCAAGGTGCCCATATGTCCCATGCTGCCCACTTGACCTTTTGCAGTATGTGTGTCTGTTTCCCCTAACATGATCAGTTTGGGGTGTTCTTTTTAAGGCCTGAATTTCCGGTGGTGAGGTGACCACCGCTCCGGAGGTGAGCTGACCACCGGAGCTGAAATAATGTTGCGCGGTGGTGAGTAAAAACAGAGAGAAGGGCTGGAGCGGTGGCGGTGGTTTGCTCTTCACCGCGGCTCGTGACGTCATGTTGTAGTTCAGTGGTCACCTAACCACCGAAAGTCCAGATTATGTATGAGCCTTTACTCCCCCCACTCATAATCAGACGTAGTGACTTTAACACCGAAGTGTTTGAGTCTTCCTGCATATTGCAGTTATTCTCCATAACTTTTATTTTCTCTGTTGGTTCTCTTTTGTTTACTGTAAATGCAGACTTCAGGTTTTCATCCCAGACCTCCCAGTTTCACTTTCTTTCTCTGCTCTATTTCAACCATAATAAAAGGGTTCATTTAAACCATGCTTTGTACTGTATGCATGTAGTGAATTATTGTTTTGTGGCCAAAGGATCGTCACTAGGCTGCTGTGATTATTAACCACATTCACTCTTGCGTCCCTATTTTGGGGGCAAATCTTCAAAATCTCTTATTTATTTTGTATTTCTTCAGAAATGGATAATCTACAAGCGCAAGAATGCACCACAATGTGACTGTGAATCTGAACTTGTATATCGGCTACAGATGTTCGCTGGTCATTGTACCATGGCTTATACAGATGTTCGCTGGTCATTGTACCATGGCTTACACGGTTATTAGTTTCATGAATCCTTCGCTGTGTACTATAAATGACATGAGAGGGATGTTACTGTGCCCTGTTTGCAGTTTATCTTTACAGAGTTATTCAAGATTTTGCTGCATATTTCCTTCCAGACATGTCACAATAAAAGCACCTTTTTATGAAGAGATCTTTCTCACCTTGCATCAGTTTGTGTTGATTCTTAGTCTGAACTGCTAGAAAATGTCTGACAGATCTCCTGACCCACTCATTTCTCTAAAAGCACCCATTGTGTGCAGCTCTGACAGCTATGACATTAGACAGATGGAGTGTGTGTGTCTAAGGTGTGGACTATCCAAAGGTCATAAGCTACTGATTTTATTTGATGTCAAGTAAGGTAAACTTTATTGTCCTAGATAGGAAACTATGGGTGGTCAGTGCAAAATTAAAGAAAACAGTTGTGAAACTTTCATATATTCTCGATTCATTGTGCATAAAGTGAAGTATTTAAAACCTGTTTTAATCTTGATGATTATGGCATAGGCTACAGCTCATGGAAATCAAAATCCTATCAAAATATTAGAATATTTCACAGGAGCACTAAAAGAAAGTTGTTTAATGTTTTAATCCAGAAATCTCAAACAATCTGAAAAGTATATTAATGTATGCAGTCAATACTTGGTCTGGGCTACTTTTGAACAAAGTAGCCCATTGTATCAATGGGGTGTGGCACTGTTGAGCTCAGGTTTGCTTTGATAACAGCCGTGAATTAAATGGTATTGTTCAGTCTTATGTCTCACGCCTTCCTCTTGACAGTCAGTCAGTGACAATTTGGGTTGCCTTGTCATCATTGGCGAGAAGCCAGACCTGAGGTTTTGGGTGGGCCTGGCCCTGGCCTGCTCCACATAATTCATGTATGCATTTATAATGAAACAATTAAATATATCTGCTGGTGTTGGTCCACTGTTGTATCAAGTCCAGAGTCCACACAGACACCTATCAGGATGTTTTAGAGCACTTTGTGCTTCAGTATGTTGACAAGCTTTATAGAGGTGCAGGTTTTTACTTTCCAGCTGGATTTGGCACCTGCCCACAGAGCCAAAACTACTAGTAATTGGTGTACTGACCATGGTATTACTGTGCTTAACGTACCAGCCAACTGGCCTGACCTGAACCCCACAGAGAATCTAGGTTGTATTGTCAAGAGAAAGGCGTGATACATAAGACTGAACAATACAAATGAGAAATTAACTTACTTACGGCTGTTATCAAAGCAAACCTGAGCTTCCATAATAACACCTCAACAGTGCCACAGGCACTCGTAGACGGGCAATAATTTGTTCAAAACGTAGCCCAGACCCAAGTATTGACTGCATACATTAATGCAGAATAAATGTAGGAGTCTTTGCTGTGCTTCAGGATGGTTAAAATAAAGGAAACAAAACTGAAATGCCCATGCCAGGCAGCCCTTAAATCTATGGTACCATACACAGGTTTGCCATGGTTACCCTGCTATACCATCAAATGTTAAACAAAACAAGAGGTATTCAGAGGTTTCAACATTTTTTTTTATCAGACCGTGGATTTTACAAAACGTTAATAAAGAAGTACAATCAGAAAATATCTCATTAAATGTGAATCATTGCTGATGAACACAGCTAAAAACTGAGCACATACATACCTCTTGTCTATTGTATGCTGCCTTATGTTCTTCCATACTATGTATTAAATGGCAACTTGAGTAACAATATTTAAAACAGACAGATAATGCAATACTGACTAGAAATGCAGGACAAGCAGCTTAAAAATGCAGAACAACCTCAAAGATATTTCAATACCAATGCAGCTAAAATTATAAACCAATTAGAACAATGTGTGTTTGTACAATGCAGTCCCTGTAGTGTAATGCCGTATGCTTAATATCATGCAGCATTATAAAGTGTAGGAAATAGTGTGTGTGTATCTGCTCCCACCCAAAACAACTAAAACAAACCCAACTCCAACTGCAGTTGGAGAACTTCGGTTGTCAGCAACTGTCATTGTCATAGCTTGAGGATAGTGGTTCTCCTGCCTCTCTGAATAAAGCTAATAAATTAAACTATGCATCCTTTCCATAAAAAATAAAAGTAAAGTTTACATTTAAAAATGAATACAGCACCAGGTTTCTTGTAGTATACTGGTGGTGGTAGTATCTTGGCCACACAGAGGGACAGCGAACTGAAAACATCTTATTCAGCGTCAATGACCATGATATGTACAAAGAGTCCAGCTGAGGGAAGAATGTCTCCATTTTTGTTGAGCAGAGGCACTTGTCTGTATCCTGTATGGGCGAAGAAGAACAACAAACAGACTTTGACTCACATAGTGGATCACTAGTTTCAGACAAAAACTAGACTCTTTGTACAGTGTGAGTGAGTGTGTGTGTGTGTGTGTGTTATGTGTGTGTGTGTGTGTAGTGGCACTGTGTGTTCAACTACAGAGTAGACTCAGTAGAGACTGACCCCCAGATTAAGGGGTCTGATGTCGACCACGATTACTAGTAAGAAATTATTTAAGAAATGCTAAATCTTGAAATCACAGTTTTGATTTAAGTTCCTATTTGATAAAATACCATGTCTAATGCCAAATTCCTGAACTCACCCATTTGTAAGCTGCTGAAGGGTAATGTGTATTGAGCGACAAACTCATTATCGGATGCAGAATCGTAGTCCTCGATGACAAAACGCACCAGGGCCAACTCGGGCACGTGCACGTCGAATTCAAAGTTTTCATTCCATGATGGGCAGAAACCTAGAAACAAAACAAGACCAGAACAAGATAGACGGACATGAATGTCAGTGTAAAAAAAAGGGGACGGTATGCAGTACACCGTATGATCGTAAAACTATGTTTTAAGTTAATGCTCTATATAGAAAGAAGCAGCCAGTGGCATGCATTTCATGAATGCCACTGGAGGTATGCGGTCAGCTCAGGCTCGACTCAGGGAAAAGGACACCCCTGCCATGCATAGTCCCGTTCAACATGAAGGCGACTCTCATGACTAATTGGGAACGATGCAAGCTCAGGTCTGATCAGCCTGTACCCGGCCACCTTGGGGAGGGCGTGTACCTGTAGTGTCAAGGTGTGTTTTAAACATGATGTTATAATTTAGCTATTGAAAAATAGCAGACCTACAAGCTCATAGCGCACCACCGAGTGGCGCGCTCCGAGCTTGTAGGTCTGCTATTTTTGAAAATATTTATTTCAGAAAAACTGGAGGATTTAGAAGATTTCTTTTAAATGTTGAGGTCAGGCCTAAATGGGTTAAAGTTTCAGCAATAGTGCAGTGTTTTCTTAAATATCGAGTACATGGACTGGACAGTGGACACAGAACACTGTGACACAAGTTTTGGGGGCTTTTAGCCTCTTTGTCTTGTAAGTTTACCTATTTATTCAGAAAATAAACAGAAACTGATGATGCGTACCAAATTACGACCTAAATCCAGCTCCCACCATTCATCAACAAGACAACACCAAGACGTCCCACCATTCATCACCAAGACGACAGACCCTCTTATGTATGTGCTTGCACAAAAGGAAGTTTACATCATATCCTGTGTTTGATAAACTAAATAAATAGTAATAAATAGTAATAAATAAATAGTGATAATAAATAGTGATAAATAGTAATGATTGCTATAGCTTGTTTGTTCAGTAACAGGGGTCTCTTTCTCGCCATCTTTTTAGTACACAGCTTTCATCAGCTTAAAGGACAACTTTAGTTTTTTTCAACCAAGGTTCATGTTTCAGGTTGTTATTAGAGAAAGTAAAAGATGTGTGTAAACTTTTCTTCATTTGCTGCTTTCTTTCGTTTTAGGGATTTTAGCAGTTTTTGACAGGGGGGCGGGGGCATTCGAGCATGGGGCTAAATATGTATTATTTTACAAAACTTTATAGCGATTTATTTTTTTATTATTTACTATTGTCCTACTAGACCGCAAGAAATTACATCTGGCCACAAAATATCACAGGATCTACTGAATGTGAAGGTAGCCTACTGGGGGGAAGCCACACTGTGTGTCATAGGCTCAATATGTCAGTTTGACACATTCAGTAGATCCTGTGATCTTTTGTGGCCAGATGTAATTTATTGGGGTCTAGTAGACTATAGTAAATAATAAAAAAAGAAATCGCTATGACATTTTGTAAAGAAATACATATTTAGCCCCATGCTCGAATGCCCCCGCCCCCCTGCCAAAAACTGCTAAAATCCCTAAAACGAAAGAAAGCAGCAAATGAAAAAAAGATTACACTCACCTTTTACTTTCTCTAATGACAACCTAAAACATGAATCTTGGTTGAAAAAAACTAAAGTTGTCCTTTAAGCAAATTGTGTCCACAAGTGTTTTATTTTATTGCTGAATTTCACTTTCACTCCCGATTGGATGAAATCGGTATCCCGAGCTGAAAATGTACTTTCTGTTCCCTAAAGAACGGGAGAGAACCGGTTTATTGAACAAACATTCTATAATCTATATGGTTACTATGGGAATATAGAGTTACAAAATAAACACTTATTTTAACAAAATATGTATCACTTTCAAGCTGCAACAATTTAAATGGAGGTTATGACAAGTGACAGAGACAGCGGTTGTGAGGTTAGCTACCGTTGTTGACGACGTGCTGCGTGTCTTTCTCAGCCACATCGGCCGGGACGCCAAAGACCTGAACTCTGACCAGAGGATCCACAATGGATGTCTTCTTCATGTTGACTTTGGGCAACTGCTGGCCCGATATAATCTAGTAAAACAGAGACACATCATTATTCATATAGTTCTGATGAAGCAGTGCTTCTCAAACATGTTCATGTCAAGGAGCTCATGATTACAGGTGTAAAGCGGTGGGTGAAAGTATTGTTGTGCAGCCTCTCAATTTAGACTTTGATTCTGCCTCTGCTTTTCAACGAGAACCAAGCATTTTTGCAGAAATGCACGAATGGTAACCTCGGTGTTAGATTTTTTTCCTGCAATGTCCCTCCCCTTATTTGCATACTAGGCCCTGGTTGGTTATAGCCTATCCTCGGAAACCCAGACGTTTTAATTTCCAGGGAGAAAAAAAAAGTCTGGGTCCGAGTACACTTCGTCTGCACCTTTGTTAAATTGAGTTCCAGGCTAGTTATAGCCTGGTTCCAGACGAATCTGGTTGGCTTCGTCACCCTTTCACCAAAAATTCAAATTCAATCCAACATTTGTATTTCTCCAGATGCTTGGACTAGTATTATCTATCTCACCATGACATGGAGGGTCTTGGACTGGTATTACTTCTATCTCACCATGACATGGAGGGTCTTCCTCTTCAGCCATGGTCCTCGGGTCAGGGTGATGGGGTCAAATTCAGTGCTCGGATCCCTGAGGTACGAGGGCTTGAGGACGTAGCCCGTTTTCCCATTTACCAGGAACCTGCCCTGATTCAGGTCCATGTCTGTACACGACGTCTGGAAATTCAACGCGACTAAAACAAAAGAAGAAAAGGAAAGTGGGTGAGTGTTCTGTTGATCACTTTTTAATAGTACTGCACTACGAGTTGGACATTCCCTTCTTAGTCTTGGTTGTAAAAGAGATCAAGTACCAATTTGACAGCCGGAATTCCACAGGGGCACTGGGTTGTAGTTGGAGGAGTCGGTCCTGGAGCCTGCCGGGTAGATTCGGCTCAACTTGTCCACATTATGATGGATGTAGCCGTTAGCTGGAGAAAACATAAAAGAGAAGATGTGTTCCAACTTTGTCAAAGAACGTACTTCTTTATGAGGAACCCGTTCATAAAGGATCACTCTTTGTCTTGTAAGTTTACCTATTTATTCATTCACAAGTTAATTCATTGACACCCTTAAAGCAATGGGACTACTGTAAGTTCAGTTAAGCCCAGGTGAAATACAGTCTAAGATGAAATGGAAGCAGCAAAGCATTCTTGTTGCGACCAGTGACGGTCGGTCACAGATTATCCTCACCTGACTCTTCTGCCAGCTTTAGAGCTTTTCCCTCTTTGAAGGAGGACATCTCGTAGAAACCCAGGTTGTCCTGGGCGTCCTCGAAGCCGTGGAAGTGGACACTCTTGCAGTAGACCACCATGTCGGAGAGCTCTTTGGCTAGTTTGAGCTTCTTTGCCTTCTGAAGGTACAAGTACAATGGAAGTGAAGATTAAAGCCTAATTGAAGCTTTGTCACCAGGGGGGAAACAACCGTACACATTGGTTCCACTGGCCTCTGATGTTAGCCTACCTTCTTTTTCTGTTCCTCTCTCTGTTCTTCTGCTGCTGCTGCTTCTTCTTCATCGTTTGATTCTTCCTCTTCCGTCACATCAGCCTCTTCTTCGAGTGGGACCGCCGGAGCGAAGCTGAGTTCCAGTTTAGCCAACCTCTTCCCTTTGACCAGGAATCTGCCTTTCAGATCCTGAGGACACACAAACACACACAGTCAAAGGGGCTGTGTTTCTTGAGGAAACTTCTCTTATAATTATTTTCAACAAGAAGAACATCTGTCAACAACAGATACACACCTCAGCGGAGGGGAAGCCAGTGGGCATAGTGTCAGTGTCGCCCAGGGGCTGGGTTAGCAGAGCCACGCCCAGGATGGAGCTCATGTGCCGGGCCATGACTTTCTGCTGCTCCACGCTGCAGTGGTTCTCCAGGGAGATGATCAGTGGGTAGTCAGACGTCTATGAGGGGAGAAAACACACCCAGTAAACCCAGAGCAAACAGGGGGTCTCCCGCTTGGACAGTACTGCTACATTTGATCTATTCTATCAGTAAGACGAGAAGCGACCTCGCCCTAAAGGGCACTGAAACAACAGAGCCTCTTCATACGGCACAGTTGAGAAGCACGAGTGACAGATGTCAGATTGACATATTGATGATGTCAGATCGACATATGGAGGCAGCCATATATGGAGTGTGTCATGAGGCGTGATGTTGTGTGATGTCACGTGGCGTGACCATATATGGATGCGTGATACGACATGACTGACGGGAAATGCAGGTTTTAATAGTAACAACACACACACACACCTCGAAGGCGTAGTCCTTGATGGCCTTGATGGCGTCTCTGAAGAGGATTTTGGAGGTCAGAGTGTAACCGTGGTAAATGACTGGCTCATCGTCTGATCCATCCCAACAGTCCAGCTCCACGCAGCGACAGCCCTTGAGAAGTGCCCTGAAAGGACAAAAGCATTATGTTATACTTTAGCTATTGAATCTACAAGCTCATAGCATGGCACCGAGTGCTGCGCTACGAGCTTGTAGATTTGCTATTTTTGAAAAATCGTGAAAATGTGGCACAAATCTTTGAATGTATATTCATTCAGAGCGAACGCTTTTAACTCAAATCTTTGCTTCTTTGTTCCTGGAACAACATATTTTCAGATCGGGGGGGGTCGGTGGACTATTACATATCATTTTTGGGGTCCTTGACATGAAATATTGAGCACCACTAGGATTTAGAAGACATTTAAAATAATGTCGACGTCAGGCCTAAAATGGGTTAACCCATTTTGGGGCGGGAACCCCTTTTGGTGTTAGCATTATGTTATGCTTTAGCTATTGAAAAATAGCAGATCTACAAGCTCATAGCGTGCCACAGAGTGGCGCGCTACGAGCTTGTAGGTCTGCCATTTCTTTTTTAGCTTTTTCAGAAAACTGTCAGGATGTAGAAGACATTTTTTTAATCTGATCTCAGGTAAAATTGGGTTAAAGGTGTTTACCTGACATAGGCCTCTGTGCTGCTGGGTCCTTTGAGCTGGTCCTCCAGCAGGTAGGTGTTGTGGGAGGAGGAGATGAAGTAGTGGTTGAGGGGCTGACTCATGTCCTGGTACACCTCACTGTGCGCTGGCTGGAGAATCAAGCCCTCTGGCTGGTGCAGGTACAGCAGGAAGCCATCTTTGCTAAGCAGGTTCTTGTCTTTGGCTGAGGATTGTGAAGAGATTAAAAAAAACTAAATTAAGAAATGGAAAACAGGTGAAGAAAATCAATTGTCTATAGTCAAGGCAAGCATCTCATTCATCTTATTGACGTGTAATTATGTTTTCTGTCACAAACAAACAAGTAGAGTAACTCAAACAAATAAGTACCAAAGTACTCATTTGCAAAAAACAACCCATTTGTTTATCATCACCTTTTTCATCCAGCTCGTACTTCTCGATGAGTTTGTGTGCGTCTGCCAGCGTGGCGTCCTCTCTCTGTTCATTGAGCAGGAACTGCAGCAGGTTCTCGGCGCTCATGTAGCCGGTGGTGTTAGCATACTCCCCGTAAATCGTGTCAATCTCCTCTCGGTGAGTCAACAGGTCATAGAAATGTTCTATCTCCTCTCCGGCCAGGAAGCCAGATTTGGATTTGTCACATTGCTGTATTGGTGGAATATGCAAATGTTTGGTTAAACTAGTGTTTTGCTGCTTGCAACACATTGTCACATGCTTTCTTACATTTTCTTACATCAGACTGTCAACAGTTCAGTGACACTGTTGAAAAAAAAACATTCACTAATAAAGCTTCTTCACCTCAAAGATTATTTCTGCGTAGCTGTCATCCACCTCCACGTTGATTAGATGCAGGAGGTCTTTCATCTCTTTCTGACTCAACTTGTCGTCGCTGTTCTTGTCTGCTTTTCTCATGCAGTTGAAGATCCAACTGAAGTATTTGTAATGTAAGGAGGAAATATTCTCAATATTGTATAGCACCTACATGAAATGTGCCACATATGCAAATAGTTTTATTGAGTAAATTAACTTTGGATACTATTCTTTTACTAGTACTACTACTGCCAAGTCATTCTACCCATTTAGGCCTGACCTCGACATTTAAGAGGTTTTGTGCCCAGCATTATATTATTATAATCTCTATCGTGGTGAGGGAGGATACTGTTCGGTCTTCTGCTGACTGCTGAGGTTGGTCATGGCGGCGATCATTTTCTCCAGGCTGTTGATCCACTGCTTGGCCTCCTCCTCGGAGCTGGCGATGAGGTCCAGGTTCTTGCGTCGGCTCTTGAAGACGATGGAGAAGCAGCGTCCCTCCACCTGCTCCTCCGTGTTCTTCTTCAGCCCCTCCGTCTGACGGCCGGGCCGCACGGCCGAGATGTCGTCCAGGGAGACTATGGAACGGAGACAATTAGGCTAAATTGAGTTTACCCGGTCTGAAACAGAGATGTGTGTAATGGTGTGACACGAATCTAGTATGAAATGTGAGGAACCACACTTCATGGTGCATAAACATGATCATAACTCGTTTAAGAATACAAACAGACATACAGTATAATCAAATACTAACAAAAACAGTCAGGGGTTAATCTATTGGTTAGTTCAAAAGCTTCAGTTGCTTAGACGTTTCCTTGCTCCATATCTAATCTTGTTATTTGACTTCTGTCTAACCACACCTGCAGTAGTTTAGCACCATGCAGCCTGATGCAATATTATGAAGACTTAAGAAATGAACGAAATGTTCTCAATTCTCAAATATATATATATATATATATATATATATATATATATACATTGCCAATAAACCATAATGTCCTAAAAATCCTAATGTATTAGGCGTTGTTAATCAAGAGTTAAGTTGTTGAATCTCAGTGGGCTGATATCATATAACTTTATTATCTATACTCTATAGAAAAGACAGCTATGTGAGATGTGAGAATGTGAGACCTGATCCACCACAACACCACATTATTCGGCAGCGGGTTACGGTGGTCACACACATGAGGTTGGAATGCTGGGGCGGCAGCACCACTCACAGGTCTGGTTCGACTTAAAAGTCTTCTTCGATTCGTGCCACATGGTCTTGCAGTCCTCTTGTAGTTTGTAGAAGCGGGTCTTCTTCCAGGATGAGGAGCGAACCTTGAGGAGGTCTCCCCCTGACAGAAGAAACTGGAGGTCTGCATCTCCTTCCATGCCTGTGAGAAACCATAAATAGAAAGGAAAAAAAGACAAGGGATTACTGGTGTGAAATAAGACAAGACATCTGCTTATGAGGCCTCTATATTAGCATATATTTTCATACTCTTTCATGAGAGTAGCCTACCACACTTCGTCGAGACAGTATAACACAGCAGGTTAAAGCTCTATTTGCCAACATCTGATAATACCATCCTGTTGAATAGTACCGTTTGTGAATACGGCTAATGACTTACCTATGAGCTTCTCATTCATGTTCTGGGTTCGGATTTGTGCACGGTATAGTAATTCCTCTGATCTGCTGTGCTCTGATTCTCTTTTTAAGAAATGCATATTGACTTATTCTAAAGTAACAGTGGGTAAAACACTAGTAAGACTATTACATATGGACCGATCTCTGTATGGAAGGGCGTATATAAGTCTACTCAGAGTTCAGCCACATACACTCCTTTCTTGGCAGCGAAGAAAAGATTTTTGGCACAGTTGTGGTGACTGTGTGCACACTGCACAGACTATTTTCTTTTTTTTTTTCATATTACAAGATACATTCATTGAAATCCTCTTGCATTATCGTTAGGCTGAGAGAAGAGATCCCACTTTTTATAGAACTTATCCTCTTGTAGTCTAAGTATGAATGTTAGCTTAAGCTTAAGAAGACTTGTCCAGTTGTCCAGTTGCATACATCCCAATACATCCCGATCTATTAACGATGCTTGCTCAGCAGTTTATAATTCAGTACAGCACTCGCAAAGTAGAGAATCATGCAAATTATATAAGATAAGATAATAAACTTTATTGATCCCCAGGGAAATTCAGGTGAATGGTGTTCGGTGCCAAGCCTCATCATCACAGGGACCCTGCCCGACACTCCTCTACACACCCAGAGAGCTCCAAGGAGAATTACCCCTCTACACACCCAGAGTGACACGACACTCCAAGGAGAATTACCCCTCTACACACCCAGAGTGACACGACACTCCAAGGAGAATTACCCCTCTACACACCAGCTCAGTGGCCTTGTGGTTAGAGTGTCCGCCCTGAGACTGGGAGGTTGGGGTTCAATCCCCGGCCCGGGTCATACCAAAGACTGTAAAAATGGGACCAATGCCTCTCTGCTTGACACTCAGCATCAGATTGGGGATAAGTCCCTGCGACATACTAGCGTCGTGTCCAGGGGGTGTACTTGTACATCAAGCTGCCTCTCGCTACAGAAACAGGAGATAGGCTCCTGCCCTATGGGCCTCATGGCTCGGCAAGGCTACTTACACCCAGAGTGACGGAATGGCGCTTTAAAAACAACCTGGCTGATCTGCCTGCTGATTTATATTATTACTACTGGTAGTTCTTTGACCAAGCAATTGGTTGAAATAGACTCTCCAGCAGTGCTGAAATGAGGCATGACCGCACAATTAATAGAAGATAATAGAAGATTTAATTAATCACGCTGACATTAGAAATATCATCAGTTGTGCTGATTAGACAGAGTTTCGTCAGAGCAGCAGCATTATTGGCTTAGGAATGGGGAAAAAAGAGAATAAATTAAATTAAATTTTTGTCACCGTGTTAACTCTGCATAGCTGAATAGGATGGGGCAGGTCTACTCTACGCTCCTGTATTTTAACGAGTTATTATATGGTGGTACTTTTCCATTTTATGTGACTGCTTAATTAAGTTAATTTAGGACCTTCTAGCAGTTAATTTCGTTTTATTAAACACATTTCTTCCATGTAGCCCATGTTTTGTAATGGAATCATCATGCTATGATGATATACAGTGAACTTATTATGATAAATTAATATGTAATACCTTTTATATAATCACCAACATGAATTATGTTTGTTATTTACAGCTAGAGTAGCGGGGCGAGATGGAAAAGGGGCGACCGTACCTGTTGTTACCCTGGGGTCTGGGGGCCAGCAGCAGAGCTGTGTGACAGCTTGTGTGTGAGTGTGACAGTGTGTCTGTCTGTCTGTCCCTACTTCCCAGTATGACAGTCAGGGCACACAGTGAGACAGACAAGACAACACATACAGTTTCTTGTTGTGATATTTAGTTTAGGGAACTGATTATAAGTTATTTATCTATCAACTAAACCATGGGTTTTCAACAGGTGGTCCGTGGACCACTGGTGGTCCGTGGAGGTATTGCATGTGGTCCCTGACCATGCATTTAGTAATGTAGGATTTGTTGATTTGTTTTAAATGTTCTTTCCTGTAGTCGAGAAACCGATTGACCTGGCGACCTGTGATGAGTCCATCCATGTAGTAATTTACTGACAAGTTGGAGTTCAAGAAATTCAACAGAATTTAGAACCTCAAGAAAGGGGAAGTCTGGGAGTCATTATTATTAGGACATTTTACCTCAACGGTTGAGAAACAGTGGGATGTACACACATGGGATGCATAGCAAGTGTTAACTTACAAAAGCACTAATCTTAGCCCATATCCCCACCAAACACAATAGTGGTCCCCAGGTTGATTCTAAGTCAGGGAGGTGGTCCCTGGTTCACAATCAGTTGAAAACCCCTGAACTAAACTGCTCAGTGGCAGGATGAGGGGAGGGCTGTCCAACGCAACTCTCCTGTAGTGTCTCCCATCGTGCCACTGAGCAGTTTAGTTGAACTTGAGCTTTAATTGCTGGAGCCGTTTAGATCAGTGCAAACAACCCGTTTCCTGTATCAAGACGTTTATTGTGATTTTGCTTCCTGGGGGAATCTTCAACGTCACGGCTAATGGTTTTGTGGCAGCGTGGCTAAATTGTTGTATAGTAGTCTTTGATTGATTGATTGAAATATTTATTAACAGTTTGTAGAATTTACAGTACATTTTAAGCACAAACTCAATACAAAGACTGTTAACTGTGAGTGGACGACCCGATTAAGCATTACACTTGTTTACAACAGGGTCCACATTGTTCAATTCATCAAAACGTCATCAAAAAGTCACTGTAGTCTTGACTCTGAAACTAGAGTGGAACAACAACAACAGATACAGGCTTTGGGCGCATTTAATCCCGTTCATGATCCCGTTGTGTGGATCATTATATCCCGTTATGATGACTTACCCAAACGCTGCACGTTCATACGCGTCTGGCGCTGGCTCCGCGCACGATATAGTTTCTCCTCCGATCTGCTGCGCTCTGGCTCTCTTGTTGTTAAGCATTGCATATTGTCTGATTGACACAGTCTGTATCTTATTATGCTACAATAACGTGGCTAAATTAAAAACACTGGTAGCTAGCTAGACAGTCACAATATGAATGGAGTCTGGACCGACGTCTGCTGTAGCTACTGTAGATTAGAAGGGCGTGTACAACTCAAGTCAAAGTGCAGCCACATAGTTTCGCGCACATCTGTTTGCAGTTTGTCACTGGTTAAACAACAGCTGACTGACTGACTGTCTGATACATGTCTGCCATTCTGCCAATATCCCGATTCCCAATCGATAATCAATTCCATTTATAGACACCTTTTAGCAATGAGCATGACACTGACAGAATCATGCGCCCATATTAAACGGAATCTTTTATATTGACCCGCGGCGCAGATCGAGGTAAATTGAGGTCTTCTCACAAATTAGATTAGATTATCTAAATGAGAATTAGCATAAACTTTGGTCTAACCTGATGTAATTGTTTTTCATTAACGATACATTAATTTACACCCCCGTTAAACTCTTAAGAGTATATTAAACTTCCCCAAATCAAACCAGCATCATGTCTACAGTATTGTTTTGAGATTGATTTGTACAAGGGTTCCATCTAGTGGTGATATTATGTAAAACCGTACCGTACTGATTATGAACCAGGGACCACCACCCTGACTAAGAGAGTGGGGACCACTGTTGTGTTGGGTGGGAGGATATGGGCGTGGTGTTGGGGAAAATATATTGACAGTTAAGGGCTTTGTTTAATTTGTTACTTTGAGGTGAATTAAATCAAGGCTTTAACAGTAATTTAACTGACATATGCTAGTCGTCCAGAGCTATTCCTTTCCCATGGTGCACATTTCCTAATAGACTCAACCAGTCAATCCAGGTACACTTTGACTTTAATTCCCTTGGAATTCGAACTCCCTGTGGAAGTTCTTCACATCCGACTTGCCAGTAACTGACAACATTGATGTGACGTCATCATACATCATACATTACCAGCTCATTTAGTGAACTAGTTTGTTTTCCAAAATAGTGATGATAAAAATAAAAAAACATACTAAATGCATGTGGTCAGTGGTCAGGGACCACATGCAATACCTCCACGGTCCACCAGTGGGTCCACGAACCACCAGTTGAAAACCTCTGATTTAGAATAATAATAATTTCTGGTATTTTAAATTGTGTGTGTGTGTGTGTGTGTGTGTGTTCATAGTGATATCATAATGGGGACCAGGAGGTCCATACGTGGTCCCCCTCTCAGAAGGGACCCAGGCCAGCAGGTGTATGGGACCATGAAGGCCTGTCTCTCAGATAAGATCATGGAATGGCCCCTTAATGGCCTGGAGGTCTGTTAAGAGTGGGATCCCATGGTAGTGGTACTGTAGTAGGCTTATAGCCCCAGGGCCAGGTAGCCTATATGGGTATATATGAGGTATGGTTGCATGGCCACCAGCTCAGTGGACTTGTGGTTAGAGTGTCGGCCCTGAGACTGGGAGGTTGGGGTTCAATCCCCGGCCGGGTCATACCAAAGACTCTAAAAATGGGACCCAGTGCCTCCCTGCTGGGACCCAGTGGCTCCCTGTGACATGTCCAGGGGGTGTACATCAAGCTGCCTCATGCTACAGAAACAGGAGATAGGCTCCTGGGCCTCATGGCTCGGCAAGGCTTACATGGTTGCACGGCCCCCCATGAAATCTATAGCCTAACTAATAGTTAGGCTATAGATAGTTAGTCTATACTATAGTTACTGGTAGATAGTAAGTAACTATAGTAGGAAGATTTCATGGGTGCAACCATCATGTTCATCTGAGCTGTATGTGTTCCTTGGCTGCAAATGGACCACCACTTAAAAGTGAAATAAACAGGCTTTCCAACAGTAGGCCTATAAAGGTTATTGCCAAGAAGCAGAATTGCTCTAGTTAACATATACAGGCCTACAGTAAAACCTTAAATGTAGCCTAAAATCCAACCAAAAATAGCAACTTCAGGTTCAACTGATTTATTGAACCTGTTGTTTTCAATTGTGTTTATTTATTTATTTCCTCGAATCAAGAAGACTGCAAATTCTGCAATACAATGCAGTCATTATGCCTATACTTAATTAATTAATTAACAAACTGAAAGTCTGATGACTTCAGTTTAAGGTATTTTTGTTTTTCTTCTTCTTTTAACTGATGAGATTATGTCACTTAAGGCTATAGCCTAGAGAGGAATCGGAAGCTATAACTTGTTGTATGCCTTCTAATGTAGGCTAGCCTAAATTACACCTGTAGGCCTACTTGCATGACACCTACATCCCCCGGAGCACTAAACCCACTAACTGTAATTCCATAGACCATAAAAGGGTTTCATATACTGTCAGAACTTTATAGAGGAATATATTGGAATTCCAAAATATTGGGAATGTGTGGCCAAACTGGCCATGTGTGGACTCTCAGTAGCCTATTTGTAGACTAGACATGAGTAGGCTATAGGACCTAACCCAGTGTCTACAAATAGGTTATAGGCTAGTAGCCCGTTTGCAGAAGGACGGAATGTGGATGAAAAGGGGGCCACACCTTTTGGCACAAAACAAAATAAATAAATTCCTATACATGAACCAATGTTCTTGTTCTGCCAGTGTAGGCTAGCCTACACAACAGAGCGGTTACGACATGGAGAGGGAAGAGAAAAGGAAGAAAAAACCCCCCTGATAAACAGCCTTTGGCGGGGAGATTTATTAACGACATAATGGCAAAAACGATTAGCCTATTCAGTTTAGTCATAAAGTATGAGATCACAAATGGATTGACTAAAGTTTAATATAGGCCTATGCCCTATGCCATTGCAAAGGTGTGTGTGCATGCTTGCCGAAAATAACTGATTTACAAGCTAGCTGTATAAACATTGAAGCGACAACCGGGGAATTAAATATCCCAGTAGTAATCCCACTGCCAGATTTAATTGCGACCTATGATGCGAGCATATTAATTAATTACACTAGCACACACAGCATTTATCTCGTGGTTCTCTTACCATTTTTGTTAATGTTGGTGATTCCGTTCGTCTCCATCCTCCCACGGTCTTTGTTTTATTAAAAAGTTAAAATAAACAAACGAAGCTCCGTAGCCTATGAGGTCAAGTCGTTTGTCGTTTCTCTCTATGCGCGATGTTGACAAACTTCCATGTGTGCTGCTCTCGACTAGGATTAGTTAACTTTATGATTTGAGAGCATTAACCTGCGCGTAAAACAGCAACCAAACTTCCAAACCCTCCACACACCGAGGGCGCAGGGCGGTATGTTGCGTTGGTTAAACAGGTGTTTTCGCTTGGCCAGTTTCAATAGTGCCGGTGACACTCCTACAGGCGTCAACACCGGTTTGACAAGCATGCAATGTGAGCTGGGAATCTGTGATGTCACATTAGATACTTGAGTGGCTTGATCAGTATGGTGGTGCACATGCATAGTATGCCCATATTGTGTAAAGTCAGGGCCTAATTGAGGTATACTAAATGAAATAACTTCAAGCTTACTATTAGGCAGATTCATGGTTAATTTAGTAGGATATATTTGCACAAAACATATCACATTTTTATGTTCTTTACACTTTACTTTTGCCAAGAGCTTCCAAGTATTAATATGTTAAATGTGTGGGACAGGACAGGAACCCTATATTTAACTAAATGTGATCAATGTGTGTTTGAAAATCATAGATGTAGGCAGATTCACAACCACTATTATTTCAAAGACTCCCAATTTGATATGCATTAGGAGGACACAGACACACATTATCTGTGAGGTGCAACCAAATATAATTAAAGGCAACATTAAACAGTGCTGCCTAATTGAAGCAGACTCAGTTCAAGGCAGCACAGATGTATAGTTTCCTGGTGGAGAGTTGAGAATGTATCTGCCATAGTGTATGCTGCAATGTGATGCACAACCAGTAGAGTAGGGTCATTAGTGTAGAGTTTTATGGCCATAGCTATTAAACATACGTATGTCAAATTGTTCAGTAAAACTCCTGTAGCAACACGAACATGTCCAAGGGCTGGTTTGTTTGTAGTAGTCAATGTACAATTTTAGAATGTAGGTTATACTGAATGGGCGAGATGAAGTTTTTGCTATCGTTTTCATGTTCATAGCTCAGCCTTGGCAGGACAATAGCAAGGGAGTCACTAGCTGAGGGGTGCTGTTGTGGCTCTCAGCAGTTCCCTTTCAGGCCTGGCTTACCCCCAGCGCACTGTCAGCAGTGGGCTTTAATGGTGCCAGGGGGCTGCTTCCGGGAAGAGCCACCAGCTTCCAAATCCATCATGTTCGGGGAAGAAGACAGTGAAACAAATTATGGATACTTTTTTTTTCTTTTCTTCTGTTTTTGGCAGCACTGATGAATGTTTGACAACACGAGATTTAATGAATTTAACATTAGGGCAAATTATGTTACTTTCTTGAAACCTTTTCTCAACTAAAGATCTTATTAGGCCTACTGTAGACGAAGGGGATATTATGGCCCTTTCTTTTCCCAGAGAAGACTTTTGCTGAGCTCGCACTCTCTGTATCAGCACTTCCTTGCTTCACATTCACACTTTTAACACATTCATAAAGTCAAGCAATTTAAGCAAACGTCTATAAAAGTGATTATCAACTTTTGTCATTTCAACAATCCCCAGTTTCATATTCATTAGACCCCCATTTAATATGATTTTCTTGTCAGGGACCCCAATCAACATAAATCCTCAGTTTAACTTTGGAAGTGTACAAATGGAACCAAATTGACCCGTAGGATCCATTTGTACACTCTCTGAGTTACAGACCTGTAAGGGTCCAGTTGGCTGTTAACTATCAATCATTTAGCTGGGGACCCCCTGGAAACCCCTCCAGCCTTTTCTGTCTCATGTTGACCGCCTTACACTTGTGCCCCCGATTGAACCTGATTGAACCTGATTAACTGTCGCCTGACTTGCCAACCTGTCTTGTCTGGATGATGTTTGTGACCGAGATCTGCTTTGTATATACTGTGTGTGGGACAGTGATCAGCTCAAAATTGAACAATTGAGCTGTTTCACTGCCTTGTTCAACTGTGTCATCGTGGCTCTCATGTTCCCTGCTGAAAAGTTCCCAGAGATTCAAATCCAAAATCCACAGTACGTCACCCAACAGATTCAGAGAAATAAAAGGAAAGAGTGCCTCTTGTCACCATCCAATGCACCAGTTGCACCTGCATGGTTACCTGTGGAGAAAGAACGTTGTGTGTTATGTAAATATGGATGTCTGCAAATGTGATGAAGGTCAATGACAAATTGACAATAGACATTCTTTTCATTCGGTTATATAATGAAAATGTTAGACATTTTACTTATGGAAACTAATGCCTGCACATGACATTGCACTCAAGTCCTTTTCTAAAGGGTTGTTGAGTTGAGTGCTGGCTGTGATTCCAGATCTGTAGACTTACACAACAAGAAGATTTTCACTCCAAATCAATGATTTTGCCTGGCAATGCCTGCAAACAGAAAACTTTCTCTAGAATTCCAGTGATGGAAGAAGTAGGCCTATACTCACAACTAGTACAGAATGCTGCTGCTCGCCTGCTAACTGGCTCCAGGAAATTTGACCATATCACCCCCGTTCTAGCGTCCCTGCACTGGCTCCCAATCTCCTTCAGAATCAATTTCAAACTCCTTCTCACCATATTCAAAGCCAGGTCCGGTCTCGCTCCACCCTACATCACCGATCTAATCTCCCCCTATGTCCCAACCCGCTCCCTGAGATCCTCATCCAAAGACTTTCTCAACCCTCAAATTTGCCGGCTAAAGTCCAAAGGAGACCAGGCTTTCAGCTCCCTAGCACCAAAACTCTGGAACACACTGCCCTTACACATCAAAGTGCGCTGTTTAAATTCCTTTTAAATTCCTTTAAATTCCTTTAAATTCCTTTAAATTCCTCTTTTAAATTCCTTTTAAAAACACACTTTTATAGATCATTAGCCTTCACTGCCAATCTAACATTTTAGTATATATATTTTCCTGCTTTTTTTTCCTATTGAAATTTCTTTGTAATGTAATGTAATTTATGTATGTAATTGACAGAAAGTCCCATGTCACATGTAGCCTACACATTTTGTATACAAATCTGATCTATACAAGCTCACAACAGATTGCATCGCTTGTGAGCTTGTAGATCTACTATTTTCAAATAGCCAAAGTATATAGGCCTGAAGTAGTATATGTTTTATATTAATAATCAACACCTACAAAGTTACTTGTAACTAACGTTTTCGGAAATGCTCCAGTAAAAAAAACAAAAAAAAGGTCAAAATTGTGCAGTACTTGTACTGTAAATGTACTTAGTTATGTCTCACCAACTGTGGAATTCCAAAGATTGTGAGTTGCAGAATTGTTGATGAATGCAGTTGTAACAACCTGAGCTGTAAAATTCAAATTGTCTTCCTTTGCTTGCTGTCTGTTTTCCACAACAAGCTATGACTTGTTGTGGAAAAGTCTTCCTCATGCCATTGATGCCAGCCATAGTTTTACTAGTTTCAACAAAACATTCATTTGGCACTGTTCCAGTGACATGGTTTCTTTCATTTCTTTTATTGTTCTCTGCCTGTCCTATTATTAGGCCAGCCAGGCAAAGCAAGGCAAGGCACATTTCAACAACATAAAACATTAAGCAAATTAAGCTAAAAAGGACTTTAGATTATTATTTTTTAATAAAGTAAAAAAAAGTATTTACAGTGCATACTATTTTTGTAAATTATTATTTTAAACCTCAATAATAATTTTCTGGGAGTTTGATACTACCGTTTTCTGACTGGGGCCATTGTAGTCCATTCTCAGCAGGCCAATCCACGGTAAACGAACGGGGTAATTGCGCCCTCTAGTGAAAACCCATCACAGCTAGCTTCAAGTCGTTGCAAAAAAAAAGAAGAAGAAAAAACATACAGCATTGTCTAAAGAAGTTCAGTTGTGTTGAATTAATTGCTATACGCCACTAGTATGCCTGTGTGCAGTGCACTTTCTTTGCTATCAGGGGCAGTAACGTAACGCTATGGATGGATGTACACAGAAAACGGTTGCTTGAGTTGCAGACACAGTATACATTATTATTATTATTATTATTGCCACACCAAACATGGCGGCTTTTTTGGTTCATACAAACAGAAAAAGGGAAGAAGAAGATAATAAATAAATAAAAACCCCGTACGTTTACGTAATGCGCGCACGGGGCGCATGTCGCGTCGCGGCTGTGTTGACATCAGCAGCCAGCCAGGAACTGTCAGGCAGCAGTAGAGGAACCATCCAGCCCAGCATCATCATCCTCCTCCTCCTCCTCCGTAGTAGCTGAATGGAGTGATCAACCACAACGGCAGCGCTCTCTCTCCTCTCCTCTCCTTCTCCTTCAAGACAACAACAACATATCCCTGGGAGTTTAAAGCAGCAACGCTGTTTTAACGGCGCCGCACGAGCAGCTAAACAGGATGGCAGAGGACCAGAACGCCCAGCCCTGGTCAATCGACAAGGATGATTATATTCTCCATGAGGTGATAGGTGAGGAAGCTATAAGCTAACGTTAGCACTGTTGGTAGCTACATGGCTAGCTACCCACCACCAGCATATCATTATCAGGCAGCTAGCGGCTGATAGCTGGCTGCTAGCCGTATGTCTGCTAGTAGCTATCAGCTCAGAGCAGGCCGGTTGTAGTTCATGGGTCACACCATGCAGAAAGCGTTCTAGTGCTGCCTGCACGCAGTCTAGCGCTCTTCGGTCATGGCGAGCCGGGGGAAAGTCCCTCTTTAGAATGAGCTATTAGCTTTGCAAATCTATCTGGACTGCTATTTAGCTAGCACAGTGCTAACGCAAGTTAGCTCACAGACAGGGCTGAAGGGTGAAATGTATGTTGACATGGGTGTGGGTGGTGTTCATTTGCTGGACGTCGTTTAGATTGATTGATTGTTGTGGCAGTTATTATTGACTCAAACGTTTTAGTTTCGTCTCGATTACTTGTTGTGAGTTATTTATTAACGTGACGCCTATAGAACGGGTTAGGTCGACGTGGAAATGCCTGTTGGCTGTGCACTTGCAGTCATTTCTATTGTATTTTGTGTACATTGTCAGTGAGTGACTCACACACTCATGGTGTGTATGACCATGGCGACTTTCAAGAGCGATCAGGGAACATGGTTTACAGTATGTTGAGACTCAAAACTGAGCTGGCCTATTCAGATTGGAATCACATTATGTATTTATTTTATTAATGAGGTTAGTTTGAACCACATTTCCAAGTGGTTGGAAATCCACATCTGAGGATCATGACACTTGAAGCCTGAAGCCTGATTTGTAATAGTTCATCATAATATGATGAACTATTACAAATTGGCCATTTTCTGTGAGTGCACTGTCATATTATGACAGTGCACTCACAGAAAATGGCCAATTGTCTGCAAGATCACAACGTGTTAACAGAGTATAAGTTCAACATTACTCTTGCCTTAGTTGCCTATGTTGTTCGTCGTTACCACAGCAACCAAATGCACGATGTCTGAAATACCGGTAGGTACACACACATCCAGTCTGATGATCTGATCACTTGCAAATAACAGTGTGGACTCAGTCCTAAAGTAAAGTATTTGAGAAACATAATTTTGGACTTGCCTGCAGACAGTGCTGTCTGACTCTGAACAAAGCTTATGACACCTGATCACATCCACTGGATCATCACAGATTCAGGAGCATTCATAGTCATACTGCAACCCCATCTCGGAGGAATACGGCAAAATAGCACGGAAGTCAGTACATGCACTCCTAGAAACCCCCCAAATCCGTACATATTTCACGACTACTGTTTTGACCGTGATCAGGCGTGGCTTTCACTAGTATGGTAGTGCTATTTCACCGTGGCTGGGTCGGGCTGGGTGAGTTCGGGTTTGACATTATTTACTATTCTGTCCATATCGCAACGCTCGACACGGCAACTTGCTGCGCTTTATCGCGCTCAGTGGTGTGCGTCAAGTTCGGTAGAGACGGCGCCCTCCTCCATGGGGAGGATTTCAGTGTCATATGTAGATTATGTATGGATTGTTGGGGTTTCTAGGCGTGTATGTACGGAATTGCAATTCCGTGCTATTTCACCGTGTTTTGGTGAGACTGGGTAGCATTACTGACTTGTTCCATCAATTAAAGGCTCCCCCTTGAACTGGCCCTATGTTTGTCCTTCTAATGTTGTGCCATGTCCTCCCTCCACTCTCCTCCCAGGGAGTGGTGCCACAGCTGTGGTCCAGGCAGCCTACTGTGAGCCCCGAAAGGAGAAGGTGGCCATCAAGCGTATCAACCTGGAAAAATGTCAGACCAGCATGGATGAGCTTCTGGTAAAAATGACAGATGGCAGAAAAAAGTAGCAAGTTCAGTCCATAGTCTGTAGTCTGTACAACACATTTTCTGTTTAGTTTAGTTTAATATACAGTAACATATCCCTAGCCTGGATAGTTGATTCTCCCAGCAGCCCCATGATCTTAATTAAGGGTGTCTTGGCCTAGTAGCCTTGTGGCGACATTACCTTAGTCACTCCTTGGGTATCCAGGGCTTGATTCCCTGCTCACTGCTGAAGTAGGTTAAGCAGTCTAAAGCAACAAAGGAAGAATTGTCTTCTTCAGGCTATAGTGAACTGAGATTATAGACTAGAGTTGACATTGACTATATTTAGAGATTATTTCAGTCAAACAGTTAGTCTATAATATGTTAGTGCTGCACAATTATTTTCCGCCACAAGAATTGAGTAGTTGGTGCCTGGAGCCAACTACTGTGGCTTTAAAGTTTAAACAGACATCATTAAAGTGCTTGACTTAAACCTCTCTTGTAGCAAGAGAGAGGAGTAACTGAATGAATCGGACACCCAACTAGTGTGCACGATTCTTGCTCAAATTTAGAAATGAGATCGCATGGGTGTCTGATTCTAGATTCTAATCGATTAATTGTGCAGCAGTGCTACTATGCGTCTCAATTTTGTATATTTTATTTGTTCCTCTGGATTGTTATTGTACCTGCAGAAAGAGATCCAAGCTATGAGCCAGTGTCACCATCGAAACATTGTATCCTATTACACCTCCTTTGTGGTGAAGGATGAACTGTGGTTGGTGATGAGACTACTCAGTGGTGGTGAGTATTCTTGTACTGTCAGAGAAACCTTTTTCTTTTCTTTGTTTACGTGACTTGCCCTCTGCTAACTCTTATCTTGAACTTGACTTTCTGCAGGCATATCTACCATTTTTCATATCTCTGAACACTTGGACAGAGTGTATGAACTTCTCACAATACACACTTTACCTCGTTCGTGGTCTGACAGAGTTTTATGAATATGTACACTTTATCCCAGTGTCGTACTTTTAATTTGTTACCCTGCTACTTTCTGGTATGCAGTACTGCATCTACCCAGAGAGGAAATGTCGCACCATTAATTGTGTCCATAAAATGAGAGTGCTATCCTGTGATAGCACTCTTGTGTGTGCGTTTGAGTTCTATCATGCACAGTACATGATTAGATGTGGGAGATGATGAGTTGAAAAATACCATAATTCTGGCCTAAATGTTGACGATCTTAAATAAAGTCTTAAATTTTGCCCCTTTGTTCTGAACTTCCTTTGTTTACACAGTTGTACGTCATGTTCAAAATGTGTTTAACCAAAAGTAAGCCTGATTTATACTCTTGCTGTATGATGGTGTCACACAGCAGAAATAGCCGATCTACAAGATCGCAAGGTGTTGCATCATCATCACGATGCGCTGTGAGCTTGTAGAGCTGCTTTTAAAATAAATAAAATCCCCTCCCTTTTTGAACGAATTGGCCCGGGCGTGAGCATTTAGTGACATTGAGAATCCGTTCATGTATCAAATAAATCACTCTCTCTCTCTCTCTCATCGGCCCTGCTATTAAAGAAATCGCGGTGCACTCAGCCAGATGAAATAAATCTTCCCCACCCTGTATCTCAGGCTCTGTGTTGGACATCATCAAGCATACCATCTCGCGTGGCGAACACAAGAACGGCGTGTTGGACGAGGGCTGCATCGCCACCATCCTCAGAGAAGTATTGGAGGCACTGGAATACCTGCATAAAAATGGGCAGATTCACAGGTGAGGCACACAACTGCAAGGTCTCCCTACCTGGATGCATGTATATATCTTTTCCTGTAAGACACAATCATTGCTAACAAATTTCTCAACTGGATTAGTACTGACTGAGTCTTTCATTTCTGTTCTATTGTGTGTACTAGTCCTCTGGCTTTCACGTCGACCAAGGTTCTTCAATATTTAAACCACTGGAAATGCATTATTTAGGAGGTTTGTTTTACATAACCATCCTTCCCAGGAACACAGTGAACCTCCACTGAGACGCAGGGTAGTGAATAAAGGCCTGTGAGTGCAGCTGTCAAGTGTAATTGATTTAATGGTTCCATGCCGTCATACCAGCTCAGTGGCCTTGTGGTTAGAGTGTCCGCCCTGAGACTGGGAGGTCGTGGTTCGATCCCCGGCCAGGTCATACCAAAGACTATAAAAATGGGACCCAATGCCTCCCTGCTTGACACTCAGCATCAAGGGTTGGATTGGGGGTAAATTCCTGCGACATACTAGCGTCATGTCCAGGGGGAGTACTTGTACATCAAGCTGCCTCACACTACAGAAACAGGAGATAGGCTCCTGCCCTGTGGGCCTCATGGCTCGGCAAGGCTACTTACTATGCCGTCATACTGTAATGGCTCTGTTTGAAAAGCACTGTTCTGCTGAAGGCTAACGGCAATTAATTTGCAATGTTTTTCAACTGCAGCATTGTGAGAATTATATTATAATTTCTCCCAAGTAGATAAACCCAGTTGAAGAGTCAAATTTGTATTCTGATACATTACTGCGTGCATCAATGCCATTTGATGATGTGTGTGGTCATTGCCTTTGCACAATTGTAGTGGTAGCTTAGCTGCTGATTTGCTTACTTGTTTGCATGTTAACAAGCAACTGAAAAGGGCTGGGCTTGGCGTTTGGGATTATAAAGGATATTTGCAGAACAGATCAGATCAGGAGATAATCCACTTAATTCCTTAGTGCAGATTTGGCCAAATGTATGTAAACACAGCAGGGGTGGGTTAAGATCCGGTAGATCAGGAGTTGCAAATCTTTTTCAACTCGAGACTTGTATTCCTGAGAGAGCATCGCAAAGTTGCTGGGCATTTTTACGAATAACATTCGGACATGTAAAGCAAAAGTCGCAGGTTTTGATCCAATGGCTTCGTGCGTTCACTTCATTCACAGCCATGTGTCCTTGAGGAAGACTCAGACACACTAAAGTAAAAATCTAGACTCGGTCATTGATGTACCTCTTCATATACAGGGATCTGAAGGCTGGAAATATTCTTCTTGGTGACGATGGCTCAGTGCAAATCGCTGGTACAGTGCTATTATTATTTTCTGTTTATCGTCATCTCAAAATGTGATTCACTTTGTGATTCAATGTGTCCTCATTCACACACGCTTTCTCTCCCTGACAACACACCGTGCCCAGACTTTGGTGTGAGTGCCTTCTTAGCAGCTGGAGGAGACATGACCAGAAACAAAGTGCGGAAGACATTTGTTGGTACACCTTGCTGGATGGCCCCGGAGGTCATGGAGCAGGTCTGTAGACTGGTTTCTCGCATGCCTTTTGCTCCCATTTAGTCCAATAATTAAATGGCAAAGATTGGACAAAATTGGATTATTTTGTTTCTCATCTGATTCTGAGGTTTAGGTCTACTAGCCAGGATAGAAAATCTACCCTAATCTGCTCACTGCTAATAACCTAAATTTGCCTTAATCCAAGATGGCCCTATTGATAACCTATTATAAAGGCAATATTTTCTAAATTTCATTATGCTTTAAGTAGCATGTGACGTGTCAAACTAAAGGGTTTTCATGATTCTGAATCCATTCCAAGCATTGGCTTTGCACAAAAAACACTCCATAAAAACGGCCATAGCTGTCATCACAAATGTGATGAGGTCAGAACATTTTGGGGACATTTGGGTAAGTGGCTATGGCCAAATTTAGTCCAAGGAGTGTTTTTAATGCTTGGAATGGATTCAGATTCAGATACCTTTATTTGCCATTGTGTAAAACACATAGGAATTTGCTTTGACATTTGACATGTGTGCATTTCTTATTCCTTTTTTCACATATAACGAGAAAACAACAACAACACAAATACAACACCGTGCAGGAAGTATAAATATAAAGTGCAGAGTTTATGGAATAGTGCAAAACATGTCCGGTGACACTCCCTAGGGGGCAGGGGTGGGAGGGAAACCAGAGTCATTTAGCAGCCTGGCGGCTGGATTCAGAGTCATGAAAACCCCCTAGTTTGACACGTCACATGCTACTTAGAAATTTAGAAAATATTGCTTTTACAATAGGGCCATCTTGGATTAAGGCAAATTAGCAGTATTATCAGTGAGCAGATTATGGTAGATGTTTTTATCCTGGCTAGTAGACCTAATGTCCTGTCAGAATCAGGTGAGAAACAAAATAATCCAACCTGAGAGGAATTCTTTTACTTTATTTACTGGACTAATTCTCAAATGTCTCCTCGCTACAACATGACCTCCAACCTACTCCATCTGCAGGTACGAGGTTACGACTTCAAAGCTGACATCTGGAGCTTCGGTATAACAGCCATTGAACTGGCCACCGGAGCTGCACCGTATCACAAGTACCCACCCATGAAGGTACATGACTTCCCAATACAATACAATACTTCCCAGTACTGCCCAATAGTAGCGCATTTACACCAGTGTTGATTTTGTCGACTAATACTATCAGAACACATCTAAGTAAGTACATTTTATTTATAGAGCACCTTTCGAAACAATGTTACAAAGTGCTGTACAACAAGGTAAAACAATCATGTTAAACAAGGGCATGAAACAAACAATAGAAGGTAAAACATTGAGATGCAAATACTTCAAGTAAAAATACATCATAAAATAAAGTGCTGACGAAATAAATACGTTTTTAACAAGTTCTTAAAACCGTCGACAGACTCTGCATTCTTTAGCTCAAGACGGTACACAGAGGCATCCAATACATCACACGACTTTCACAAAAAAGCAGGTTTATGTTTTGGGCATAAGAAATGGGCATAAGTGTGTTTGCACACATTTTTCAGGACGTGAATGTCAGGAGCACGGAAAAAGAATAATCAACCTCATGTAATGTCAATCACGTTTGCACACTGCCGCCAAATATTGCATCCGAGTTTTTGAACCGGGGTCGATTTTTATCAGTTTTTCACAGCTGTCTTGACCCGTTCACATACTGTAGCTAGACATGGTCTTTCATCCTTTGAGCAGTGCTGTGTCCTTCCAGACCAACATGATCTGCGCTGAGAAGTTCATCATCTCGTTGAAGAGCTTCATGAAGTACTTTATGAAAATCCCGAGTGGGTGTGAAAATAGGCAGCAGCGCACGCAACACACACACACACACAAAGAAGTGGAAGAATGCAGAGTGAGTGAAACAGAGAGGGGAGATAGAAAAACATCGCATCTAATCGACTTCTAGTGAAGCAGGGACCCACTGTTCATTAAACCTTTAAAAAAATAATGATGGGATCAGGGGATCACCCTCACTGCTGCTGCTCCACTCCACTTCGTTCTGTGAAAACATTGCTACGAATATATATATATTACGCATCACACTACGCATCACACATGGGACACAAAGCGTGTCCTATGTGCAAATTCCTTTTTGTGTGAACACATGAATACAGAGTCGAGAGAGCTCAATCTTATTCAAAAGTAAATTACTATCTACATAGGATTTGATCACCTTATCTTAGTGTCAAATGTACCCGCTTGATATTGATGTATTGATTGATGCTGTTTTTTTTACTACAGCACTTTGGTCGATGACAGTCCTTTTTAAATGTGCCTTATAAATAAAGTTGGATTTGATTTATAGCGTTGGTCTAATGTAATTAGTTCATATTGGTAGAAGAGTGGGTAAATACTCCTACCATGTGGAGTAATGCAGGTGATTTATGCATGTTGGCAGGTGCTGATGCTGACCCTGCAGAATGATCCGCCAATGCTGGAGACCGGCATCACAGACAAGGACATGGTGAAGAAATATGGCAAGTCCTTTAGGAAGATGATCTCCCTGTGTTTACAAAAAGATCCCGAGAAAAGGTCAGTGACTCAACGCAGGTGACAGGGTTTGCTAGCCCTGAAACATGTCATGATTATCACGCTCGTGAAGTGCGAGCGTCATGTGAACCATGGCTAAGGGTTTGCCAGTGTTTGCATGTCCTTGTTCGGCATGGTCTCTTCTTTGAGTCTCCATTGTATATAAAAAAACAATCATGTATTTGTGTCTCCCGATGCCTAATTCCTTATTGCCTGACCTGTACAAAGAGTTCTGCATGTTGTTGTTTTCACAGGCCTACTGCTGCTGAATTGTTAAAACACAAATTCTTCCAAAAAGCCAAGGTAAGCCACATGCCGATAAAATAAATGGATCAAATATATCCATAAATAATTTGAACGTTCATTTAAATTTCAAACGCATCTTCGGAGGAATACTTTTAAGGTGTACTTCTGTCTTTTCTGCGACAGACCAACGACTACTTGAAAGAGACGCTTCTTCACAGGGGCCCCACGATGTCGGATCGGGCCAAAAAGGTTTGTGTCCCCCCCCCCCCCCCCCCCCCCCCCACTGACGCACACAAATATATGTTTTAATTTACCCATTGACCCATTTTGGGCGGGAACCCCTTTTGGTGTTAGCATTATGTTATGCTTTAGCTATTGAAAAATAGCAGATCTCAAGCTTGTAGGTCTGCTATTTTTGAAAAATCGTGAAAATGTGGCGCAAATCTTTGAATTTATATTCTTTCAGAGCGAACGCTTTTAACTCAAATCTTTGCTTCTGGGGGTGGGGTTCCCTGGAACAACATATTTTCAGATGGGGGTCGGCGGCCAATTACAGATAATTCTTGGGTTTCCTTGACATGAAAATGTTTGATTGAGGTTTTTCAGAAAACTGTCAGGATCCAGAAGACATTTTGTAGAATCTTTTCTCTGGTCGAAATGGGTTATTAATCATGTCTTATCCGTTGTCCTCCAGGTGCGTCGTGTGCCCGGCTCCAGCGGGCGCCTCCACAAGACGGAGGACGGGGAGTGGGAGTGGAGCGACGACGAGCTGGACGAGGAGAGTGAGGAGGGGAAGGCGGCGGTGGCCGCTCTGCGGGTGAGGAGGCCGGACGCCACTTTTCTCTCGCATGCAGTGATGTGAATAGGTTTTCAATGTAATGAGTCCCGGGATGCAGGATGGTCTTTTAGATGAGTCCCAGGGACATTTTATGAGCCCCACTACAACGACATTACTGTACATGCTGAGTACAGTAGTGCATCCTGTGAGGCTGTTGTTTTATTGTGTCCCTTAACTATAAACTGCTCTTTGGGATGCAAAATGCACTCTATTTTAATCTCTGCGCATGTCAGCCCCCCCCCCCCCCCCCCAGCCCTATTGTTCACAATGTGAATAACTCTGTTTTGAAACACAGAGATGAAAGTAAAACTTGGAGTCCCTGGTTTTAGAAAGTAGAATTTGAAGAGTATAAACTAGACTCGACCAGAGGCTGATAAATAATGGCCTATACGTTGGCCAGACTGATATGTCGGTCTGGCTCTAGTATAAACGCTGCATGGTTCTTGGAGCTCTTTCTATGATCGCTTCCAATCGCATGACTGTTCTAAAATATGTATTATGTTGTTGTATCCTCATGCTTAATTCCTTTAATTCATGTCTGGATGTTCTGGGATGGGTTTTTTATTCTTTGGTTATCTTTACTGTGATTTCATTTTATCCTGGCTATTATGGGTTTAACCACTTGAACCCTAACATCCCTGTTCTGGTGGTTATGAGCTTGTAGATCTGCTACGGTGAACGAGCAGACCAAGTACACAGTCAACCCCAGTCAACATAGGGTTTAAGTGGTTAAACTCAGACAATCCTACAATACAGACCATCCCATAGTTGGGGTGGATTGAAGGAGAATTGCATGTCTTTAATCCTGCCAATCTGTCATGTCCATCCTGCAGTCACCCAGGGTGAAGGACGGATCACAGAATATGGAGGTGAGCCAAATATGTAGTGGACATGACCTGACAAACTTGATTTACCCATAATGCCTTGAATCAAAAGATCTGCATGACAATCTGATGTTCCCTAATCTTTGTTTAATTTCTTCATTTAATTTACGTGACACATGAAAACAAACCAACTCAATTTGTGTGTGTGTGCGTGATTTCGCACCCTTTTTAGCTCTTCCCGCCCACAGCTGGCACCACAGGTCTTTCTGTTCCAGCCCAGGAGGGCAGTGAGAATGCTGGTGGAGAGGCTGGCTCTGCTCAGGCAGCGAGTCCCTCACACGGACAGGTACGGCTAATGCACATTATGTTGGGTCTTTTGACTGTCAATAGATGAGTCACAATCAGGAAGTTAAAAAATAAATCGCACCTGTGCAAACTGCGAGCGGTGCAACTATACTTGTTTGTGTGTGTGTGTGTGTGTGTGTGTGTGTGTGCGCACGCACGCACGCACGCGCGCCGAGCCCTCCATCGTTGCTTCCAGTCATCCCGGTTGTCCATACATCCACTTATGTTAGTATGGGATGTCCTTGTGACCGGTGCCCGTGTGTTGGTTCCCACAGCACTAGTTTGCTGGCTGGCAGCTCTTGGTGTCTTTGGCAGTGTCCTGCTAGTCTCATTCTCCTGGCTGATGTTTTCTGGCTCACCCTTTGTGTTGGTAACTGGTAGCTGTTTGGCAAGTATTCATAGTATTCATTGGACAATTAGTTGGGCACCTACCTTACGTTGGTGTGGAGAAGTGGGTCAACTGGTAGTAGTTTGGCCAGCTTGCTCTTCTGTCTGAGTTCCGTCTCCAGTTCATTGACCCTGTGCCTGCCTCCCTGCAAGAAGCACATTTTTGGTTTTCAGGTCCATGACTGCACTCATGTTTTATTAAAGCAACAATAAATTATGTATGTCATGTGAGTCATCGTTGCAACAATGTCTAGACGACTACTACAAAAATCCAATCCATACTTGTACACAGTTTTCTCACTCTTGAGTTGAATTTGAGGCATCAACCAATGGCTTTCCCTTCTCTTGTTCAAATATTACGTACTGTATGTATGTACTGTATGTGTCTTTCAACTGTGAACGCTGCATTCCAAACACCATCTTTGTGCCTTGCTACAGGACCCAGCAGCACCGGGCACCAATGTCCCCATCAGCCTGGTTCTGAGGTTAAGGAACCTGAAGAAGGAACTCAATGACATCCGATTTGAGTTCATGTCTGGCAGAGGTAATGTTTAATAACATTATAATGTAAGTGCAGGACTTAACACTCATGTTCCCTTTCCTGTCTTCCTCTGTCCACATCATCCACTAATGGTTTTTATTCATGTTACCCTTTTCTGTCTTTCTCTGTCCTGTCTATCCCTCCATCTTTCTCTGTCTTTGCTCTCAGACTCAGCCGACGGGGTGTCTCAGGAGTTGGTCTCGGCCGGTCTGGTCGATGGGAAGGACTTAGTCGTTGGTAAGTAAATGCTCTGTATTCATCAGATCAAACACCAGCAGCCCTGGAGAATAATTATGTCAAATCACCAGCATCCTCATTCAGACTGACTTTTCCTCTTTAAATAACACAGGGGTGTTGCTCATTCCACGATTGCACGATTCTTACAAGTTATACCTCGTCGTATGAAATACAATATCAATTGGTATTATTGAAGGGGAGAAATAATCGACCGAAGTTAAGTTTCAGAAAGGTTTTTGAGGAGTTATAATGGTAAATGGTTTTAGATCTCATTTGATTATTGTTATGATTTATTTTACACAAGACTAGAATTAAAAGGTTTATTGGCTTTTTCCCCCCGCAAGTATATGTAATAAAAGGTTATTGATTTGAGTTGTAAGATCTTGTCAACTAACTGCATTATGTACTGGGCAAAATGAACAACCAGCATGATGTACTTTAATGTTTAGAGTCAATGTTTTTAGTATTAAGATATTGTAATCTCTTCCTGCCTCTCTTCTTTCAGTTGCTGCCAATTTGCAAAAGATTGTTGATGATCCTCTGAACAACAGAAATGTGACCTTCAAACTGGTCAGTACATTAACGTAATTTGTTGTGAGGTTATAGATTGGTTTCTTTTTTTGTGCTATTTCTTTTTTTTTCTCTTTTCTTTCCTAAAATCTTTATCCCACAATTTTGCAACTCATGTTTTCACCCAGTGTCAATGATCTAATGTAATCCTGGGCGCTACACTTCCTCTGCCAACCTGGGGGGGCAGCGGACTGACCTCATGCTTCCTTCTATTCATGAGGAGTCCAAGCTGCTTCTTTTCACCTGACAGGGGGGGGGGGATTCCCCTGGCTGGACGTAGCGTGTGGAAGGAACACGTTATTCCGATCAGGCTTTTAGAGACCAGGATTACTGCATGTTTTTTGTGAGGGTACCTACCAACCCTCGTAGCGCGCCACTCGTTGGCACGCTATGAGCTTGTAGATCTGCTATTTTTCAATAGCTAAATTATAACTATGTTTAAAACACCAAAAGGGGTTCCCGCCCAAAATGGGTTAACATTAGCCTCTGTTGTCGGTGGCTCCTTTCGTGCTCCGGCGGTGCAGAGACTTCCGCGCAGATCGGCTATTTTCACCGTTTGTGATGACGCACACACGGCCACTCGTTATTACGCGCTGGAGCCACTGTTTTTTTTTAAGGTCGGTTTGGCACATTTTGTTGTTCCCCCTCGGCGTGTTGCCCTACTCGCAGTGCGTATTGCGCGTATAGGTAGCGACGGCACTGACCTTTTAGTACTTATTCTTATTAATTATTTTGTCAGACAGAATGTGATGGTGCTTTTGTACTACTGAAGTCCGTTCCTCTCTCCTACTAGGCATCAGGCTTGGACGAGTCTGAGATTCCAGATGACGTCAAACTCTTGGGATTCGCCCAGCTCAGCATCAGCTAACTCAGAGCAGAGCCAACAACAAAAGGACAAACAACAAAAATGGTATTGCACAGCTGCATTGTACTCAATTCCTAGAAACCACTACTGCCAAAGAGAAGGGGAGAGAGAGAGAGAGAGAGAGAGAGAGGGAGAGGTGGAGAGGTCATCCCGGCGGGAGTGGGAATCTTACTGCAGGGTGCATGTGGACCACGTCTGGAAATAAGGGGCCCAGTTTGACACAGGAATCACACGTGAGAAGTTTACAGTGCGCCTACAGTAACACGGGAGGACGGACGCAATCAACTACATACATTATCAATTACCCTTTTTCCTTTTTCTTTCTCTTCATTACATTAAGCACAATCCAAACCAACTCCTGCCAGTACTGGACGTGATTGCCTTTCTTATTATTAGCCGTGCCACAGAACTCGCGAGAGTGTCATGCCACTTTTATTTGGCATCTTACGCTTATTTGTGAAGTGTAAACGCAAGCCTTAGTTTGTGAAGCGATGGGATATTTTACAGGTGTGATAAATTAAGAATGAGTCCATTTTTTGGTGATTTATTGGCTGTATTTTGTGTTTGGATAGTGGATACCCACAAAGCAAGCATTAGTCCGTCCTAACACTGATAACAAAACGAGTCATAGACAACCTACCAACCAACACTATCGTAAACCTAATATTTAAAACCTTCAATTGTGGTACATTCCGATTACAGTCATTACTGTGACTTCAGCGCCTGGGAGTGTGTATTATTAATTAATACACGCTCACTATCATAAATATAATGCAGTGCTATGGATACCTTCCACCATGATATGATATCATGAGTTTGTGGTGGTTTTTATCGAAGAGTAATGTGAATTTATGCCTCTTAACCCATTCTGACCGGGCACCCATTTTGGTGTCGGCATCATGTTATGCTTTAGCTATTGAAAAATAGCAGATCTACAAGCTCATATCGCGCCACCGAGTGGCGTGATACGAGCTTGTAGGTCTGCTATTTTTGAAAAAAATCGAAGAGCGACTGACATTTTTAGAATCTGATCTCAGGTCAGAATGGGTTCATCAGGACCAGTGCGTGTCCGGCGGAAACCTGGTATGAATCTGATCTCAGGTCAGAATGGGTTAATAATATATATGTACACTATGAAATAGCAGACATTGCTCTCTCCCATGCGTGTAGGCACACGGTGCCTCCATGTCAGCAGAGTGGCTCTTCCATAGGTATTCAAGGAAAGGATCAACGTCTGAATTGAGACCAAGCTAAGTTTCTCGTACTATGCAATATATATTTTACTTTCTCGTCGTCTGTGACCACTGGTTGTTGCTGTTATTTTCACTGAGGTTAAAACCATTATGCTTTTCAATTCCGCACACTGACTCCCCTGTAGGAATTCATGAACGGTCAACAACCACCATAGCTCGGCTAGCATGACTGGCATGATGGCTAATGCTCTAGTCTGTCTTTCCAACTGCAAGTGCACTCCCAGTACAGACAACCTCCTGGCTGTGGCAGTACTGGTCTGGACCCCCTATACTATAGCTTTGCATGTGAACCAAATGTCACCTTCCCTGTGAAACAATGATTACCTGATAACGGCACCTTTCACCCCCCCCCCCCCCCCCCCCCATCTCAATTATCATTGTTGGTGACCGTTCGCATTCGTTCACTTTCAACGTAGCATCCATATTTTGGGAATGTCAGATGGAAATTGTAAAAGAAAAAAAGAAAAGTGCTAAAATGTACAGATGAGCTGTTTTTGCCGCGAGGCGAGCGGCGTCATTGTACAATATGAAACGGGGCTTAAGTGATTGGATAAATTATTATAAACGTATAATGTGAGCAGCAGGGGTGACATCAATCAATCCAGTGCTCTGGTTGGTTGAAAGCAGACCCGGTTCCCATCGCATCGCAGCTATAATAATGTTGGAAATTGACCCGTACTGAATGTCCTCCAGAGTATGCGCGTGGTGAAAACTGAGCAAATTGTTATATCAAATTATGAAATATATAACTTTGTGACGTCCTCGGAAAGCTATAATGTGTCTCTTCTCAATAGGCAAGTGAATTGGTTGATAATAATGCGTTATATCCGTCTCCAAATGCTTCACACACTCACCGAAAAACAAATCATTTTTGTCACTCCCACTTAGCTGTAAGGTTGTTTTGTACCGCGAGCCGGAGCCCGTACAGTAGCTCATAGTTCAGGTACTGTTTGTAAATGGTGTATTTAAAAGATATTGCACAAATTATATGTTCAATTGGCACCTTTTTCATATGTTAATATGCTTATTTTAGTGTTACAGGGGGCTTGTAATCACATATTTGGTGCTTTGATGTCATGATGATATGCAGTTCTGGACACAGAAATGTGTCCAGGATATGTCTGACGATAAAGAATTAAAAGAACAAAAAAGGTACAAAGCGACATGACAAGTACACGTACACCATTTTCTCGCTGTGTGGTAAAATGATTGAAATATACAGTAGTTAAAAAATATGTGCATTCTATTTTTTCTATTTTCTTTTTCTTCTTTTTTCCACTAATTGTTGGCTAATCATAATGCCACTGCCTCAGTGTGAAATCTTGGAATGGTAATTATTCTGCGCAACGCAATTAGTAGGCTATTGATTGGCAACATATGATTTTCTGTTTTCTATTTCTTTTAGACAAGTTTTTGTTTTGAGTGGCTTATCAGAAAATCTTAAAATCATAAAATGCCTATGTTTTGAAAATGGACATTTGTGGTTGAATTCTACACCTTGCCATCCATACGACATACAGTTCCCTTGCAAAATTATCTAAATTTGTTGTTGGTAATTGTCAAAAACGAAAAGCGAAAAATGATTTTCAGTAGATGAATAAATTAAGTCACATGTTGGACTTCAAATAATTGAGTTGGTGATTTCATTGAATGATTGGCTGGACCAACACGGCCAGCATGTCTGTTGTGGTTTGGGTTGACCATCCGAGTCTTCCTCCATGAGTCACCAGTCCATCCGAGTCTTCCTCCATGAGTCACCAGTCCATCCGAGTCTTCCTCCATGAGTCACCAGTCCATCTGAGTGGTCACCATGAGTCACCAGTCCATCTGAGTGGTCACCATGAGTCACCAGTCCATCTAGTGGTCCTCCATGAGACACCAGTCCATCTGAGTGGTCACCATGAGTCACCAGTCCATCCGAGTCTTCCTCCATGAGTCACCAGTCCATCTGAGTGGTCACCATGAGTCACCAGTCCATCCGAGTCTTCCTCCATGAGTCACCAGTCCATCTGAGTGGTCACCATGAGTCACCAGTCCATCTAGTGGTCCTCCATGAGACACCAGTCCATCTGAGTGGTCACCATGAGTCACCAGTCCATCTGAGTGGTCCATGAGTCACCAGTCCATCCGAGTCTTCCTCCATGAGTCACCAGTCCATCTGAGTGGTCACCATGAGTCACCAGTCCATCTAGTGGTCCTCCATGAGACACCAGTCCATCTGAGTGGTCACCATGAGTCACCAGTCCATCCGAGTCTTCCTCCATGAGTCACCAGTCCATCTGAGTGGTCACCATGAGTCACCAGTCCATCCGAGTCTTCCTCCATGAGTCACCAGTCCATCTGAGTGGTCACCATGAGTCACCAGTCCATCTGAGTGGTCACCATGAGTCACCAGTCCATCCGAGTGGTCCTCCATGAGTCACCAGTACATCTGAGTGGTCCATGAGTCACCAGTCCTGAGTGGTCCATGAGTCACCAGTCCATATAGTGGTCCTCCATGAGACACCAGTCCATCCCAGTCGTCCTCCATGAGTCACCAGTCCATCCAAACCAAAGGGGTGAGTATCAGCTGAGGTGCACGCACAGAGAACATGTCAACACCAGGCCACATTGCACATATGCTTCTAGTTTATCCCATTTTTTACCTGAGATCAGATTCTAAAAATGTCTTCTACATCCTGACAGTTTTCTGAAAAAGCTATGTTTCTATGTCAGTGGTTCTTCTAAAGCATAACGTAATGCTAACACCAAAAGGGGTTATTAGACGGAGAAATATATACCGTATGAACAGGTATATATTTGTACATACAGTCGGTCTCTCTCAGATACACTAGTCGGTGGTCATATCATGGCTATAAATAATGTAATGTTCTCTGGTGTAATACGTTGTTTTTGTACTGTGCAGGTCAATGCAATTTGTGATAATGAATTGGAAATATTCTGTGGTCTAATCTTGCTAGCGCATACATATCCCAAATCGTATGGTCTATATGACTGTTCAAATGCCCCAAATAAATGAGGATTTATTACTAATCCTCATGTTTCTAGCGTGTCGTTTTTTAATCAAATGTAGCTTAACCATAACTCTGATGCTCTGCTACTTAGTACATATTACTATTGGTATTGCAACAGATGCACTACAATTGCTGGTGAACACAGTGGCACTGACTGACACATGGGCCACAATGTCTCACATTGCTCCGCACAAGGTCCAATCCAACTGGGTTTTGACCCATGCAGCATGCAGTCTTGTTTCTTTGCATTTACCCACACAAAAGTTGCATATTATGACTATAGAGACGTATATTTCTGTTCACTTTTCAAAATATATTACCTTCAAAAGCTGTGAGCACAAATAATCTGACGCACGTGGTATCCGTTGTAACACTTTACGTGATGTAAAGGCAAAAAATACAGGCGGTGCAAAATGTCTTAGTATGGTTACATGGTGTGATAAATGTCTTAGTATGGTTACATGGTGTGATAAATGTCTTAGTATGGTTACATGGTGTGATAAATGTCTTAGTATGGTTACATGGTGTGATAAATGTCTTAGTATGGTTACATGGTGTGATAAATGTCTTAGTATGGTTACATGGTGTGTGGTAACTTCACAGCTTCTGACAATCTCAAACAGGACACGAGAGTAATTTAGACATCAAAGAAAAAGAGCACCAATCACAAACATTCAATCAAGAACTGACCAATCTAAGCAAGGCAGTAAAAAGAGTAGGCCTATACTCTGCTGCACTAATTATCATGAGATCAAACACTGCCGCATAGAATAGGCACAATCAAGCAATTAAGGTCATCATGACATGACAGTGGCTCTTACAATGACCAAAGTGAATTATTCACAAAAGTTACTGAATAGTCTGATGGTTAAATATCTGTGGCGGTGATGTCCTTCAGTATTTCGTCCGTTACCAAATGGTCCGCAGTGTGAAAATGGTTGATTTTGGTGACATCCTGAGTGCCGTCGGGGACTTTGGCTTGTTCCAGAAGCTGCTTCTGCTGGGCCTCTGCACGCCGTGTGTCTTACTGCCCATGACCTTCACCAACCTCCTGTTCCTCCAGTCGGACCCGGTCCGACGCTGCAACACAGACTGGATCCTCAAAGCCGATCCCAGCTTGACCCCAGAGGAGCAGGCTAACCTGACCCTTCCACGGGGGACGGACGGGACCTTCAGCAGGTGTGAGATGTTTGTCCCCGTGGACTGGGACATCGACGCCATCAGGGACGATGGACTGAACGAGACCACAGAGTGCCAGAATGGATGGGTGTATGACAGGTCTATGTATGAAGCCACCATTGTCACTGATGTAGGTTTATACTGTAAGTACATTTGGTGGTACTGATGTTGCTGACATGTCATGCCCACATCAACAACGTTTGTTTTGCAGTTTGATCTGGTTTGTAGCAGGTCAAATCTGGCTGAAGTAGCACAAACCGTCTTCATGGCTGGTTTACTTGCTGGCACATTCATTTTTGGGCCAGTTGCTGAATCGTAAGTGCTTCTTTACCTAATTATTAAGCATCAGGACTGATCTATACTTAGTTGCGCATCCTGGGCTCCATTTTCGTGACCGCTAAACCCCTTATCCCTAAACTTCTTTGCCTTTTTTTACTATTTTGCAAAACATTTTTGAATAGTTAAAATGGCCAGTCTACAAGCTCACAGCATGTCAATGTAGATTGTCTAGTTGAACTATTCAAAAATGTTATTCAAAATAGTAAAAAAGGCAAAGAAGTTTAGGGATAAGGGGTGCTATGGTGACGAAAATGGAGCCCCCTGTCTCACAGACACTAGCTACACGCATGCGATGCATTGTCAGCTTGTAGATCTGCTATTTTCAGTACCAGACACTGGCGCACAACTAGGTATATCGGTTGTCACTCATACACCGTACTACCGAAACAAATTCCTCAAAACATGCTCCTGATCTGATTCTGATTCTGACACCATGTATTGCTTTATACTATTATCAAGTTCATTAATATTTTCCTGTACCGTCTAAATCCTAGGTATGGTCGCCGGAGAGCCACTCAGATACCAGTCGCTCTTTTTCTCATTTTCACAATAACGGCTGGTTTGTCTCCGGATCTTTACACCTACATGACGTGCCAGTTCATAGTCGGAGCTGCGGCAGCAGGATATCGAGTTAATGCCCCGGTATTAGGTATATCTCCACTATGATATCTACTTCTGTTCTACTGGCCGAATCCAGAGTCATCTTACAAATATTTTGTTACCCTTCTCTTCTTAATCTTCTTAGATGCTTATTCTTGTTATTCAACACAGCATTTGGATGTGTGTACTGTAACTGTTAGTTCATAGTGTATTACTAGTACTGTATATTGTTTAATGTTTATATAACAAAATAATATGCTTGCATGGCAAATTAACCTAATTCTGTTTCTGCTACTGTATTCTGACAGCGACAGAGTGGATTGGGGTCAGCAGAAGGTCACTGGCCTCCTGTTTGAGCCAGATGTGTGCGGCGGTGGGTCAATGTATCATGTCTGGATTAGTCTACGCTATCCGTGACTGGAGGATGGTCCAGTACGCTATGGCTGGACCGCTGGCCATCGTGTTCATGTATATATGGTACGGTATACTCTGTGACCCCTTTTCCACCGGTTGGTTCCCAGTGGGAACCGGTTCAGTTCTTTTTGGTTCTTAGTCCATGAGCCAAAACTCCAAAATTGGTGGGAAAAACTAGACCTATATTAAATTGTAAATGAATACATGATGACCCTTCCACAGTAGTGGAAGGGCTTTTCATATTTTCGATTATTTTGCATATTTTCCTACATAATGCCTCATTTTCATATTTAAAAATGTAAAATTTGTAATACAATAAATCATTGTCTTCGTGTAAGTACTCAATTGGAGAAGTTTCATTTTGATAACAATCTAATATAGGTATGGTTTTTATGCTTTTATACGTTCCAATTTTGGAGCTCTGGCTCATGGACTAAGAACCAAAAAGAACTGCACCGGTTCCCAATGGGAACCAACCGGTGGAAAAGGAGCATGTATGTTTCTCTTGTTTTCCATTGTGCTCCAAAAGCGTTTCGAATGTATTGGTTTTGAGATCCATGAATTAGAAGTAAGAATTACAATGTTCCAAATCTGTCCTCAAAATCGGGACTACTTTATTTATTTATGATATTATTTATTTACAGATTAAAATACACAGCATTACAGATTACAGCACTTACTGTAGTAGTCTGGAAACCAATTTATTTCTTTTTTTTATTAGTCTGGCTAAATGTGGTGTCCTCCTTTAAAACATATTTGTCGTAGGGCTCTTACAAATGTGTAAATAAACATTATCAGTGTCTCAGTTCTTGACAAATTCAAGTATATGATTGCATATTATTATTATTATATCTCTAGGTTTATTCCAGAGTCTGCGAGATGGTTGCTTTCACAAGGCAGAAGGGCTGAATCTAAGGCGTTGTTGCTCAAAGTGGCAGCGATCAATGGAACCCCAGTTCCAGAGATCCTCCTGGCAGAGGTACATACGTCAGTCTCAGAGCCCTAAACCGATCAATGGAACCCCAGTTCCAGAGACCCTCCTGGCAGAGGTACATACGTCAGTCTCAGAGCCCTAAACCGATCATTGGAACCCCAGTTCCAGAGACCCAGTCCTGGCAGAGGTACATACGTCAGTCTCACAGCCCCTAAACCTCTTCTTCTAACATCTGGTGTGCCCTGAAAATACCCTGAAGAAGGCAGTTGTACCTGCCCGAAACGTTGCTTTCTACTCTACTCTGCATCCAAATAAATAATCGGCACTTTGGCTATCAGTGTGTGCTGCCACTCTTTTGTCTTTTTAAGACTTAACCCATTTTGGGGCGGGAACCCCTTTTGGTGTTTTAAACATTGTTATAATTTAGCTATTGAAAAATAGCAGATCTACAAGCTCATAGCGCGCTACGAGCTTGTAGGTCTGCTATTTTTGAAAAATCGTGAAAATATTTAATTCAGAAAACTGGAGGATTTAGAAGATTTCTGTGCGTTTAGCATCCTCCTGCACAGTGCCCTGAAAATGTGACAGAATACTTGATCACGATTGTGATGCACTTCTGTCCTTCAGGTTACCGAGGAACCGAAAAAACAAACCGGAGCCGGAGGAATCAAATTGCTCTTTACATCACCAGTCCTGATAAAAAGATTCGTAATTATATCTTTTGTATGGTAAGTCTAATTTAGTTTAAAAGTGCATTTTATGGAAAGTACTACAGTTATCGCTGACCATTTCTAATTGTGTGCGTGTGTGTGTGTGTGTGTGTGTGTGTGTGTGTGTGTGTGTGCGCGCGCGCGCGCTCGCGCGTGTGTGTGTGTGTGTGTGTGTGCACGTGTGTGCGTGTCTGTGTTACGAAGGGCTTCACTGTCCTTAGGCTACTTCTGCCTTTCTCTAAATGTGGGCAAGTTGGGGCTGAACATCTTTGTGGTGCAGTTCCTGTTCGGGGTCACTGAGATCCCGGCACAACTCCTCTGCATCTGGTTCCTGGAGGTGTTTGGGAGGAGGATCTCACTGACGTCCACCCTCCTCACCGGAGGTTTCTTCTGTCTCCTAGCCCTGGCTTTCCCCCAAGGTGCATTCCCGCTTCCCAGCCTGTATTCATTTATTCTCCATACTCCGTATATGGAGTTATTTGTTAGGCAAGGCCCAAATATGGAGTCTATGCAGATGTCAGAACGTTATTGTGATGTCAGAACAGGCCAGCTCCATATATGGAGATATAGGGGTGATCAGGTCCAGAGCCCGGGCAGAGGCTTTTGTGATGGTTCTGGACAACCGGCTATCCGACGGACTCGACACCGGGCACTGAATTCCCTGTGTGTTGTACATGGTGAATTTATAGATAGACAGTAGAGACAAATTGTGCCCATGAGCTATTAATTGAGGGAAAAACTAGGTCCCCTCCTCCTGTTTTCATTCTACACCAAATGCATGCATAATGAGGATAATCATAATTTCATGTGCCACATTGGACTATGATTTTGTTTCAGATAATGTTGTTACTATCACAGCTCTCATTGGACTATTATTTTGTTTCAGATAGTGCTATTACTATCACAGCTCTCATTGGACTATTATTTTGTTTCAGATAGTGCTATTACTATCACAGCTCTCATTGGACTATTATGTTGTTCCAGATAGTGCCATTACTATCACAGCTCTTGCCACTGTGGGAAGGTTCTTCATGAGCTGGGCTGGTTCCGTATCCATGCTCTATTCTCAGGAGCTGTTTCCTACTTCTCTCAGGTACAACACAAGTTATGTTTTTTTTCTTTTTGAAGAATATGATAAAATAAATACATACACAACACACATTTTCGCTGAAACGTTCCCCGTCTACTCTATACATTTCATTCACCCATCCAGGCAGACAGCGGTTGCCTTGGCTTCCATAGGCTACAGGATTGCAGGGTTGCTGTCTCCTTCGCTGAACCTGCTGGCCCTGTACCACTGGGCCGTGCCCACCTCCGTCTTCGGTAGCCTCGCATTAATCAGCGGGGCGGTCGCATTCCTGCTTCCTGAGACCAGAAGAACGGAGCTGCCCGACTCCACTGATGAGCCTGTGGGCAAGAGGTGTGTACTGTATATACAGTGTTGTTTTTGTCGACTAAAACCAAGACGAAAAATGTTCGTCGACTACCTTTTTTCACTAAGATACCTAAATGGAAACTAAATTAAAACTAAGCTATGATGACTAAAACTAAGACTAAATGTATTGACAATTTCGTCAACAGCTAAAAACTAGACTAGTTAGGAAGGGACTAGTGGACAATAGATCCAGTACAAGTCATTTTACACTTGGTTGCATGCTGAAAATAGCAGATCTACATGCTCTTTTACAGTGAGTGAGCTACCAGATTGTTAGAATGACATTGTATGTGGGGAAAGTATAGATAGGTGTGCAACAGTTAATTAAAAATAATTTAATTACCTTTCACAGATTATATTACAAAAAATACATTTTGTGGGGGGAAAGCTTGCAGATAAGCTATTGTAATATTTATTTTTTGTGAGAAAACAACACAATTTATACACAGTATAAAATAAGGCGTAACTAAGTTCTGTCTGACTGTCTGTCTGTGTCCCTTTATGTCCAAATCATATGGGTATATGATATGGGAACTCCACATGGGGTTCCGTGTAAGCCATGTAAAAAGTAACAAATAGATTAATCGCTAAGAAAATAGTCACTAGTTGCGGCCCAGAACATTTCCATTAACTAATGTATGTTTTTCTCCCCTTTCTCCACAGAAACATCACCTCTGTGATGAACGGTACCCCACACGTGTCCAACCTCAATAGTATAACCTCTACCAAACTCTAGTCTAAATGATTACCTACCAATGCTCTTATTGAGGGTGATCTATTCAGTCTGGCTGTTGTGTGTTCACATTCAAACGTTCACAGCAACAACATACCGTACATTATGCTCTGGAAGAGAACCAGCCAAGTACCGTATATGGATTTTACTTACTGTATCTACCAGTTGATTCTCTGGAAAACAGGACACGATAAGATTGTACGCTACAGTAAAGTATATTGTTGATACACTGCCAGATTCTAAGCAGTGTTACCTTGTATTAGATTATAGCCCCTGTCCATGTTCTCTGTATTCTGTTTCAGATTTCAGGTTGATTATTCTGTTCCATTTATCTGCAGTAGTACCTGAGTCCATTTATCTGCAGTAGTACCCGAGTCCTTTTCTCAGAGACCTGTTCTGTCAGCCTGACTTTTGGTGTGCCTTGATCTTTTGTATCTGGATTCTTGGATATATCTACAGTACGCCCCCCTTTGGATTATTTTGCCGGCTTGGACTTGTTTTCTTGGTTTTTCGACCCTTGCCTGATCTCGGACGGCTATGCGTAAACTTTGTATCCTTTGAAGGGATTTAATAAATTCACTGTATTGAACCTGCTCTATAGCTCCAGTCGACCTTGTCTGTATTGTTGGAAATAGCCTTGGATATCCTCACGTGCTCTGGAAGGTCATTCCACTACAGAGAGGTAACCTTTTACACAGGTAAACATTCTGTTACTTTTCAAAACATTTAATATAATATCACCAGGGATGTTGTTGCCACAGCAACTTGGTTGATTGGTAGTTTTCTAATTTTAAACAAAAGTTAGAAGACGGTTATATAGCCTACAGACAAATCTACAATAGAATAGTTTATGATTCATTTCAAAATTAGACCAGAGATTTAAAAAGATCACATGTAAACGGTATGTAATAGTTTTATTGCAATCTTGGGTAAATTTAACTTGCACTGTTTTTTCAGTTGCAGGAGGCATCATTGTTAATTTAACTGTAACAGACGTCTATGATAAGGATTATTATTTTTCTTGCCTTAAGTCTTGCCTTAATTGGAAGTCATGATCACACTTTGATGGAAGGAACAAATTACATGATGTTTCTCGGTTCAAGAAAACATGCTTTGTTACTCTTGAGCAGGGGTTCCCAAACTTTTTTGGACCAGGTACCCCTTTTGGGGTAGCTATTTTTCCAGGTACCCCCTCATCCTCGCAACACAGATAACAATATATTTACAACCACAAGCAGTGTTTCCTGCAGGAAAAAGCTTTGGCATGGTGCTGGGCGCAGGCCGCACTGGGGCCTTCTTGCGTCGAACATTTTGATTAATTAATTAATTTGATTCAATAATTAATGAATAAGATTAATAAATTAAGATTGATTTGTATTATTGCTCTTGTATTGCTATTGGAGACACTGGGGGGACACTGGGCAGGCACTGGGGAGGCACTGGGGAGGCACTGGGGAGACACTGGGGAGGCACTCAGGGAGGCACTCAGGGAGGCACTGGGGAGGCACTCGGGGGGGACACTGGGGAGGCACTCAGGGGGACACTGGGGAGGCACTGAGTGGACACTGGGGAGGCACTGGGAAGGCACTGAGGGGACACTGGGGAGGCACTGGGAAGGCACTGGGGAGGCACTGGGGAGGCACTGGGGAGACACTGGGGAGCATGGGGAGGCACTCAGGGGGACGCTGGGTAGGCACTGGGGAGGCACTCGGCTGGTCACTGGGGAGGCACTCAGGGGGACACTGGGGAGGCACTGGGAAGGCACTGGGGAGACACTGGGGAGACACTGGGGAGGCACTGGGGAGACACTGGGGAGCATGGGGAGGCACTCAGGGGGACACTGGGGAGACACTGGGGAGCATGGGGAGGCACTCAGGGGGACACTGGGGAGGCACTGGGGAGACACTGGGGAGGCACTGGGGAGGCACTGGGGAGACACTGGGGAGACACTGGGGAGGCACTCAGGGGGACACTGGGGAGGCACTGGGGGGACACTGGGGAGGCACTCAGGGGGACACTGGGGAGGCACTGGGGAGGCACTGGGGAAGCACTGAGGGCACACTGCAGGAGGCACTGGGAAGGCACTGGGGAGGCACTGGGGAGAAACTGCAGCCACTGGGGAGACATTGGGGAGGTACTGGGCAGACACTGCAGGGAAGACACTGGGGTGGCACTTGGGGAGGCACTGGGGAGGTACTGGACATTTCATATCACACACACACCATGATTCACAAGCCCCCTCATTTTTTTGAGGGGGCTTGGGTACCCCCTGGCTATGCGTCGCGTACCCCTAGGGGTCCGCGGACCCCACTTTGGGAACCGCTGCTCTTGAGTACTTTCAGTAGAGACCTGTCCCTTATACAGAATCTCATGTGACAGAACAATAATCTATGAGTTTATATAAGCCTCTCGATTTATAAACAATATGATTATATGTATTATTTGTCTTCTGTTTTTAACTAAGTGCATCTAATCTAAATTACAGTATTATACAGTATTGGATATGTAGTCCAATAATTAAATGGCAGAGGTTGGACAAAATGTGATAGTTTTGTTTCTCACCTGATTCTGACAGGACATTAGGTCTACTAGCCAGGATAAAAGAATTACCCTAATCTGCTCACTGCAAATACCCTAAATCTGCCTTAATCCAATATGCCACCATTGACCACCTTTATGTATCATGTGACGTGTCAAACTAGGGGGTTTTCATTATTCTGAATCCATTCCAAGCATTAGTTTTGCACAAAAAAACACTCCTTGGGCTGAAAATGAAATAATGATGAAATAATGAAATTTAGAAAATATTGCATTTTATAATAGGTTATCAATAGGGCCATCTTGGATTAAGGCAAATTTAGGGTATTAGTAGTGAGCAGATTAGGGTAGATTTTTTTTATCCTGGCTAGTAGACCTAATGTCCTGTCAGAATCAGGTGAGAAACACAATAATCCAATTTTGTCCAATTTGAGAGGAATTCTTTACTTTATTTACTGGACTAATTCAGCAGCAGTGCTTTATTCTCCCTAACAGCTAACCCTTTAGTGATGAACACCACCTATTGTACATGTGTTTGTGCTTATACACGTGCCACATTCATACTATACTGTACATGATTGATTGATTGATTCTTTAGTGTCATGCTTCTGAAGAAGCCCAGCTCATATGGACTTACAGGACACTTTTTACAGTTTACATAAACAATTACAATAACCGACATGACGGTTTGCAAACAATGATCAAGTGAATACCAAACTGACACTCCAGATCCTTACAAGGCAGATTACATAATATACAACATAAAATAAAATACACCATTAGGCCTGTGACAGGAGACACATGTACCTACTTGAAGTGGTGGAAAAAGTACTTTTTGTAAAAGTATCAATACTGCAATATAGAAATAATATTATGAGTACAAGTACGGTAATAAAGTATTGGCGTCAAAATGTAGATAAAGTATCAACAGTAAAAGTACTCATTATACAGAATGTCCCATTCCATTCCAAGTTCTCAAATGTATGAAAATCTTTTGAAAATAGCCTTATCTACAAGCTCACATTTTTTAAGTTTGTAGATCGACTATTTTCAAACCGAAATGTATATAGGGCTTAAGAGGCTAATGTATACTTTGTAATAATAATCTAAATCTACAAAGTAACTAGTAACTAAAAGTTGCATTTGTGTTTGTATTGGGAGATACTGTGTACAGTATGCACAAACCATTTGGAGTTTAAATTTCCTGAGAGAACCAGAACTGTGTGAACTGTGAAGACATGTATGTTCTTGTCGGTCGGGATAAAGAAAGCAGAGAAGATGTCTTTCTCTTTCTATGAAATGTCATAACCTGCAAAAGATCAACTGTCTCTTATCCAACGGCCTACAGAGCTACCATTATATACGAGGGCCAGACATCAGAGGGGAGCTGCACACTTAATGTCTGCTGCCAAAAGCCTCCGAAATAAGAGCAGTGTCCTGTAATAAGGCCTTAATTCTTGGAGAAGTCTGTTGTTATGGAAGACTAGTCCCCGTGATGAGCCTGCAGAAACGGAATGCCTTGTAATTGTTATTTATGCTGTGAAGATGTACTGTACACTTTGTACAGTAATGGTCAAATATAACCAATTCTGCCAAATGTGCTTTTTGATGAATATACTAACCTTATTTTCCTCCCCACTAGACCGACAAACCTGCTGCTGATAAAATTCATGGTAAGCTTATCTCTAACATCTTTACTAATATCTAGTTATGCTGATTGACATTTGTGGCTGCCTATTGTAATCGTACTTGTACTTTATTTTTTTGCAATTTGCAACCCATGATTTCACCCAGTGTCAATTATATAATGTAATCCTGGGCGCTACACTCCCTCTGCCAACCTGGGGAGAGCAATGGACTGACCTCATGCTTCCATCTATCCGTGATGAGTCCCAGACGCTTCTTTTCACCTGACGGGGGGGGTTCCCTGGTTGGACGTACAGTAGCACATGGAAGGATCACGTTATTCCAACCAGTTACTTTCTCCTCCACCAGGCTGACCAGGGGAAGGCAGTATAGAGACCAGGATTTGCTGCATGTTTTTTGTAAGGGTACCTACCCTAGGGAGCACACAGAGAACATGCAAACTCCACACAGAAAGGCCCTTTTGCCAACCCAGCCTCAGGGTCCTTATATGTGAATCTAATCTGTCTTTGAACAAAATTATTCAATGAATGGATTTTCAAGAAACATGGAGAGAATCATCAATAGACTGCTCCAAAGAAATTGTTAGCTTTTGTTTTGAAATGGTACTTAATAGTCAAGGTCGCAGTCTATTTCGGGGTCAAAATCAAGAACAAGGCAGATTTTCATGGAACATGGTGGGATTTATCAGCAGGCTGCCACTGCAGTGAGATTAACCTTTGGGACAACAATGTCAATGGTTAAAGTCATGCATGCACCGTCAAGGTCAGAATGACATAATCGGCTATATGTTCAGGATTGGAGACATTGGGCATCGCTGTTATGTAACTTTCCATTTATCTTTACTGTTCATCTCTCTTCATCAGTAGAGGAGATCTTGAAAAAACAAGAAGGTGGCCGCACACACCAATAGCCAGAGTGCCAATATTTATTAGGACAGCAGGTAAGACAGAAATACATCCAACGTTTCGGCGGTTAAGCCTTCATCAGGGAAAATCATCTCTCTTCATCAACCTGCAGGGAAGTCCATCACTAGAGAGAGCAGCATTCATATTATGTAACATGACCTTCATTTTTATGGTCTGTCTTTGTTCAGCCAGGGAAGTGCATCCAGGGAGAATATTGGATCTATAAACACTAGCACTTTGACAGTCTGAGCTAATGTGCTTTTTCACTCAGACCACATGCAGTGCTTGTTAATAATACACTAGAAATGGACGGAGATAAAGACGGCCTGCCGTGTTAATGTTCTCCCTACTACGGCGACGCCTCCATGCAGAAGCCACCGGCTACCAGTGGTTGTTTTACTTAAGTAGAAGTACCAATACTGCAATTTAGAAGTACTTCGTTACAAGTAAAAGTACGGAATTGAAAATGTACTCGAGTACAAAAGTATCTGCATCAAAATGTACTTAAAGTATTGAAAATAGCTGAGCTTGTAGATCGGCTATTTTCCTCTGCAACATACATCAAAAATCACACCTGGAAGTTGCATAAATATTACATTCATAAACATACACACAGTAAACAGACTAAGGGTCAATCTCACCTTTCACTTTTTGGTCTGTCCACTAGATGGCCATGCCAGTTTGGTACTCTTTATGATTGTAGATACATTTCTGTTTCTGCACAGCAAGACAGAGAAGCCAGGATTCACAGGAATGAGCAGGTAGTTTAACACAATCAGTGCCTGGATTTCTTTCAAAATAGAAGCTCTGGGTGCTGGGAAGATATGCCCGCTTTTACTCTGTAAGACCCCCCCCCCCTCAACTATGGTACCAGCATGGAAACGTGGACATATTCTTTAGTTTTGCTTCTGCAAGGCTAAATCTCATTCTCATCAAATGGTCGTCTGTGGCTGAAATGCAGAATAAATAATGGGCCTTGATATGAAAAGGGTTGAAAAGCACTGCTCTAATATAGTCATTTCTGACCTTGTCCTTCCTAATATCACTCCTAATGAGAATCCTCACTTCTACCACCTCCAGCTCTGTCTTTTCTTTTGGAGAGTGTTTCCAAGCCGTACAACATGTCTGCTCTTATTCATCTTCCCTCTCACTATTGCTTCTGTCACACCTTCTGGCACTGTCTTCTTCACCACTGTTGTGATTTAGGTTGACCACTGGAGTGGTCCCTCATGGGTCTGATATACCTTATGACGTGCCTAGCAGATATGGAAACTAGGATAAGAACAGAATGAACAGGAACAGAGCATTGTGCACATACAGTCAGTCTCTCTGATACAGTAGTGGATGGTAGTCATATCAGGGATATAATAATAATAATAATATGCTTACATAGTGTTTCACTACTGGGTCATGCATAAATCATAACAACCACTCTCCCACGCACCACATTCATTTGGATAGTTGACCTCAGGTATTTAAACTCCTTCACGGTCACAATCTCTATTGCTTGAATTCTCACTGTCCAACTGTTCTCCCTACCATTCACTCACTATTCCGTCTTACTCCTGCTGACTTTCATGCCTCTTCTCTCTTGTGCATTTATTTCTTTGTTGTTTATTATTGATGTGGCACAATGTTAAAAGAACCAAAACCAATTGGAATTTTCCTATTAAGTACTAGTGTAATTGTCTCCACCAGGCCGAAGGCATGTGGGGAGAGTATGTTTTGCACTCCGTCCGTCCGCGTGTCCGTCCGTCCGTCCGTCCGTCCGTGTGTCCGTGAACAGCTAATCTCGGCCACCGTTAACCCGGTCGATGCCATATTTTGCACACACACTCCCTGGATGCCAACCATGAACCTCTGCCCCAAACTTTCCAGAACGGCCTGTTATAGCGCCACCAGGAGGCCGCTTTGTGCAAAACAAGTTTTTGCACAGTACACCTACAGATTTTGTCCAAACATCACGCAAATTGGTACACAGTCTCTCTAGAGCCATTCAACCAAACGGGTCTTTCAGATTTATCAGACTCCATCCTGATTGGTTAAGATTGGCTTCCAAAGTTCACAGGAGTGCTCAGTTTCAAACAAAATGCTGCAAATCATGAACACATCGCGTGATTTCCCTGAAATTGTGCACCCACATTCCCACTAGGCCGAGGACGAAATGCCACATGAACAATTTCAACTCAGCCTCAAGGTGGCGCTATAACTGGCCGAAAAGTGTTTTACCTCTAACTGCACGGATCTGTGGATAACCTGGTGGAGACCTGTGCCCGGAAGGGCACTTTTTCTAGTTAATGTAATGTAATGCAACTTGAATCTTTATTTGAAATGTATCTGCATTTTTTTTAGCTTACCCCAAAAGGGGTGCATACTTAGTTTATACTAGTCATTGGTTAGACATGGGTTAAGGTTAGGTTTAGGTGTGCTGCCCCAGTGCCCCGTGGGAGGGGCATTTGTTTGGTACCTGAACAAGGAACAACAAGGCAAGCAGGGCTAGCCTGAAGCCTGCATGTCAAGGCAGAGGCAGACATAGGATACCTCAGATTCTAGCTATAGTTAGACTCCCTGTGCTCCTAAAACACGGGCAGAGACCCAGAGACGGGCACAAAAAGGTCACTGTGATGTATTCCTGCTTTCACAGATGAGTTCAATGAGATGTTTCTCTAAGATGAGAACAATAGCAGACGAGGAGGAGGAGAGTGAGGTAAGTAACTTACTTGCTTTCCTGGTTTGTTTTTAAGTCTACCACATTGTGTGTGTGTGCGTGTGCGTGTGCGTGTGCGTGTGCGCGCGTGTGTGTGTGTGTGTGTGTGTGTGTGTGTGTGTGTGTGTTGACTTTTAAATCATTATTTAAAAGTCACACAAGTTGTTAAGAACTGTCCAATAAACAAATGTCTGTCTTCTCAGGGAAGGATCCCGCTCGACCCCCCTACAGCTACCCCTCCACCACAGTAAGAAAACTATTTACAGACTTTTATAATGTAGCCTACGTGTGTGTGTGTATACTTTAGTTTCCTATTTTACTTAGCCATTTATAAAGAACTACAGCGGTGCCCGTTGAACCTCTGCAGACAGCAGTGCCCGTTGTCGTGGCACCTAACGCATGCCCCACCCAGATATTATGTCCCTTTTATGCCCATATATGGAGTTATTTGTCTGGCATGCCCAAATAGGGAGTCTATGCAGACTTCAGAATGATGTCAGAACAGACCAGCTCCATATATGGACACTGGGCAGGGGCCCTGTCCAGACCCCAGGCAGAGAGGCCTTTTTGGGGCGGTTCTGGACAACCCTGTGTCCGACCGACTCGACACCGGGCACTGCACCCCCTGTGTTGTGCGGGAACGCGCGTGTGGCATTTGAAGTCGGTGGGGCGAACGGTTCTTGAGTTTCGGGGATTACAGGGGGGACGTACATGCACACACACACACACACACACACAGAGACCTTTATAGTTATAGTTATAGTTTATAGTTCAAAAACTAATCTGATATGACGTAATGTTCAGCTGTTGCTGAAAATGTGGGTTAAACATTGACAGAAAAGTGTTCCTTTGTCTCACTTCTTTTCTCCTCAGCTTCTCAAATGAGACCATCAACACGGTGCGTAACATGGCTGATTTCGGAGAGATCCTCAGGGCCATCGGTGACTTTGGACTATTCCAGAAACTTCTTCTCTTCGCGCTTTGCTTTCCCAATCTCATCCTGCCCTTTCACCTGGCCAGTGTGCTTTTCGTCGAGTCGGACCCGGCACGACGCTGCAACACAGACTGGATCCTCAAAGCCGATCCCAGCTTGACCCCAGAAGAGCAGGCTAACCTGACCCTTCCACAGGGGACGGACGGGACCTTCAGCAGGTGTGAGATGTTTGTCCCCGTGGACTGGGACATCGACGCCATCAGGGAGTATGGACTGAACGAGACCACAGAGTGCCAGAATGGATGGCTGTACGACAACAGGTCTATGTATGAAGCCACCATTGTCACTGACGTAGGTTGAAGTCTATGTGTTTTCAAGGTTTGAATAATCCTCATGAAAATGTATTTTCTGTGGGTCAACAGTGTCCGTTAACCAGCAGCTTTGGCACCGGTTTCCTTTGTTTTTACAGTTTGACCTAGTTTGTGGCAAAGCTAACTTGGTGCAAATTGCACAAACTGGGTTAATGGCTGGCATTCTTGTTGGATCTCTCCTGTTTGGACCATTTGCAGAATCGTAAGTGGCCTATATGCACTATACAGTACTTCAAACAGACATAATCAATGTTGGGCACGCTATTTAGAATGTAAGTACTGTAGCTAAGCTATAGTTACTTTTCATAAAAGTGAACTCTGTCTACAGTAATAATAAATAATAATAATAAAACTTTATTTGTATAGCACCTTTCATGACATGAAATTCAGCTCAAAGTGCTTTACAGAGCAATGGAGAAAAAGAAAAGAAAAGCAAGACATGAACATTAAATAGTAGCAAGATTAGTAAAGTTTTCTGGTTATATTGAATCTACTTTGTACCTAATGTGGTTGGTACTTAATGTGTCAGGGAGTGAGGAGTGTAGGATGTGATTGAATGAATATTCTGTTATTTTGCAGTTAATGTTTGTGTTTAACTGAAAATGTTGCGCCACATACATGCACTGCAGCTCCTTCTCAAGATACGCAGCTACAAATAATGAAAGTGAAGCTAAAATTGCATATATAATGTGTGCCCTCGTTCCAACAATGATTCTATTCCCCTCAATGACGACATGTCGGAAGGAAAATCTAACTCTGGCTCTTTCGGTTACAGGTTTGGCCGCAGGCGAGCAACTCAAATTCCAGTGGTGCTCATGTTCCTGTTTACTGTAACGACAGGGATGTGTCCCAACTTCTACCTATATCTGTTATCTCAGTTAATGGTTGGAGTCGGATATGGAGGATTCCGAGTCAACTGCATCGTTCTAGGTACAGTACTGTGTATCAGCTGTATAACATTGTTCTAGGTACAGTACTGTGTATCAGCTGTATAACATTGTTCTAGGTACAGCACTGAGTATCAGCTGTATAACAACAACATGACGTACAGTGAAATCACAGCTATCAGTTGTTGTTCAGACATGTGACATTTTGTTTTAGTGCCACATACTGCACTGACGCAATCTACTCGGCACATGTGGTAAAAAACCAACCTTGACAACTGACCAGACACAGTCATTTGCACTCATAAAAAGTCAACTGCGTGAGCAGCAGAAATAAATGTTTCATGTAAGCAATATATTTCCAAGGGCTACTGTAGGTACCATATTATTTTGAAATGGTGCACATCTTGATTTCTGTTGAAGTTATTATAGTCCGGCAGCCAGGCTTGTGGTGTGGGAAATTTGGTATAGTTTCTTTTTATTGGCCTAAAATATTGTCTATTCATGAATCCACTTGCTGACCGGCTGTCGGTATTGGGCAATTTGTTTTATAGGAGTTTATATGTGAACCTACCATTACATCATTATGCTTTAAGTAGCATGTGACATGTCAAACTAGGGGGTTTTCATGATTCTGAATCCATGTCAAACCAGGGGGTCTTCATGATTCTGAATCCATGTCAAACTAGGGGGTCTTCATGATTCTGAATCCATGTCAAACTAGGGGGTCTTCATGATTCTGAATCCATGTCAAACTAGGGGGTCTTCATGATTCTGAATCCATGTCAAACCAGGGGGTCTTCATGATTCTGAATCCATGTCAAACTAGGGGGTCTTCATGATTCTGAATCCATGTCAAACTAGGGGGTCTTCATGATTCTGAATCCATGTCAAACTAGGGGGTCTTCATGATTCTGAATCCATGTCAAACCAGGGGGTCTTCATGATTCTGAATCCATGTCAAACTAGGGGGTCTTCATGATTCTGAATCCATTCCAAGCATTCATTTTGCACAAAAAACTAATGAGGTCAGCACATTTGGGCACATTTGGGCAAGTGGCTATGGCTGTTTTTAGCCCAAGGAGTGTTTTGTGTGCAAAACTAATGCTTGGAATGGATTCAGAATCATGAAAACCCCCTAGTTTGACATGTCACATGCTATATAAAGCATAATGAAGATTTGCCTTATATAGGGGGCTATATCTTGCGCCACCCCTTAACCCTTATCCCTAAACTAATTTGCCATTTTTTACTATTAAAAAAAACCCTTTTAAAATAGTTCAAATAGCTGATCTACAAACTCACAACGTGTAGATGTGTTAATGGTAGGATCACATGAAACATATTGCCCAATACCGACAACCGGTCAGCAAGTGGAATCATGAATGTATAGTATATATAGACAATATTTTAGGCCAATAAAAAAAAAACACTATATGCCAAATTTCCCACTTTAAACAAAAGAAGCTTGTCAACTGCCAGTCTATGTTGTGTGGACTCGCTATACCTGTCTCTTGTGAATGTTCCCCGATGTAGCCACTGAGTGGATGGGGGTGACAAAGAGATCCTTTGGATCATGTGTGAGTCAGCTATTCGGTGCGTTCGGACAGGTTATCCTCGCCGGCATTATCTACTTCATCCGTGACTGGAGATTAGCCCAGTGGGCCATTGCAGCACCGCTTGCACTGGTTCTTATTTACATATGGTTCGCATTCATCATAATACCAGTATTTAAATCACCTTTAATAATGTTGTATTTGTTTGTTGAATTACACATTTCTTTCCTATAAGTTCTACTGTGATTTGTTTCTGCCAGGTTCATTCCAGAGTCGGCCAGGTGGCTGCTGGACAGAGGGAGGACGGAGGAGGTCAAACGGTTGATTCTCAGGGCAGCAGCAATCAACAAACGTACAGTTCCTGAATCTATACTGGAAAAGGTACTGGGAAATGGAAGTTCCTATTAAGCAAAGATTTGAGTTAAAAACGTTCGCTCTAAAAGAATATATATTCAACGATTTGCGGCACATTTTCACGATTCTTCACAAATAGCAGATCTACAAGTTAAGCTCGTAGCGCGGCACTACAATGTCCATGTATTTGCCAGAGAATCACTGTTTACTTATTTATATCCATAATAATAAATCCTTCCCTTAAAAAACCTGCACTATCCACAATTAAGTTTCACACATATTTAATGTATTTGCTAAATAGTTACTGTATCTATTTCAAATCATTGAATTGTATCGTATCGCCATAAAGAACCAATGTATCGTGATACGTATCGTATCGCTGTTAAAATGTATTGTTACACCCCGACTACGTTATACCTTTCAAGCCGGGAACAGCTCTGTGTGTAGTTGTTGCTACAGTATAGAAGATCTTTTCACTTCATTTTTATTGCGACAAAGGACACCAAGGACTGCAAAAAAAAGAGAGACAAAAAAAGACAACAGTACAAAACAAAAGGAAAAAAAAGAAAAGAAAAAAAGGCTTCATTTTCATTATATTTCAGGTTACATTAATTTAATTCCTCCCACTTTTCCCACTTTTTATAGAACTTATCCTCTTGTAGTCCGAGTATGAATGTTAGTTTTTCCATGACATACAGTTCCTCAGTAGTTCTTTCGTTGGTGGGTCCTGTTGGTACCAGCGTTGTGTGATTGCTTTCTTACTTGTTGCTAATGTATTAGAAACTCAGGGATATTTCCTGACAATAAAAAGGAAGTCTGAGGTATGGTGAAGTGGCTATCCTGCCAGTATTGAAGTCCAGAATATATGAGGGTGGCCCGCCCCCTTGTGGCCACACTGTCTCCAGCATAATTTTGGGTGTTATAAAATATCTCATTAGGTTCTTCCACATTCTTAAGTTGGTAGACGACAAACTTTGTGTTTTACACATATTTTCCCATTCTTCGAATCCTCTGTAGTGATGGTAATCTCAAACTCTTTTTTCCCAATTAGTTTTAACCCATTTAGACCTGAGGCCAATAAATCAGTTTTCTGAAAAACCGTTTCTATATCAGTGTTGCTCAACCTTTTTCATAAAAGGATCGTAAGCGGGCCACCTCAACACCCTGATTGTCCTCTCCATTCTGAACGGTTTCACAACTTTGAAGATGGCAACATTTACATTTTTGGGGGATTTCTTTACAGTAGGTCAGGATTTAGAAGGTGTTTTAGAGGTCTAAAAATGGATTAAAACATGTTAAGGGTTAAGGTCTTAATACGTATTTTCCTTCAGTTTAACGGTGATAGCAGTAAGAAACATATTAATACTTGGAATGTTTTTCTTTGGTAATTGAAGTTATGTCTGTATTACATTTTCAGCTTACTGAGGATAAACCTGTGGAGAAAGGAGGGATCAGAGTTCTTATCCGATCTCCTATACTCAGGAAGAATTTCCTTACCATATCATTTGCATGGTAAGACATTCCCAAGAGCCCCAGCTTCAGTGCCCTACAACATGAATACTGGGAACAATGATTAACTACCGTATTGTGCCGAATACAAGACGACTCTGATTATAAGATGACCCCCATTTTTCAAGACTCATTTGTGGGGGGAAAAAAACATTGAATGTTTATTGTTTATTTTAGATCCCCATCAGTCACTGCCTCAGCAGAGACTATTCTTCCTGGGGTCAAATTACAATGAAAAACCTTTACAATACATTCAAATAAAATCTTCTCTTCTGGAATATCTTTTCAAATGGGGGTCCGCGGGCTAATTGGTATCAATTTGGGGGTCCTTGACATGAATTGATTTAGGATATTTCTATTGGAAAAAAACATATCTTATATTCAGCACAATAGGGTATTATAATATGAACCATTCACTCAATTTAAAAAAAATAGCCAATTTGCAACTAAAGACATGTTGTGATCTGCTATGTCAAACATGTTAAACAAACCAAAAATAGCCAATGTATTTTATTTTATGTATGTATCCCCCATGAATATGGATTCTGGGGTTCAAGAGAGATTGCAAGGAAATGATTTTCCTATTTCTCCCCCCCTGTTGAAAAGGTTTTCACTGAACCTAGCCTACTACTGCCTCTCATTCAATATGGCCAACCTGGGCTTGGACATCTTCTTAACACAGCTGGTGTTTGGACTCTCTGAGGTGCCCGCTCATATACTCTGCATATGGCTACTGGAGGTTTTAGGGAGGAAACTCTCCCTAATGGGAACAATGGGAATTGGTGGACTATCTTGCATCCTCCTTCTAACTGTCCCTCAAGGTAAGACAGGTTAAATGAATGGCTCTTAAACATTTTCATGTCAAGGAACCTTGGGGAGAACCACTACTTCATGGAAAATGGGCAGCGTTTAGGCACACATAATACCACATAAATAGGCTTTAATGCAGCCTGACAATGAGTCACAGATTTGATTCCCAAGCCAGTTGACCCTCGTGGTATGTAACCCTGTCACTCTCTTTACTGTGTGCTATCAATAAAGGCAGAAAAGCCTCAAAAGTATATTTAAAAAAATTATAATAATCACCGCTGTGAATTTTAAAGTTGTCCTGCGCTTCTCTTTCAGATAATGCTGTTGCTGTTACGTCATTAGCGGTCATAGGAAGGTTTCTGATGAACTGGGCAGGGTCCATATGTAACGTCTATGTTCAGGAGCTCTTTCCAACATCTGTTCGGTTTGTCCTCATACTTCATCGCATGCATTCTTTTTATTGCATCTTCTTATAATCTTATGTAAACTTTCCAGTCTTCATTTGCATTTATTCATGGCTAGCCGCACAATTATAGTTTCCCTCCCAGAATAATAATGCCCCCCTTTTGACAAAAATAGGAATTGCCAATATCTGAGAGCGTTGGTCCATGAATATAATTGCAGTATGTCAGTTAATCTTCCCCTTCAAAATTCATATCTTTAATGCCTTATAGGACCTACTGTAACATTCTTAAAGAACGTTATCCTAAAGTCCCTTCTTTTCTTTGGTAAAGAAAATATATATTTTTTAAAGGTCCCTCTTAATTAATACCATACGTTCGAGGCCCAAACGTATGGCATTAAGACTATATTGAGGTTAAATACAAAAACACCCTTTCTGTTTCAAACTGCTTTTATAAACTCGCTCATGTGAGTTCTATAATATAATCTCCTGCTCTGTTTGTTCAGACAAACGGCCACAGGCCTGGGAGCTATTGGAACCAGAATAGCCGGCCTGCTGTCTCCGTTGCTCAACCTGCTGGCGATGTTCCACTGGTCCATACCTACCGTTGTCTTTGGTAGCCTGGCACTGACCAGTGGGGCACTGGTCTTCATGCTGCCTGAGACTAGGAATACAGAACTGCCAGATTCAACAGAGGAGGCAGAGGGCACGAGGTAAGCACGCCAATGACAATAAATAATCATGTCGACCTGTAAGGTCTTCTTCAGGGAAATTCCCTTTCCCTGAACAACAAGACCTCACAGGTCGAAACGTTGGTTTCTTTTCAATAAATATCTAGCACCGTGGCTATGCGTGTGCAGCCTTTTTCTTATTTTTCTATGTTTACCGCCCAAGACCATTAGCACGTCACCAATACCCGTGTGCGCCCTTCTTCCCGTTTGTCTACAAGCACACCAATGAACACATTGATTGATTGGTTGAATACTTCATTAGCAGTTTGCAAAAGAAAAATAAGCACAGGGATCATACAAGGGATCAGTGGCCTTGTGGTTAGAGTGTCTGCCCTGAAACTGGGAGGTCGGGGTTCGATCCCCGGCCGGGTCATACCAAAGACTGTAGAAATGGGACCCAATGCCTCCTTGCTTGACACTCAGTATCAATGGGTTGGATTGGGGGGGTCAAATCAAATGATTCCCGAGCGAGGCACGGCTGCAGCTCACCGCTCCTTGGCTGCGGCTCACCGCTCCAAGAGATGGGTCAAATGCAGAGAACAAATTTCACTGCGGTAACGTGTGTGACAAATAGTACGACTTTGACTTTTGACTTTGAAGGGATGCAAAAAGGATTAAACCCAAGAAAGCACCATGGCTTGTTTCCATTGGGTCCTGTGTATTCAATTCATCAAAACATTTAACAGACAAACAATAATATACAATACTATATGCAAAAACATCATATAAACGTGTTATGGTGCGTTACCAGCTTAAATCAACATACATCAGGACAAACGTTTGGGCTAACAGCCTTTGTCAGTGTCTGGACCCAAAGAGAATGAATTCAGTTCTACCCTCTAAGTGTAATGATAGTTTGAAATCAGAAGCCAGGTGCAGATTTGACCGAGTTCAGAGCTAAGGGTTTTTTCAACCTGTAATTTGTCCGAGACCAGGAGAGCCGAGTCATCTGCGAACAAAAACAAATTGCATTCACAAGCTATTTTCGTGCTCAGACCCAGCCAGGGACGGACACGGCCAGCCAGCCAGCCACCCACAGACACACAAAGCTGCGTAAGGAAGTGGTTGAACCACTTAACAAGACATCTAATCCAAGTTGAACTCTATATGCTCTTGTTTTAGTAATCCTTGCTGAGCCAAGGAAAATGTCTTTTGAACTTGAACTATGGTTTATTGAATAACCTACTCAGATCAGTGTCACAGGGTTGATGAGCCAGTATCTTTGGATGCTGCTTTCTACCATTTCTTTATTAGTTTAAAATGCTATTTACAGAGAATGTTTGTCTATTATGCCATGACCCAGAATAGGACTCTCTATGGTCCATGTATAATTAAGACCATTAATCCATGTAAACTAATACACCAATGTTCTGTTGTCTTTTTCCCTACAGAACTATGACGCCAATGAAGAGAGGAAGTGACTTACGCATGTCTGATCACAATATTATAAGCTCATGCAAACTTTAACGTAATTCCTAAATGTATAGTTGTTTCATGTAACACAAGTCATGTAAAATAATCATATGTTGCTATTTAGTCCTACAGAAAGACTAGAATGGAGCATCACTGAAGTGGATGGTGTCAGCAATTATTACGTTTGTCACAGAGCTAATTGAGCAAACACTTTTGGCTCGGAGGTTCGGAACCTATATGTTCCTATATGTTCCTCTCCCTTAATTGGGCCTACAAGCTCGTAGATGAGCTTGTAGATCTGTTATTTTTCAATAGCTAAATTATAACACACCACTTTATTTGAGACTGTGGGTCCTTGTTTTAGCTCTATGTCCAAAACATGATGCTGTATTGTTTGATGTCTATCCCAGACCCGGGAAATGTTATACAAAATGTTGAAAATGTGTTTATTCAGTAACGTGTCTCCCGATGTCTCTAGTTCTTTAGTAAACATAAAATACATTTTCAGATCTTGTTTCATAGACATTTAGGATCTTTCAATTATTTTGTTATTGTTTTGGGGTGGAAGCAAATATTTAATAATGTGATTTGAGTTACGGTAGAATGTACTGTAGCCTACTGTACATAAATGTCATTTATTGGCTGCATAATTAAAGCTAAGCAGTGTCTTATTTTATGAGGGCCAGTGAACTTGCACCACTACAGGGTGAGCTTGTAGATCGGCTATTTTGGGCTAAAGTTCCTCGTAATAGGGATGCTAGCTCGGGATTCAATGGTTATTGTGAAAAATATATCCTTTCACTCACACCAAGATTTGGTGGAACCCCTGTAGTAACTTTTTGATCACAGAGGGGAGAGTGTTTGGCAGGATCTGCTTTCTGCGAGGGAGGTGCGGGCTATAGAGAGTATGCGCGTGAGTGACATCATTATACCTGGGGCTGGAAGTTATGCAGGAATGCCTACTGAGTGTCAAAAAACGACTTTCTGGCCTTGATAGCCCATACATCCAAACAGAAAAGTCCTATCTGATTGCATTAAACAATGTTAAACTCACTTTGCCACTCGATTTCACACTCACTTTATGCATGCTAATACCCCCTTAAGTCCTCAAATTGTTCCGCTCTCCCCTCCCCCTTTCGGTCACACACCAGCAAACACGCTGTTTGTTTGTTACAAGCTGTTTGTGAAGTAAAAAGTCAAATAAACAACTAGTATTGTCACGTTACTAGTCAAGTAGAGTCGTCAGACTGATCAGTGTTTTACCAGGCTGGTGAAAAAAAGCTTCTAAACAAGACTGTGTGGAAAGTCGATCCATCCTAACAAAGTCAGGTGAGTTAATTTCTGCAGGTGTTAGCTTAGCTAATTAGCTGCTTAGAATTAAAGGAATTGATGGAATTACATGTAATTTCACTTGGGTGTTCCTCAATTGGTAAAGCAGCAACTTAGTACTAAGGATGGAGCATTGTTTTTGTGTCATGTGATATGAAGTTAATTATGTTGTATTATTGATCTCTGTTTGATTGTGACGCTGAGACAGCTAGGGTAGGCTATGTCTTTTTGAGGAGCTATATTACTTTACTGGAGTCTTTTCAATACAAAATATTAACTTTATCCGAGAGCCTTACAGTCAAATGTCAAACACTTTGTCTAAAAGGGATAGCACTCAAACTGTTTCCATTTAGGCCCTATGCAATCAATTCATAGACTGACATGAAAAAGAACAACAAAATTCAATAACACCGGAAAATCACCGGGAAAAAAAATCAGACACGTCTGAAGTCAGTGGTGCTGTACTGTACTGTACTTGTACTGTACCTGTACTGTACTGTACAAGCGCTCCTCCCTGGCCTGTGTGTGTGTGTGGGGTTGCACAACAGTGACACTTTGTGGTGAATGAACGCTATTTCTGTGCTGGGATGGTCAGACCCAGAGACTTTGTATTACATTGCAGATATGAGCATACATTTACCAACAACACAACAAGCAACATTTTTTCATCAGCATTTTTAATCATTAATTAACAACATGGAAGGGGAACCTTCTGAAAGATAATCAAGTCATAATGACCTCTCAGTCATGCGAGGGTTAAGAGAATGTTTTACATACATTAGCAATTAAGAATGCATTTAGAAATGTACTTTGAAACAGTATTTGATATCAACTGGTAAAGAAACTGAAATTGTAATATCACATTTTAATAACACATTTCAATGTAAGTGTATTTCTCAGCATAACTGGACATTTCACTCAAAACATTTGTGTGCATTTGTGCCTAAAGTACATGGTTTATTTTATTCCCTATTCCTATTCTATTCCCTTGGCTTAGAGGAACCAAATATTATTTATTGACAACTTTAAGCACCAGATTTATATTTCATCCAGATCCAGACATCCAGTGAAGTTTTCTAAATAAAATGCAAAGCAAAGTGTAATCTGATCATGGTTAATGTGTAATGTTTTTATAATTCATTTTCAGGCAACACAAGTGCATATCATGTTACTGTGTTATATGTGGCTACTGTGCTGTTTTATTGTTATTGATGCATGGTATTATCCAAGCAAATCATCCATCCAGCTATTGTCTGTGCGAGGACTTTCCGTCACGTGTTCAGTTTTACTGCCCAGGGGCTCCAGAAGAGAGTCGAGAGAGTCTGTGAAAGCATTTGTATTGCTGGCTTCAGACACAGACAGCATTTTATGCTCCAATGTCACCATGTTCTCAGTGAAAGGATCTGAACTCTGAGCTGCTGGTGTAGCACTGACTGAACTGTCTAAACCCAGGAAGTCACTAAATGGACTGGAAATGGCTTGACTTGGCGGCACTGCAAAGACATCTGCACTGTTTGAGATGTCACTAATCCCAAAGATATCGTCGGGAAAGGCAGAAGAATCTCTGCCGTGGTCAAAATTATTCATTGCAGGTGGTTGAGCAAGAATACTATCTGAGCCAAATATGTCAAAGTCTGTTCCCTGAGTATTGCCAGTAAAATCAAATGGATCTGCGGTCCAGTTCTCATTTTGTTCTATGGGTGCAGGGTCAGAGATCATGAGTTGACCTGTGATACCAAGTGTATCTGGATTTTCAGCTATGGCCTGAGAGTCGAGCCTGCCAAGTGAATCGGAGACATCTGCAGACAAAGAGAATGCAGGAAGCTCCTGTGTATCACCCAAACTTTCAATGCCACTTTTCTCAGCTATCATCTCCATGGTGGACATCTCAGATACTTTGGCCACTGGTTCCAAAGGAATACAAGCAGTGTCTGTAGACACAGCCATGTCAGTACCTCTACCTTCATTGTTCTGTAAAATGCATTCTGGGTCACCAAATGGATCATTTATGAGGATTTGTTGTTGAGCTATTTTGGACAGTTGATCAACATTTCTATCATCACCGGCAACATCACTACCTTTGCGGTTGTCCGCAGTAATATTCAATACATTGGCGTCAGTGGAATGCGAGTTGTCCTGCGTATTGCTCACGGTTTCCTGCTCTAGGGGAGGGGGTTGAGATGTGTTCACAGTTTCCTGCTCTAGGGGAGGGGGTTGAGATGTGTTCACAGCCTTTGCTATTTCTACCCCTTCTGTATATTTAATTTCCCTTTGAACTTTGTCAATGTCTCTCCTTTCCTCTAGTGTGGCTGACCTTGCCTCGTCAGTCTTCTTCTCTGCCGAGGACTGAAACAGCTTTCCAAAGATGCCCCTTGGTTTGTTCTCCGGTTTACTGTTATCTCTTGTTTCACCGTTATTAGTTTTTTCATTGCCACCACCTGTTGTGAAAAGCTTGGAAAGGGGACTCTTTCCTTTTGACCATGATCCTTTTTTGCTATTTATCTTATCGGCCTGTTTGTCAACAGAACCCTTGAGGGAATTGGATCTCGCAACACCCTTCTGCTGCCCATGAGTCTCTACGTCTCTCTCCTCTGCCTGAGTTGTATTGTTTTCAAGACTCTTGTCTTCTGCCGTGGCGTGCTCTACCTGACTCCCCATTACATTTAGATCAGCAGGACCCAAAAGCGTTAACGGGCTACCAAGTTCTTTGGATGACGCATCATGAGTTGTAGTTTTCTCATCATGAGTTGTAGTTTTCTCATCATGAGCTGCATTGTCACTTTCTCTGTCGGCGTGTAGCTTGTCCACTAAAAGTCCTTTTGACCTTGTTTGAGTCTGAGGGACCTCTTGACTAATCTCCATACCAGTAAGTTCTGCCTCTGATGTCTCAGAAATACTTTGTCTTTCACTCAAGTCAGTAGTTTTTTCCTGACAGCTGGATTTATAGGGATTAAAGATTACTTCATTTCCTACCTGTTCTTCACTTAACTCAAATGGCAAATTATCATCCTTCATCTCTGCATTGCCATATATGCCTGATGCATTTTCCATTTGCTGCAGTTCACTTTGATCAGAATTCTGCTGATATGTGTCTTCAACCTCTGCTTCCAAGTTGAGCTCAGAGGACAGTTGCTCATTTTGAGCAGCCTCTACTTCTGGAGCAAATCGGACAGTTTTCTTAACTTTGGATGGAGAGCCTTTCCCCAAATTTGGCACTGGATTCATTTTGGGCGGTGTCAAACCCCTGTTTTCTACTTTTGTCATTGTAGTGGTCGCAACTTTACTTAAGCGAGCCGAAGAAAAATCTATCTCTGTTTTTGAGATACGCTCTCTGGAAAGTGCTCGATTGGTCAAAGAACCCCACAGTCTTTCCTGTGGAGCTGAGTTATCTGCTGACTTAAAACACTGTGTTTTAGATTCTGCATTCTTTTCTGAAATTGAGAATTTTGATAATGTTTTCACATTCTCTACTTTCTTGACTTCTCCCTCAATCATCTTTAATTTGTTCTTGTCATTATGATGCTCTGAAATGGGACTTGACATTTTAGCTGCTTTATCTATGTCAAATGGGCTGTTCCACCTCGAGGGTGTGTGTACCTGCTGAGCTGGGCGACCAGCTTTAACCTTTCTCTGTGGTGGCCAACTGACTTTCAACTTTCCCTTATTATTGTCGCAACTATTCTTTGTTGGTTCTCTTGTGGGTGGCTTTGCAGCAGACGCATCAGCAGAGGGCGTTGCTGTGTCACAGATGATGTTGATTTTGCCCCCCGTGGTCATTTTGGGCGTCTTCTTGGCATCTGGTTCATCCATGTCTTTGTTACTCTGAAGCCAGCGGTCTTTATGTTGTTTGTGCCCAAACCCCTCATCGTAATTTCCCTTTCTTTTAAAAAGTTGCTGGTAGTGAAAGATGCAATAGAACTCCCCATAAATGGAAGAATAATTTTGAATGCTGTAAATAAGCATAAATGCAACAGGTCATTTAGTTTATTTTGAAGATTTCCAGAAGTTTCTTAAAATTAGAATAATATTAAAGGAAAATTTCAAGAATTTGTCAACACTTCCATACTATATTAACCCTAGATTACTCCTTTTAAATCCCAATTTATTTTAGAATTTTGAATTGGTCCACAAAGACAAAATCTCATTCAAAAGTGTGATTTGTTTCGACAGCAATTAAATTCATTGTTGGCATCTTACCTGAGCTTCTTTTTACAGTGTTTACAACAGAAACAGTTGCTGTGCAGGATCACTTTATTGGCCACCATTTTTTCCATGGGGTAGACAGGTGTCAAACAGGCAGAGCACATTTCCTTGACAGGTAACTGGAACTATAAAGATTACAAACACTATTCAATGTATATATTCAGTTTATAAATGTAGCTCTACATTTTCCAAACAAAGTTTTTATTAACATCTGCAGCTAAATGTAGCCTATAATAGTGAGCTGTGAGCTGTTTTCTGACTACCAGCATGCCCCCTTTAGTTTTGCATTGGTAAATGAAATACCAACTCCATATTGTAAGTATTTATTTTAAGAGAATTGACCTCACAAACTGTGGAATTTGAAGAACATGGCACTAGCAGACATTTTGAAACAATGTTTAATTATGTTTTAATATGTTGTCAGAGGTACTTTGGTGGGAATAATGTTCATAAAATGTAGTTCCAATTCCTGCAGAACAGTGTAGTTTATTAGCATTGTACAGTAAATGCTTGAGTAACTTTTTGGATGATTGTGCTGTACATCTGCAGCTACAAGCTTAACCCATTCTGGACAGGAACCCCCTTTGGTATTGTAAGCATTATGTTATACTTTAGCTATTGAAAAATAGCAGATCTACAAGCTCGTAGCGCGGCACGAGCTTGTAAATTTTTTGAAAAATCGTGAAAACGTGCAAATCTTTGAATATATATTCTTTCAGATGGAACGTTTTTAACTCAAATATTTGGTTCTGGGGGGTCACTGAAACAATATATTTTCATATGGGGGTCGGCGGCCAATTACATATATTTTTGGGGGTCCTTGTCATGAAAATGTTTGAGCACCACTGACATAGGAACATAGGGTTTTTAAAGAAAACCGTCAGGATTTAGAAGACATTTGAAGAATCGTCCTCAGGTCTAAAAAAGCAACAGCTGTAAAGGTAGTGCTTGCATACTGCTTTTATAAAACAGACCAATTCTATCAAATTTGGAAACCCAGTCTGAACTAGTGTCTCTGCTTTCATGCTGCACGCAGGGCTTCTCCTGATTGCCAGTAAAGCCTGATTTAAACTTTATTGTACAATGGTGTCCAGCTGCACCAAAATAGGCGATCTGCAAGCTCACAACGCACCGTGCTTTGTGCTATTTTTGGAGCGGGACACCATGGTACTATGAAGTATGAATTTGGCAATGCTGCACACTTCAACCTTATTCCATGATGCTGTGTACCCCATGTTTGTGCTTTGTGTCAATTAGTTCTGTTTATTTCATGAACATATTATAATATATACCTTTTTTGTCTTTTCTTGTTGCAAAAGTGAAACTACATTACTTTATTTTATTAACCCAACAAAACCGGGAAAGCATATGTGTCATTTTAGATTTCATATGTTGGCTATTCAAAAATAGCAGATCTACAAAGCGAGCTTGCACATCTGCTATTTCTGTACATTTATGAAAAATCTTGAAAGTGTTGTTTAACACAAATCCTCTCTTCTGGGGAGAGGATTTTCCTGTCACCAAACATTTTCAGATGGGGGTCCCAAATTCCCAATGCAGCCAAATAGGCCTACATACCATGTGGATCTTTGACATAAACAGGTTTGAGAACTACTGATTTAGAATAGCAGGCATTTGTAGAATCGGCCTATGGTCTTTTAAAGGGATATTTCACTTTCAAAAAAACTTTTGGTAATTTCAGCGTCTACTCAGTCTTATATGTGAACACCCCAGACAGTTTTTAAGTTGCTCGATTCAGTATTTACTATTTAGATATTTGATATTCATTTTAGCTGCCCTGCCCCCTTCCTATACAAACCCTATTGTAACTTAGTTCAAACTCCATTTTAACCATGATAGATTTATCGAAAACACCTGTCCTTTTTTCTGGGGACTCATAGCCTACTGCCCTCCTAATACGAGAGGGGCCCGTGTTTTATTATTACTTACACGGCCCCCTCACGTATTAGGTATCAGTCACCAGAAAAAATTATTGTTTTCGATTAATCTAACATGGTTAAAATGGGGGTTGAAGTTACCAAGGGTTTGTATAGGAAGGGGGCAGGGAAACCAAAAATGAATATAAAATATATAAATACTGAATCGAGCAACTTAAAAACTGTCTGGGGTGTTCACATACAGTAACCCTGAGTAGACGATGAAATGATCAAACGTTTTTTTTTAAAGTGAATTGGGTTAAAAAACTAAGAATAAGTCTCATAAAATAATGTAGGAAAATCAATGAGTGAAGCAGCATTCTGTATGAACACACTATAGAGACAACAAAAATATCAATAACCTTTCGATAACTTTAATTTTACATTCATGTGATCTTTACACAACATATCAAGCATATTGCTTAACTTTAATAAAAGGACATAAGTTACTATAGTGTTACAGTATAAAATTCATAATACACTTTTTTTTTTTAAGTTTTGGGATTTCATGAGAAGATAAACTAGTTGTATGACACCATTGACAATCGTGACAGTCATGAATTCATAATTTTTATAAATACATAAAAGCAAGAATTCGTCTTTTTTGGGCATTTCAACGCTTTCCCGTCTTTGGTTGGCTGTTGAATGTTACAAAAACTGTCCCTCCCTCCTTGGCATTCTGGGTATTGTCTAAAAAGGAACGGTGGTCAGACTTCTTTCTCAACCGGGGTGACATTACTTCGTATGCAGCGGGGCCGCCGACTACCTCGAACATCGCGGAGGCTTTGGTCTCACATTGCTTTGTGATGAGCGTCGACGTCATGAAGGAACTGAAGGAGTTGCCGAAGCTATCGGTCTCTTCATACGTTTCACTGACGGTCTTCTTTTTGCCAACGATTCCAGCTGGAGGTTCAGGAACAGCAGTTTTCAGCTCGATTACGCTGACCTTACGTTGTGGTGGTGGAGTGGGAGTGTGGACGTGATTTGAGGAAACCACGTTTGCTGACAATTGGTCCAGATCTCCGTTTGTTTTTGGCTGGTCTGTGTGTTTTCTGGCGGCAGAGTGAATTGATATGAACGAGGGGCATGACGGACCACTGCTCTGCCTGACCAGTGGCTTTCTGTGACCTTTGGTAGATGGGCTTTCTGGTGGTTTTGAAGAACTCGAGGCTGAGGCTGCTTTCACATTCGACTCAGTTTGCTCCGGTTTATTCTTACTGGACGCAATACTGATCTTCCTGATATTGTTGACGGGCTGAGCGCTTTGCTCAGATTTCAACGACTCATCGAACAGCCCCGATAACCCTGCAATGTCGGCTTCAGATTTCAGATTGGAGACGGAGTACAAAGCCTTTTTAATCGCCTCTTCAATATCCATGAGCTTGGCTAACGTCTGCTCCTTCAGGTTTCTTATTTCCCTGCTCGCTTTTTCAAGATCTTCAAATGCCGTCTCGACAGATGAGGTGCTTTCCATATCATCGTCCCGTGTTTCCATTTCAAACTTCCTTTCGTGAATTTCCGTACTTTGCTTTGTCTTTCTACTTGGCGTGACTATCCAGGCGGGTACATCATCGAATAACGTCGCCATGGAGTGGACATCTACGTTGCTGGTCTCTCCCTCCATCTCTTGCACTTGAGAGAGGATTACTTTGAGTTCCTCTCGTTTCCTTAGATTTTCAAAGATTTCCATCGCTGCTTTTACGTTTCCTTTCATGATCTCGTCTCGAGAGACTGAGAGCCTCTGATATCGTTCATCGTCTGTCTCCTTCTTTGGCTTCTTCTTTCTTAAAACAACTTTATTTTCAGGTTCTTGCGATTCTTCGTGATTTTGGCTTATAGGACAAGTATTTGCTGGAATGTTTGCTGCTGCTTTTTGCAATTCATTGTTGCAGGATTCTTTGTGGTGAATGCTGGGATTTGATTTCTGTGGTTGTGCTTCAGTGTTGTTTATCTGTTTTTCTGGGCAAATCTCATCATTTATAATTTTGCTCTTTTTGGCCAATACAGGGGCTCTGTCAGTAGTACCTTGTTCCTTTCTCCCAAAGTTCTGTAGGGCCACATGAAAACCTGTAGTCATGTCATGCTCTGCATCTCCTGCATAAGTCTGCATACACATCTGTATTTCTTCAGCCGCATTGATTTTCTGTATCACATTTCTATCCATTTCAGTGAAGTGTGACTTATTACATTTATTGTCAGCTCGGCAATCAGTTGTTTTTTCTGCAGATTTTGTTGTATCCTTCTTTGGCTTCTGAACTGCATTATCATGTAAGTCATTAGCTTCAATGTCACTTGATTTTTCTTTGTTTACTAAATTCCTTTGGCTCTGAATTATGGACGTTTCCTCGCCATCTTTGGTGGGGCATGGGACTTTGGAAGCTGGGGGTGGAAACGTATTGCGTAGAACTGTTGGCTGTTGTGGCTTGGGCAGTAGAGCTGGCTTCTGCTCCTGTGGTTTCTCACTTGATTTCGGAGGGAGCGGAGGTGGCACAACAGTTTTAGAGTTTCCATGCGATATTGCTACAGGGCTGGAGGGGGTTGGAGTCTCTGTTGTGATGGATGGCGCTGGTGCTCCATAGGTTACTGAAACCAAAGGAGACAATTCAGTGTCAGATGGAGGCATAGATACCACAACACACTGCTTGTGCACTGTCTTGCTCCCTGAACAAGCTTTGCCTGAATTCCTGTACAACATTGCAGATTTAAAGTCTCCCTTGGATACATTTACACTAGACTTCTCAAGAGACTGCAGGGCCATCTGCATGTTACCTCTTACAACATCCTCTTTGTCTAGCATCTTCTGCTCTCCTGCAGCACTCTGCAGAGACCTAATGGCTGCCTTGACATCTCCTTTGACAACCTCTGCCTCTTCCTCTGCGCTCTGATCATCACTCTTGGAGTTTACCATTGGTGGCAGTGAGTGTTGTGCAAAATTAGTGACTATAACTGCACTTTGTGACATGGAACCCTTTTGACAAGCCTGAATTGCACCATGGCATTCATGCTCTTTCTCTGTGTTACTGACCTTTTCAAAAGTTGTCGTTATCCGCTGGCATCTGGAAGAGGAGGATGACATGGAGTGTGTCACCGTTGTGGAGCTTTGCTCTTGTGTTGTTGAGACATTCAGGTTATATATCTTTCCAGGAACAATGATGTCACGTTCCACTTGCATACTTTGATTCTTTGCCATTTCGAGGGACCTTTTTGCCGCCTTCACATCTCCACATATGATTTCTTCTTTCTGCAATTGGTTCCCCTCTGTTTCGGGACCCTGCACGGCCAGGTCCATGTCGTAGATGGTTCCAATGGTGTCACGTTCCACTTGCATACTTTGATTCTTTGCCATTTCGAGGGACCTTTTTGCCGCCTTCACGTCTCCACATATGATTTCTTCTTTCTGCAATTGGTTCCCCTCTGTTTCGGGACCCTGCACGGCCAGGTCCATGTCGTAGATGGTTCCGGGTTTGATGACATCACGCTCAACATGCATACTCTGTTGCTTGGCGCGCTCCAATGACTGCATGGTGGCTTTGATGTCACCGGACACGACCTCCTCCTTTTCCATCATGACTGGAGATTTTACTGCTAGTTGTTTCCTGGCTGATGAGATGTCCCCGGGGATGATTTCTTCCTTTGGTATACAATTCTCAACACTGAGGGAGCACTCGAACGACGAAAATACTTTTTTAGTGTTCTTTACGTCTCCTGGCAAAACATCAGAAATGGTTCGCTCCACTCCTTTTTGCAGATAGAGACTTCTCTTTGCTTCTTTCACATCCCCTTGCACAATTTCCAGCTGGTCCTCCTTAGTCACCACCAGCTCATCATCTTCTGACGTCTCCGTCTGGAGACTCTTAAGGTATTGTAGATCGCCTTTCTCAATGCAGCTTTTATACAGGTTCACATTCCCCTTCTCGTTCTCATCCACTCTGCAGGAGGACGTGGCCTGCTGGTTCTTGGCAGTAGCTAAGAGGTTGCCGATGGTAGACTTTACATCACCCCTTTCAATGTCTTGGCTCTCTGTTTTGGATTCACAACGGCAGACGAGTGAGTAAACGGTCATTTCTGCTTGTCCCTGTGCAGACTCCTGCATTATAATTCCTTTTTTCCAAGACATATTCTTTTGAACAAGAAGGTTATCGATGGTCTGGGCAATGTTTTGTATCCGCTGATCGCATTCCAGATTCAGAGCTGATGCAGACTGATTGTTCGGGAGTTCTACTATTGTTTTGTTTACTTGACCCTTTTCAATTTCTCGAAGAAGAGTAATCTGGGGCATCAAGGTAGGCTTGCATAATAACTGTAACATGATGTTCCTGATGTTTCCCTCAATAATCTCCTCCTTTTGAATCTGTACTCCATCTGTGCTGGTTAGCTGATATTTCACCATGTTGACGCTGCCAATCTCATTTGCTTCGATCACAATGCCACTTGAGTGAATAAATTCCAGTTGATACAATTGGGAAAGGGAGTCTGCAACGCTGGTGACTGTAATTTTGTCCAGTGGAGTGGTTTCAAACAGCCAGGTAGTGCTCTTCACGTCAGACTTTGGTATGTCTTTCACAGCACCCTGTGATAAGGTGGCATCAGCTTCCTTGATCTTGTCAAGTGGCTGGGATTCAAACAGCCACGTGCAGCGCTTTACATCTCCTTTCTGGTTGTCCTCCCTGTGGACAGTCGTGAGGGCTTCCTGCTCCTGAGTTTCACCTTTGAGGCTGTCGATTGGTTGATTCTCAAAGAGCCACGTGGAGGTCCTGACATCGCCCTGCTGGACATCGGTGACACTAACCATCCTCGCATACTGTTGGTGGGTTGACTTCTCAGATTCAAACAACGTTTTATTAAGCTGCACGTTGCTGCTTCCCAAGTCCTCCACAACCCTGATGGAAGGATTATCTTGGCTCACGAAGGAGTCCAGTGGCTGCGTTTCAAACTTCCATCTGGCTGACTTCACATCCCCCTTGTTGACATCCTCTTGGGTGACCGCTCGGATCACATAAACCTCATTCTCTGCCTTGATGGCGTCGAGTGGCTTCGTCTCAAACATCCACCTGGCTCCTCTCACATCACCACTCATGACCTCCTCCTTCTTCACTGTAGTCACTTCATGAAACTGCCCCTCTTTGTCTCTGATTGCATACAGTGGCTGGGATTCAAACATCATGGTGCTGGACTTCACGTCAACGTTGCTCACATGCCTTTCCACACAGAGTGACTCCAGCTCAAGAGGCTGGTCGTGGATCTTGTCCAGCGAGAAGGTTTCGAAGATGAACTTCTTGTTGCGCACATCTCCAGCCTCCACGTCGTTGACCTGGAGCACGTCTGTGCCGTTATGTTCCTTGTCATTGATTGTGCTGATCGGTCGGTTCTCAAACAGCCAGGTGCATTTATGAACGGAACCTTTCTCAATGGCTTCCTCTTTGTTCTGTTCATCGAAGGACATTGCTATCTCTGCACCTATTTCGTCAAGTGACTGGGATTCAAAGAGCTCTTTGACACGTGACACATCTCCTGACTGAACATCTACCTGGCTGAGATATCTCACTGTCTCCTTTCTGATTTTATCCAACGTTTCTGTTTCAAAAAGGTGTTTCACTGTTTTGACACCCACTTCAGATTTAACAGCATCCTGGATGGTGTCGCACAACTTCAAACTCTGCTCCTCGCTGTTTTTAATGCTGTCCAAAGGTTGTGATTCGAAAAGCCAAGTGAAGGACTTCACATTAGCGTTTTCAATGGCCTCTTTGTCATTTACTTTGTCAGCCTTGTCATACAAAATATCCATTGGCTGTGTCTCAAACAACCACTTGCAGGTCTTGACGTCACCTTTGTGCACAGTCTCCTGTTGTGCGGAGGAACACTGCTCTGTCTGGTTGAACTTGGAATGGATACCGTCTATTGTCTGGGTCTCGAAAAGCCACTTTGCCGTCTTGACGTCTCCCTCTGTATCCTCTTCCCTGGTTATGCCTTTGATTAACTCCACGTTTCCATTTCCATCCGCAAAGTGGTCCAGGGGCTTGGTCTCAAACATCCACTTGTAGTTCTGGACGTTCCCTTTGATGGACTCCTCTCGGCTGACTGTCGTGATCTCATGGAGATTTCCTGAGCAGTCCTTGATGGCATACAAGGGAGTCGTCTCGAACAATGCTTTATTATCTTTCACATTCCCTGCTGTGATATCGCTTTCCTTCCTCTCAATCCTCACATCACCAGAATGGGCGATGTTGCCCAGAGGAATTGTTTCAAAAAGATTTTTGAATGACTTTACATCACCCCTTTCAATATCGTGCTCTCTGACTGAGGCACTCTTAGTAATATTGCAGTTACTCTCAAACATTTGCTTTTTGCCTTTCACTTCTCCTCGTTCATCTGCTGAAAGGGAGATTTTCTTCAAGTGTCCCACTTCACAGCTTTCACTGAGAGCGTCCATGGGCTGAGTTTCGAACAGCCACATGGAGGTCTTGACATCCCCTCCAAGTATGTCTTTGTGTTCCAGAGCCTCCTCTGTGGAGTCTCCCTTCAGAGTTGCCATGGACTGTGTCTCAAAGAGCTTCCTTTTGTTCTCCACGTCAGCCTCCTGTGTGCAGTCAGCCACGGTTCCTTCAAACCTGTGCACCTCCATCCCCTCTTGTATTGTGCTGAACGGCTGGGTTTCAAACATCCACTTCTTTCTGTCCACTCCTCCATGCTGGCCTTCCTCCAGCGATATGCCCCGGATGATCTTCACTCCGTCTGTACTCTTATTGATGACATCCAAAGGTTGGGTTTCGAAGAGCCAGCGTGCAGTGCTGATGTTGCTGCTCTTGATCTCCTCCCTGCAGATGGACTTGATCTCGTGGACGTTGCCACTGTCGTCCCTGATGGCGCAGCACGGCTCGGTCTGGAAGAGTTTCACAGTCTTCTGAACGTCTCCCTTCTGCTCCTGAAGCTCCGACTTAAGTTTCAGGAAGTGGTGGTCTTCGATGGAGTTGCAGCGCCCTAAATCGCCGAGTGGTCTGGACTCGAAGAGGAGCCGAGCCCCGCTCACATCACCTGCCTGGATGGGTTCTTTCAGCACGGCTTCAACTATTTCACCTTCCTCTGCTGTTGGCTTACTCAGGGCATCTAGAGGTTGGGTTTCAAACAACCAGGTTGATGTTCTGACGTCCCCTCTGACGGAGGTCTGCCTTTCTGCAAACGCACGTTGTTGGGCACCGTCGAGATGCTCAAACATGTTGGAGGTGCCTCTGACGTCTCCGCCTCGTAAGAGCTCCTCGTCCAGAAGCCTCTTGGTTGCATGTGGATTCCCAATGTTGTCCAGAGACCAGTTCTCAAAGATCCACCTCATCGACTGAACTTCTGCCAGATAGTTTGCATCTGCTCCCTGGGAGATTTCTGCCTGCATTGCCTCGACTATCTCCTCATCCACGACGTCACTGAGGTTATCCCGCACGTCCGGGTGAATGTGTTTAAACAGCCTCTTCAACTCGTTCTTCTGTCTTTGCTGGTAGAATGTGGAGAAGCATTCTTTGGGCGGGGGCGCAGGGAGGCTTGTTAGTGACGGGGGCCCTTCGTAATTGAGGGGCCTGGGTGGTACTGGGGGAGGTGGAGGAGGAGGCAGGTCATCCTCTTCATGAGATGCATGTGAAACGGTGACATGTCTGGTAGGGTCGGCCATCTTGAAATGAAAAAAAAGAGATGGAAGGAGCTTATGTTATTGTCAGTATTTAGTCATCAGAAATTGTATTAGTTCAGGTCAATGAAAATGTTTGCTATAGCCATGCATCGTAGCAATAAGTCATTCTTTACCTTTGTCTGTGCTTGCTGGGTGTTGATCACAGCAAACCATCTTCTACTATGCCAGGGTTAGTGAAACACTTCATAACCGTTAGTATGTTAGCGTTGCAAAAATATATTGATTTAGGTCAGTGGTTCTCAACCTTTTCAGGCCGTGACCCCTCCAAAAGAATCATATTCGAACTGGGGACCCTCTCTCTGAACTGAGGCATAACATTTTGTTTGACTAGGTTCCACAGATTGTGGGAATGGCAGATCTAAAAGCTCACAATGACTCACAAAGTGAGGCGTTGTGAGCTTGTAGATCATCTATTTTCACAATTTTGCATCTTTCTTATATTACATTTGACGCTTTTAATGATTACTTTTGATACAGTATTGGACTTTCTTCTTTTTTGAGGGGCGCTAGTCCCTCCTATGCCCAGCTTTGTGTGTTTGTGGGGCCGACTCTTCAGGTTGAGAACCACTGATTTAGGCGGTCAAAGAATTGTTTTTATTTGTATCTATAAATCGCAAATAGATAAAGAATGATTGTTGTGTGACATTGTAGTGAATATCTGCTTTAAATATCTATTAACGAAAGCAAATTAATGAATGAAAGAACATTTAAATAGTCCAAATTGACTCTTCATAACTGAGCTCAGATGTGGCTGCCCAATTAGGCCCAATCTGGAAGTATCTCAATGACCATTAGTATTAACAAAGTTTAAACAACCACAAGTCCGCAAAGATCATAAATACCTATTAGTGACTATTGGTTATAATAATGATTTAAACACCAATACAGAATGGTCACGACATAACATTCTTTGCCATATTAATTTGACTACTGTCAAATATTTCCAAAGATTATGAGCGGTTGTTAAATACTTCTCATAGTGAAATGGCCTGTCATGTGCTATGAAATGTAAATAATGTTACATGGGCATCTTCAGAGTTTGTCCATGTGTACAAATGTATTATTATTACAATACCTATTAGTAGTTTGAAATAATAACTGTCTATAGTGCTGAATACTTTAACTGTCTAAGTGCTTAGAAAAAACAACACGTGCACAGCACACACACACACAAATCTGCAATGATAAGTAAAGAATTATGCACAGTAGGCTTACCTTACTGACTTTTGTTCTTGTTCCTGGAGTGCCAATAGATTCCTAATGGACAAAATAAACAAAATGTGGCTTATAGCGTTTACAGGGACATTATGAACATATAAAAGCTGTGTGTGTGTGTGTGTGTGTGTGTGTGTGTGTGTGTGTGTGTGTGTGTTCGCGTGTGCTTGCGTGCGTGAATGGGAGGCATGCCAACTCACGGGATGCGGTGAGCCTCCTGCAGAGTGTGTCGGTGAGCCTCCTGCAGAGTGTGTCGCTGCCAGTCTTGACAGGTAGAGTGCTGATCGATCTCTCACAGAGGGGGACACGGAGCTCCTGTATCGCCCTTGTCTCAAGACGTTGTCGCCGTACGTCAACCGTGGAGACTTTCTGTCCTCTGCAATGGAGAGCACACAAAAATGTGTGTAATTAATGCCAGTATATAGGATTTGATAAGTAAAAACAGGTGTTTAGTGGGTTTATTTTTAGAGTTACTAAATATAAAGGAACGATGGAAAAGATAAAAGGACAACAATATGAAATATATATGCTTGGTGCATGCTGAAATAGTATCAGTCTCTTGTGCAAGTAATATCAACTGGCAGCAGATTAAACGTGTAAGTGCATTGGCATTATTATACATAAATAATCTTATACTAATAATATATCTTTAGTTTTATCTTTTCCGGCCAGCAGCAATGAGAAAGTCATTGCATTGCATTTTTGACCCACATTCACAATGTCTGTGGTATTCTTGTTGTCTGTGGTATGTGGAGTACGTGGGGTGTAACTGAAATATACAGCTGGCATCAGCCATATGCTAAAGTGTATATATATAGTGGTGTCGCTATGTCTCTTATCTGTTTACTATTGTTGCTGAGGGTCGCTTGTGGAAACCCTGTTATCTCCAGCAAATTAATCTAGCCAGGGTGGACAAAACACAGAGTCACTTTCAAACATGTTTGGGGTCGTTTTAACGTCTACTTGGGCTTTTGTAAACACCCCAGGCAGATATTAAGTTGCTTGATTCAGTGTGTAGATATTTGATATATTTCATGTCAAGGACCCCAACAATGATATGTAATTGGCCACCGACCCCCATCTGATAATATGTTGTTCCAGGAACCCCTCAGAAGCAAATATTTGAGTTAAAAACGTTCACTCTGATAGAATACACTAGAACCCCTTTTGGTGTTTCAAGCATCATGTTATACTGTAGCTATTTTTTTTTTTTTTAAATAACTAAAGTATAACATGATGCTTGAAACACCAAAAGGGGTTCCCGCCCAGAATAGGTTAACCATGCACTCTACAATGTAGGCCTAGATGAGGGAGGATAGAATCCTGTTAACACACTCAGGATACATTACAGAATCATATTGTCGCTGTCAGGTGGAAACCATCCAAAACTGTTACTTTTCAGAAAATGGAAAAATAACCTGTGTTATTGAGTCACAAGCCCATGTTAAAGGAGCATTCAGTGATTTGGAAAAAACCCTGGTCCGCCCTGGTAACAAGATGTGCACATGCACGCACTACAGTGGGGGGGGGACACGCGACAGGCCAACAGCACAGACACCCAAGGCCCGCCCCCACTCGATCATGATTGGCGGAAGGCCCCTCTCTATCCTGATTGGATGAAGGCTGGGCCACCTAGCTAAAAACGAAATCTAAGGTTTTTTCACCCCAGGGGTTAACTGGGGACAGGGAGGAACTCCTTATATGGTCAGCACACTCTATAGTAGGGAGGATTATCACAACAAAACAAAAAAAGAAGTGATATTTGAATTAGGTGAAATCACTGAATATACCTTTAAATATATAAAACATACAGACTTAACCGCTTTCTGTTGAAATAGTTTTTTCAAAATGAGCAGATCTACAAGCGAACAATGCATTGCATCCTTGTGAGCATGAAGGTTAATTTACTGGGGAACAAAAAAGTTGAAATATGGAGATGGCGACAGGAACGATATCAATGCTGATCCTATAGCGTTCTCTGAAATCCAGCATTGCAATAAACAAAATGACAGGCCAAGTGTCTGTGGCTGACAAAACAAATGACCCCACACAGCCTGCATGCCAGTTGCCTGAGATCCTCAACAAACAGTGTGCCCATGGGCTGACCATGACGCCCTGGAAAAAAAATCCACACACACACACACACAACAGCAACTGCTAGCTCAGCTGGAGTGACACTGATTGTTTGCACATTGTTTTGCATTAGCTCACTGCCATCAAACGGTCAACACCTGACCAAAGGAATGCCACTAGTGGAAAATGGTCAAAACGACCACATTCCACAAAAGCAATCTTTTGTGTTTTTCTTTTTACTTACAGCTGAAATCTACGTAGGCAAATTGTAAATGTAACAATATTATTTTTATTTATTTATAATTTTGAGTTTATATTTATTATTATTCTCATTCTCATTATTCTTAAAATTGTTGTTTAGATGGAAATTGAGAAAACCAAAAATACACACACCATCTGACGCATATGTAGGAAGAAATTATCAAATTAATTTACAGATCAGAACTGAAATATGAACAGAAATATATAGTCCCATGCTTGAGGGATCAACTTGGGGGTCAGGCGTATGGCATATATGCCAACCAGCTGTAACTAATGGCCAGATTCGTACATACCTCCCTTTTCACACAGTAAGCCCTTACGGGACAAAAGGATGGACCAGCGTGCTGGCGCCTCTCACGAGCCTGGACTTAAAGCATTTTCATAGCTGGGTGAGCAGACTGAATGAGGCAACAGCGAGCTGTGCAAGTCCTGTTGAAGTTCCGAACCACAAGACCAAGAGGTCAACCTCATTTAACCACATTAACCTGTTATAGAACATGTCAAAACATTACCTATTTTTAATGTTGTGTTTTAGCCATTAGCAGCAGGCGTCTCTTACTTCTTTCTTGTTTACATACGTAAGGGTATACTAGTATACACTGTGGTTTTCAAGCAATGGTCCTTGAGGGGTTCCAGGTGGTCCCCAGATAAACGATGGATATTTGGTAACCAAATGGACCTGTATAGATCTTTAACTCTTGAGAGTAAAATGAAAACAAATTGATGGGTCCATTAGACTGCATTACTTAATTTACAAGAAGTCTACACAATTGTGGGAATGTAGAAGAATTGTTATATAGATTCTGCCTGTTGTCTCTCCTATGGTACCTCAATACAGCATGGAATTGTGGACACAATCTTATCCAACGATAACAACATATTCTACGTTTTGGGTCATCAAATTGGTGGTCCTTGGCTCAATTGCTGAATATAATGGACCTTGATATGAAAGTGTTGAATTCTCTGTGTATTTGTGTAGAAACCGTGTGGGGAAAAAACACTCTACTCTAAACTGTAAAGTTGCTAGATATAGGTATAGGTAGGACTATATGCATTGTATATAGTCATAGCACGCCATAGTACATATGTATAGCATAGTAGTATATATGTATAGTTTAATTATATAGATATTCCACTGTTACTTTCTTAGCTTACGCATGTTTCATGATAAATGCTTTTATGTGATGTATTCCCATGCTTTTGTTCTTGCTTAATGTAAGTCGCTCTGGATTAAGAGCGTCTGCTAAATGCCTAAATTGTAAATGGTAGGTATTAATCATTTTTACAATCACTACATAGTTTATTTGATCTACTAGAATTGGTGTAAATAAGCTATTTCTTCCACCTGGAAGAAATAGCTCCTTACAAGTGCTGCATTTCAAACTTGAATTTGACTTGAATTTGGCTTTTAACCATAAGGTGAATGTTTAGCTAATCTTGACAAGGATGTTCAAGGTATAGTACATTCTGTAATTGAATATGGAAAATGTAAACAAATATGATACCTCAAAAATATTTTGGGGAAAAAGGTTGAGTGACATAACTATGTGGCCAGCGATGACAACAATGGAATGGTCCTTAATGGCCATTCCATGTGAACGTAGCTCGCTGTGTGATTGGTCAAAACAGATGTCTTGTGTTAGAACCTGTTAGATGCACACACACACACACACACACACACACACACACACACACACACACACACACACACACACACACACACACACACACACACACACACACACACACACACACAGTAATCAATCACACCTTCAGCAGCTTTTGCAAGGCGGGCAGTTATTTCTGATGATGTTTCTTATGGCTTGGTACCCCCCCCCCCCCCCCCCCTTCTCTCTCACAACCCCAACCCCCAGCTAGACCGGTAGTCTCTCTTCCAATCTTCCATTCAGAGGAATGGAGAAGTGCTATTAAAGGAACAGCAATGTGAAGGCTTTTGGGCCAGCTGTCCAAATGTCTGTGAAATGCAGTTGGTATTTGTTCTCCACCAACACAACACCTCAGCTGCTTTCGATTGTAGCAACATTCACAGACTGTAACGAAACCACACCAAACCAAAAGAGTAAAAGACCCCCCCAAACAGCCCGTCGGTGAATGACACAAAGGCAAAAATCAATGCATTGCCACAAGTAATCCCACGCAGTCATTTTGATTTCTTTCCAGAGATTTCTTTCATTGCATCAACAAGATGCACTGTATCTTTGCCTTTCACACTTGAGAGTGCATTTGACGCTGTTCTGACGGTGTCAGAATAAACACTGCCAGTGATGGTGTGTTGATTCTGATCTCTGACCTCCCATTCCAGGGATTAGGGGCTGAGAAATAACAGTCACCACCAAGGAGGAGATGCCAACCAGAACAGATATAGTTCTAACTTCTATAGTTCTCTTAAGAAGACACTTGAGTTTAGTTTAGGGACTTTGGATTATGTGTTCATGCGCTCATTAACTCTGAATAAAAAGATCACTGTGTCTGCCCCTTCATCAACACAATCTCTTCAATCCTCTTTTCCAAGCCCCAATTACTTCACAGGCATTAAAGGCCTTTATGTCTGAATGATCCATTTTAAACACTGGTATTTTGGGGTAGAATAATAACATAAAATTAAATTTACTGTCTTTTTTTAAAAATGATCAACTGGTGGCAAGAACAATAGTGCAATGTTAAAAATGTATTAACAGTTTAAACACATAAACCCTCGTGTCCCATTCAACCGTCTAAAAAAACAAAACGTTAACATAAAAAAAAAGAAAAATAGGAGATCTACAAGATCACAACGCTTCGCAATGTGACACGTGAGTTTGGCTCAACTATTACTATACTACTATACTAATTATAGGGATTAAGTGGTTAATTAATATATCATACTCACAATCACAAAGGTCCTATCCACTGGAATCCTCGCATGAACTCGACTGGTTCTATACAAGTTGTTGGATAAAGATCCTGTATTGTTTCCTGTGGTGTGGTTTAGTCTCTCAGCCTGAAGCTGTTCCACTCTGTGTGTCTCTCAGTCTCTGTCGGTCCTTCTCTGTCCCCGTCACGTCTGTGTCTCTAGTGCTCTGGCCCCACTGATGGTGGCAGCTGATTTTTATCAGACCCGCTGCCCCACTGAGACTTTGACTATTTTGGGAGGGTGACTGATGGCTGTTAACTCGGCTGAGTCAATCACCTCTGTAAGGGGGTCTGCTGGGGCACCCCCCCCTCCCCCCCCCCTCCCCCCCCCCACCTCCCATTCCCATAGCTACGTTGTCACCCCCCTATCATGGGCACTGACAGGGAGGGACCTCTCTGTGATGTCAGTGGGTGTGAGATAATAAAAAAACACATTACTCTACTGCGTGGTGGTCCTATTTTAGTAAGGTGGTACACCGATAAGACTGCTAAAGAGTCTGTGTCCCATAATATAGCCAGTCTAATAGTGGACCCATTAATAAGTCCTGGCCTAATTGTAACAATGGCCTTGTTAATGTGGCTCATAGAGAGCTGAAGAAAATGTGCAGAACAAATTATAGAAGTTGTGGAAAGTATTCCAGTTGTTGTATTTCGAGGCAATGGCGTGATATACAGTAGCACAATAATATGGATTTTCTGAACTCAGGGGGGAACTCTGGAAATCTCAGCTGAAGCAACACATTATCAACAGATGTCGATGTAAATCACTCTCCTGCCTGCGTCTCACTCACAGCCTTACGAGACATATCTCAAGGTCACAGGGTCATGGACACTATACTGGAGCTATGACCCGTCCAGTAAGCTGAGGCATGGTTCAGAGTCCCAGGGTCTGCGTCATGGTCACAACTGTCACCGACACCCCACGGCTCTATCTTGGGCATGTGTGCCAAACACATAGTTATGCATGCCGGTATATACAGTCACTTCCTACTCTTTATTTAGCTATTTCCCTGTTAAATCCATGGCCGAAGAACAAGAGTCACAATTTACCCAACTTCTTGGAGGACCCTGATGTAAGCAAGTCTTAGTTAGAGCGGTTTTTGTATTGACCTGTACTGTCGTTTGAACTGTACCCATTCTACAAACTGTCAATAAAAAAATCAATCAATCAATCACTCCCTATCCTTTCTCATTGTACAGCTGAAACCCCTTTATGGATTTCATTAATTTGTGATATTTATGATATGTCTCGCATGCCATAGCACTCTCATTCTTGTTCTGTGGCAACTGAGGTTATGGATTCGCTTGAAGCGTGTAAGGTTGACTTCCATTCAGTGGTGTAAGAAGTAGGCGTGCCGCGTAAGGATATTTTACTTATGTTAAAGTAGCAAGTTACAGGTAAAAGCCCTGTATTCTATATTTTACTTGAGTAAAAGTAAAGTATATTGGCATCAAAATACTTATCGTACTAAAATACAAGAATGAATTGGCCATTTCACAACTTTTATAAAAGATAAATCCTAAATTTGTTAAACTTTAATAATATAAATGTATCATGCCTATCACAGACATGAGCAGAGCAATTTCTATCAGGGAAACTCAGTGCAGTTGTTGGCGGGCATCTATTGGGCCGCCTCAGCACCACGTTCACATCCACATGATCCACTCATCCAATCACACACTGTTTTCATTCTCAGACTGCTCTATTTAATCTGGAGGTTTGCACTACTCATTCCTGCGTGCTTTTTCTGCATGCTCTCACCACTGCTGTCTTGCTCAAACCCTGCTGCTCACCCTCCACCACCCCAGCTACCACCTGTCGTTTTGGATCTGCTGTTTCTGTACGGGGGGTCTCTATGGTTGGGCAATGTACTTTATCAGAGTACCTAACAGCAGATTCAATTCATCGCCAAACCATAATAAATATATTGCTTAGCTTCATATTCAATAAAAATATATTCTATCGAATATCCATTCATGAGTTATCCTGACTGAAGACACTAAATGGCAGATCTAAAATGGCATCGCATTGCACAGCCTTGTGAGCTTGTAGATCAGCTATTGCAGAATATCCGAAGTATAAATTAGGGCTTTAAGTGGCTAATGTACTAACCGGTGTATATGTAACTAGCAACTGAAGTTTTCAAATAATTGCCGTCGAGTAAAAAGTACAATATTTGACTGTAGTTGTGTAGCCGTAGAAGAATAAAGTATACCCATTTTTTAATACTCGTGTAAACTCAAAGTACCTCACAATTTCACTTCAGTACAGTACTAGAGGAAATGTACTGTAGTTAGTTCCACCAGTTCTTCCATTTCATACCACCATGCAGACTTTGGTGTCATGCTCATATTCTTTGTCTGAGAGACAGATAGAGGTGTTCAAGGCCTGTCAAAATACCATTAACCCATTTAGGCCTGATGTCGAAATTTAAAAAAAAGTCTTCTAAATCATGGCAATTTTCTGAAAACCTCATGTTTCTATATCAGTGGTGCTAAAATATTTCATGTCAAGGACCCCAAAAATGTAATTGGCCACCGACCCCCCCATCTGAAAACATGTTGTTCCAGGAACATCTTGTTGTTGAGTCATTCATGACAAGCAGAAACCACAGAGAGACGACGGACTTCCTGCGACGGCAACGTGACACTGTGTGGACAGTGAAATTGCCTTCACATCAAACAACTTTTATTAGTTCTGTGGGACAGCTGACTTCTTAGTCGTGTCCCAAAAATAGAGCAGTATACTCACTGGGTGCTTGAGGGAACCCCGGCATCTCAAGGCCATGTCCCCTTATAGTCCCCTATCAGTTCTCACTATGTGTAAACATGTCTTCTGGTCGCGTTACTCACCGTGGGGGTATTTGGATGTGGTTGCATAAGACTCTGGCAGCCCGCTTATTGTCCTTCGCCTTTCAGCTGGGCCGGATCTCTGGAAGAAATACCCCAAATAATGCTGTGTGTGTGCGCGTAAAACTTCAACAAGGAAATTCCTTGGATTAATTTATGATCTGTTTGAATGGTGTGCACGCACACACGCACATACACACACACACACACACACACACACACACACACACACACAAAAAGGGCCAAAGGGCTTGTTTCCATTGTGGTTCCAGTGTAACTCAATCAATTAAGACAGTTAAAAACATAAAGTAATAATATTACTTGATGTTTTGTATATATTATATACAAAACATCAACGAACAGTGGCAGAAATAAAACTTATATGTACAGTAAACAGTTGGGGGGGGGGGGGTCATTTGGTGTTACGGCCGGGCTACACCGGGCAAATTTGTGCACGTTTACACACCCATGCGTAAACGCGTGTGAAAAGCCTGGTGTAGCCCGGCCGTAAAGACTTTAAGACCAGTTACAAATTGCAGACAGGTGCTCTTTTACGGCGGTTTTGAAGGAGGGTAAGGAATCACTCTTTTGGTCTGTGCTTATGGCATTCCACATTTTGGTGGCATTAGCAGTAGAACAAATCTAATCGCATATTTGGCCCGAATCTAGGTTGAACGGAAACAGTGGAGCTCCCTCTGGTGTTGTGCCTGTGTCTTTGTCTTTTACCTTGATGAAGTAGTTTGACATGCACTGTAGCAGGAAAAAAAAGACATATCTGAAGTGCACGCAGCCACGCACGTCACACACACACACACACACACACACACACACACACACACACACACACACACACACACACACACACACACACACACACACACACACACACACACACACACACACACACACACGTGTCACACACACACACAGTCTCACCATGTTATGAGTAACGTCCTTTTGCTTTGCTGGAGCATTTGCAGTGCTGTGGCCTTTCCCGGCCCCTTGGGGGCACTCTTTCCCCGTCTTGCTAGCAGCATTGAGCTGATGGCTGCTGGAGGCCTTGGACTCAAACAGGGCGCGTAGTGCATTGGTGCCCTGCTCCCTCTGAGGCATGCAGTGGAGAAAGTACTCAATCGTTTTACTTAAGTAAAAGTACCAATACTGCAATTTAGAACTACTTCGTTACAAGTATAAAGTACGGAATTGAAAATGTACTTGAGTAAAAGTACAAAAGTATCAGCATCAAAATGTACTTAAAGTACTAAAAGTAAAAGTACTCATTGAACAGAATGTGCCACTTCACAAGTTCAAACTGTGTACAAAATATTTTGAAAATAGCAGATCTACATGCTCACAATGCGCATTGTGGGCAAATAAAAAATATCAAACATAGTAGGCTATAGATTTTTTTTCTATTCTTGTGACCTTGTTGAATCTCCCTGACTAAATCTAGTAGAATAACAAACTATTCAACCAACACTCCTTTAAAATTTAGTTTAGAAAGTTTAGAAACTGATCCAAACTAAACTGAAATTTAAAACAAAAAGTTAAAACGAAATAAAAATAAAAATAAAAAGTAATGAAAATAATAATAACCTTGCTCTGAGGAAGGTAGTCCATCGAGCGACTCCTGGACAGCGACCCTAGGGCTGATCAATATTCGTGATTAATGATTTCATTATATTTTTGAGATTGGACATTCACACATTTTGGATCTTAGACTTTGTAAACAAATATTGAGCAGGGCAGATAATATGACAAATAACTTGACTGACAATGATTGTCTGACAGCCTACTAAAAATCAAAATAAATAATGTACTATGGTCAAAACAGGCCATGCATTTAATAAGTTTATAGTTTATATGTTCTAATAGTCTATATAGCGAAAAGGCCAATCTACAAGCTCACGTGCTCAGCTAACTCAGCTTGTAGATCAGCTATTTTTGCAAATTTTCAACAGACATTAAATTAATTTAATGGAAACGATGTTGCTAAATAATTGTGATTATTGTGCCTACCAGACCCCAGGTGATCCTCACTGCTCTCCCACCTCTTCCGCTGGGTGTCCGTTCGACTCTCCAACAGCTGCACTCTGCCGCTCACAGCAGAGACCTGTGTGGAAGACAGGAAGACCAATATAACACAAAAATACCTAAGGGCTTGTTTCCATTGTGGTCCTGTGTATTCACTTCATCAAGACATTTATACAAAAATATATAGGCTACAATAATAATATACAAGACATCAACACTCAGTAAGCCTTAATTGCCCAGCCATGCGGCCCATCTCCTGTTTCTGTAGCGTGAGGCAGCTTGATGTACAAGTACACCCCCTGGACATGACGCTAGTATGTCGCAGGGACTTACTCCAATCCAACTCTTGATGCTGAGTGCCAAGCAAGGAGGTGGGTCCCATTTTTCAGAGTCTTTGGTATGAGAGAGAGAGAGAGAGTTACGCCACCTCCGTTCAGTCCAATGGCGGCTCTTCTAAATAGACTGCTATTGGCGAGGGACATTAGTGACAATTGGGGCCCTGCGACCCGACTACGGATAAGCGTTTGAAGATGGATGGATGCCTGGATGGATGGCCTGAACCGGAAGTTGACAGAATGCATTGGAGTCTATAGGGCTTTATAATGACAAACTGGTTTTCTGCCCCCTCATTGGCAGAACTCTCCTTTCAATGGCTCTGGTATGACCTAGCCGGAATCGAACCCAACCTCCAAGTCTCGGGGCGGACACTCTAACCATCATCAATACTAGTAGCAAAATAAACCTATAATGTAGGCCTACAGTAAACAGTTGGGGGGGGGGGGTCAATTATGGTGAAGCTTAGAAGACCATACATGCAGTTACAAATTGTAGACAGGTGCTATTTTATGGTGAGGAAGCTTGGAGAGTAAGGAGTCACACTTTCTGATGTCTGGCGGTAGGGCATTCCACATTTTGGTGGCATACTGTAGCAGTAGAACTAATTTAACCCGATTTGTGCTATTTGTGCCGAATCTGGGTTGAACGAGCGGAGTGGAGCTTGCCATGCTTTTTTAACCCATTTTGGGCGGAAACCCTTTTTGGTTATTTTTGAAAAATCGAAGAACAACTGACATAGAAACATAGGTTTTTCAGAAACCTGTCAGGATGTAGAAGACACTTTTAGAATCTGATCTCAGGTCAGAATGGTTGAACTACCTGCCTTGGACAATTAAAAAAAGAATTCACAGCCTTATTTTCCACTGTGATGTTTAACAAAGGAAAGGAACTTGAAAGTCTTGTGACCGCCAATATCACTGCATGGTTTCTTCCGGTCAAGCCCAGTGCTTGAGTCAAAGTACAGGTCAAACATTACTCAACTACAAATGCATGTTGCTCAGTCAGTGTTTTTAGTTTTTATATCGTGGTATATTTCTATACCACAATAAAACAAAATCTGAGCACTTCCTCCATTGTTTTTGTGGGACTATCATACCAATTGAGGCATATACCATGTGAATATTCACACCAAACTCTTGTGGGAATGAATGAATGAATGTGACAGTAAGGATTTTGCGTGGTACAGTCATGAAGCAACTATACAATCAATAACAATAACCTTATGTCTGTCTTCCGCCTTTTGTGATATCCTCAGGTCTCTGCAGCTTTGATACCTATTGGCACATACAGAATCTGCTTTATTTATACATCATGTAGTAGGCCTAACTCAGCAATTTCATTTATTTATTTCTACATTGTGTGCATTATTTTACACACTTACCGTTCCACTAGCTGTGAGACAGACTTTCTGTCCCAGACAGTGGGAGTGGGCCGGTCCCATGACCCCCCCTCATGGACCCCAGATAAGCTTTTCAAGGACTGGCTCCTTCTAAGCATATGTGTCTCCATTTTGATTCTTCAAACAGCATCTGGGTTTGGGCACACATTTTCATTAAAGTCTAACAACAACCCTGGAGCTGGTACGTGCTTGAATGTTAAGGCTCATGCATAGTCTGGATTTTCGGTGGTGAGGTGACCACCAAACTACAACATGACGTCACAAGCCGCGGTGAAGAGCAAACCACCGCCACTGCTCCAGCCCTTCTCTCTGTTTTTACTCACCACCGCTCAACGTTATTTCAGTTCCGGTGGTCACCTCACCACCGGAGAGGTGGTCACCTCATCACCGAAAATCCAGACTATGAATAGGCCTTTAATATTTGACATGCATGGCCATGACAACTACTTTGAAAAAGGTTAATACTGCTTTAGAGTTTGTCATCAATACGATCAAAGACTTGCGTGTTTGTCATATAAGAACATCCAATTTATTATAAATTGGATGTTATACAGTATATTGAATCTTACGGGTTGAATCTGATTGCTGATTGCTAATTCATGGGTATTGTCAAGTAAGTGAACATGCATTTCAAATGAGACCATGACACACAGTATATTTTGTTGAGGAATGCCTATATGTCACACATACAGTATAAAGAAAATACAAAACTACTTTAGTTTATTTCCCCTCTGTGTAGAATTCCGATAGCTAGCTTGGTAACAACAATTCATTTTAGATGGCAGTTAAGTCATAAGTCTGGGTGTATTGTTATACAACAGCTTGTGTCACACACTTTGTCATATGACTCTGTTAATGTTTATGACATTCAAAACAGGTTTCAAAACAACAGACATTGAACTACTGGATGTCTGTCTCAAATAAGAAATACAGTATAAATATATACTGGCACAAACCATTTCTTGGCCTATCATATGCAAAACAAAATGATTTATAAAATAATAAATCATCTGAATATTGCACAATTATCTGAGTTATGCAAATAATAACTGAAATTTGAAAGGCACAAAGTACAGCAGCTATACAGCGTATCACAGACACAGCATGGAGACATTATTTGAGCATGAACTGTTTGCAAGATCAAGAGAAGTTCACAACAACTCTAGTCCATACCTGAGAGAAGAATCAGTCTCCGTCCCGTGCATGCCAGCCTTTCACGTCCACGTTCTGTTGTAGCTTGTGAGCATCTGCAAGGCACTGCAATGACACAATGACCAAAGTCCTTTCTTTAAAAACCTTGTGATTGTAGGCTTCCGGATATCAGATACACTTCCCTAAGTCATAATAACCATAAAATCTCTAACTCCTGGTGTCACTAGGAGTTCAATTAAAAAGCAATGCAGTTTTCAGTTTTACATAGGTCAAATTTAGTCAATCGCTGCTAAACAAAACAGACCAGTAGGTACTTTTTCCTGTGATCTTGAAGATCGTGAAAACATGCAAGTCTTTATTATTGTATTTACAAAATACAGAGATATTTGAAAAACATCATACTGTATCATTTGACCCCAAATAATTGTCATGGGTGAAACCCAGAACACGTACTGGACGTTGGCTCTTTTAGGGGGAGGGAGATGGGAGAGAGAGAGAGAGACTTGTGTGAACCATGACAGCTGTTTCAATCAGATGTCTGTGGTGGTAGAGATGCCTGGCATAGCCTCATGCCGCTGTATCTCATCATGCTAATACTCAAATGGACAACACGTCATCCTGCATACTCTGCACATACTTGTCATAGCTTATGTATTCCTGCAACGGAAGTCCCCATTCACCTCTCCAACTCTTATTGTTCCTTTTTGGGCTTCAGCACTTGCTGATGTGATAATGTGTCACATTTGCTATTATGAGCTCTTGGGGAGAGCACTTAGTACTAAACCAAATTAAAGGGATCAAAACTAACTATAGTTTAATCCGGCAAAAGCTCATAGCAATATAGTATAATATAATATAAGCTTGGGAGAGGAGACAGAGTACTCTGTAAAATGATGGGCTGTAATGAAATGTGTTATGAATATGATGTAAACATGCTGTAAACACAAATGTGAAATGGTGTCTTATAAACCCATGAGGGTTGAGCACTTTGTGTGCAGGACAAGAAAATAAATGAATAATCAATAATCAATCAATCAATCAATATATGACTGCCCTGAGTGTTGACACATCAATTTCCATCCATCCATCATCTGGCATAATAAAAATACAGGGAATTGTATCTTCTTTCTTTCTTTCTTTCTTTCTTTCTCAATGATTGGCCAAAGGCAAGAAGCCAAATCTTTTCACCACATGATGAGCTCAAATAGGTTACCATTTAACTCTATGTGCTTTAATAAATAGATGATCTTTAACTATTTCATGTAATGCAAGGTTTCCATTTCAAGTTTGGTATATACGGTAAATAAGCGATGGCTGATTGAAATATTATCTAGAAGGAAAAGCAACAAACGCTTGATTTGAGTCCGATTAATACATCGTACGACTGTCCTGGCTGCTCTACAAGCTCCTTGTAGGCCTACTGTATGTTGGCGTATTTTCGATCTCGTCTTTGTATCAATTCAATCGGAGTCTTGGCAAAACGTGCAGGTAATTTAACATTTTTATGTAACAAAGTCAGGTCATTAAGGCGAAAGCATGTGTCATGTATCATAGTCTGCTAAATGTTAACTTCTATGAACAGCTCTAGTTTGGTACAAACTAGTTTGGTACAAACTAGACCAAAAAATAAAAACATTGCTCCTTGTGCAACGTCAGTGATGTGCTTTTTGAGACAAAGATCAATCATGCTATAGCCTGTATACCTCGTTGAAGAACCAATAGACCCTGGCTGTGTGAGTCCAAATGGAAAGAATGAAGTCTGTTAAACTATTTTTATAGTTCTGAAAAATAAAGAATGAATCTTTGACCTGTTTAATGATGCTATATTTAGTTTTATTTTGTGGGAAAGCACCTGGGCTGTAACCTGACTCTGCCAGATGGGGGCGGTAGGTAGCAAGCTTCTTGGATCTGGCAGCGTCAGATTAGACTAGGACTTCCCATCACCTAAAACCGAATTAAACAACAGAACAAAACCTGCCCCAACTATTCATTGAGTAATTCTGGAAGAAATGGTTAAAAATCAAGCTAAAGAAAAAAAACATGTTCTTAAAGTTATAAAAATTACTTGACATGCAATTGTTAATTGTTTTTGTCTTTCACTATAATTACCCAGTAAACATGTAACACAGGCACAGAACCCTCCAGTGACGAAAGCAGCGAAACGTTTTTCTTTAACCAGTAGACCGGACAAATACATATTAATCTGGGGGTCCTTTTTGACATGAAAATGTTGGTTTAAACAACATTTTAGTCAACAACTTACTCAAGTCAAGCCCCCCACCCAAAAAAGCACACCCGCCCGCACTAAGACTCAATTACCCATAATGCTTAGAAATCGCGTGTTTTTTTTTTCATGTTTTATTTTTGTCTTCCGGATGCAGCGTCATAATACATTGACTGTCAACATGCAAGATGGCCACCCATCACAGGCAAAATGCTGCTGGGCGGAGAAAAGTACAGGTACATTTGTATTTACTGCGCTTTTAGCTTTATGTTAGGCAACGTGCAGCCTGGGTGATGTGGAGCGTAGTAAAGTTGTCCACGCGGACCACCAGACGGGCAATTCAATAAACAACCTTCCCCGCAAAGAGAGCAGCAAAGCGTGGCTGTTCACCCAATCACGACTCCTCAACAACCCGGCTAACCTAGCAAAGCCAGGCTAACGTTATTTAGCCTCTTCTAGCTGCTAAACGTTAGCATCTTAAAAAAAAAACCATGGGGCGTGTTTTGCTGCTTCTCAGAGACTGTTAACAAAGTAAAGAACCGTGTGAGTCTCGACACTTGGCCGTGGGGGTCGTTGTTGATGCAATGTGTGGTGGCCGTTTGGTTTTCGCAGCGTTGACGACGTTGGTTGGCATCTCGCTGCGAGTGGGATGGGGTCCGTCTAATTGCTGGGAGTAATGCTCCTTAGTTCCCATGCTGTCAAAACATTGCAGAGACTTGAGTGATAACCATCATTTCAATTCAAAGGAGCTTTATTGGCACGAGAAACGATACGTTTACATTACCAAAATGTATTAAAAAAACAGTTAAATGGGGAAATTATATACAGTTGGAGAGGTTACAGCATTGTGTAAACTAACAGCTATGTCACATTGCATCATTGTATACATGTTATGTTATAGCCCAAAATTTGATTCTCGTAGAGGTTTTTGAATCTAAAATTTTGGGCTAGTTATGTTATATGTACAGGATATGAAGCTATTTGAAACGAATAGCAGCAATCTTTTGAAGTCATTTTTGGACAAATAAAAGTAAATAAATGGTATACAAAAGGAGAAAAAGCCTCAAGTTTAAATAATTGTGTGTAAAAAGTAGCAGCTCTGTTCACATGTACAGTAGGTCTAGAAGTCTACTCGATACAGGCTTTGATTGATTGATTGAAGTATTTATTAACAGATTGGACAGTACATTTCAAGCACAACTGCATTACACTTGTTTACAATCGGGTCCACCATGTTCAATTCATGTACAAATATACCCTACTATATAGCCAAAAACAGGAAATCATCATAGAGGAGGTAAAAAGGGGAAAATACATACAGTGAGGGGGAAAAGTGGTGGGGGGATTCAGATTTTAGGGGGGCCAGTTTTGAATAGCAGCCATCATTAGGTGCCCTTTGAGAGCGGTTTTGAAGGATTCAAGGGATTTGCATGTCTTAATGACTGTTGGTAGGGCGTTCCACATTTTGGTGGCATAGGAACGAAAACAATTTAGTCCCCTGTTTGTGCCGAATCTGGGTTGCACATGGTTTGTTGAAGTCCCTCTGGTGTTATGGGTGTGGACTTCGTTGACATTAAGGAAGTATTTAGACAGGTACATGGGTATCTTTGTGGTGTAGCGGATCTTGTGGACCAGACCCATTGCAAGATGCTGTACTCTGTCGTCAACCTAGCCCCACAAGTCAGAACCCAATGGTACTGAAGTTTCTGACATTTTTGAGACCCAGCTACCATGGGGTCCTATTCCACTGCTACCCTGCTACCGGGTACGCGAACATAAATAAACAAATACATTCGGATATGTCGTTTCTGCGCCGTTTTGAGTCACTCAAACGGCGCAGAGACGACGTTTTCAGACGATATTTATGTCCGCGTTCTATCATTTACATACAAAAACACATCAACGCACAGGGACCCCATGGGTCAACCCGGTTCGGCACGATAGATTGGGCTGACCCAGCAGTCAGTAGTCCGACTCCTTAGGGTGGTTCCATTCATTCCATTGGCTAACCTTATTTTCTTCACAAATCTTGCTGCTGTGTTTGCACATTGTTGTATTTCTCCCAATAGGTATGGGAGTTTTTGTTTCGTTTTTGGTCATGTTTTGAAACTCACTGTGGGTGTGTGTAATCTGTGTATCACCTCAGAATGATCGCTGTTGCCCTTCCCAATTCAGTCAACCTGCATTGATTGTTGTTGTGTAATTTATTTGTGTAGCTCATTAAGCTCGCTGCCTGCTGCGACCCTGCTCCTGCAGCGCTAGTTAACCCATTCTGACCTGAGATCAGATTCATACGAGGTTTCCACTGGACACACACTGGTCTGATTAACCCATTCTGACCTGAGATCAGATTCTAAAAATGTCAGTCGTTCTTCGATTTTTCAAAAATAGCAGACCTACAAGCTCGTAGCGCGAACATGATGCTAACAACAAAATGGGTTCCCGTTCAGAATGGATTAACATAACACATGCAACGTATATATTGAAACATCACATGGAATATCACAGTGTTTAGTGTTTATAAGTTAAGGTGTGAAGCGATTTTGAAACCATTGCAACGAGTTTGTCTTGTCGTATATGCACCTATGTCTTTCTGTCAACAAGGACTCGATACTCGCCATTTTCAAGTCACAACAGGCCACATAAATTCATTTATTATTTCTGGACTATGGTTATATATATACCAGGGGTCGGCAACCTTTTTGACAAGAAGTGCCATGTTTTAATTTTCTTGATAATCAGTGTGCCGAGAGCCCAGAGTTTGAGTGAACGTAGAATTATGTGAGGGGACTTCATTTCACAGACTAAACTTTTTTTGAATACTTAATATTAAAAAAAAAAAACGTCTCTCACACACTTATGCCAGTGTGCCAGTGACCACCCTCCCCTGTGCCAATGTTGGCACCTGTGCCTGAGGTTGCCTACCCCTGTTATATACTACGATTTGGTTGTTCAAGGCCATGAACAATAATGGTTACAATAGGGAATGCAAGGCTGATGTCACAGTACCAGCGCCATTTTGAATGTGATGGCCTACATATTAGATCTGCATCAAGTGAATAAAGTTGGTGTTTGAGTGTTTAGTTTACAGTGCTAGAGCTCTTTCAGTTCACCAAAATGGGATGCTTTATTAAGCCTACTTGAGTAGGCTACTTGTTGTGTGAAATACAACAAGTAGGCTTCTCACCATAAACAAGGTCAGTAAGTATAAAGGGGATAAAATAGATAATGGACTAACGTAACGTTTCACCGCATTCCTCCGGCCGCCGCCTCCTCTGAGTGTGACTTTTTTCTCTCTCGCTATATTATGGTATATAACTCTATTCTCTCTCTCTCATATATCTCACACACGCCGTTATACGTTCACCTTACGGGCCGATTCAGATCCGTTTCCTGCCTGCTGCTCCATCTGTCTGTCGGTGTCAAACAACCGCGTGGTTGGCCATGATTTAATTATTTAATATCTCCGACCGACGTGGACCCCAAGCGGACATACAGTGTCCTTATGGAAGGGGGAAAGAGAGGGGGGAAAACACCACAAGAGTGACTAATCATCAGGCAAACTTTTGTTGTTAGCCACCTTACCTATAGCCGAGCTTAACGATGCATTGACCGGGTCCACTCGTCCAAAGTGTTGTCGCATCGCACACATTCTTTTAACGAGCCGTGTTTTACCATAGTTATGTTTTACACACACACACACACACACACACACACACACACACACACACTGTGCTAATATGTGTAAAAGAGTCGGAGTTAAAATATTGGTTATTAAGATCTTAATTGCCTATGGTGTGCACATCTCAGAATCCATGTGCTATGATGACTGAACCTGCTGCTTTTTTTACCCTTCTTTTTACCTTCATACAGCATAACAGAGGTTATGCTCTTAGGTGTAGCGACTAGTTTTATATAATATATATTAGGGGCGGGGGACATGCAGTAAAGGTCGGGATCGGGAGTCGAACCCTCGGCACACTGCCAGACTGGATTACCAGCCAAGGTGCCTGGACCGCTGAGCCACGGCCCAGGCAGATTAACACATTGTTGTACGTAACTCTTAACTATTAGTCCTTGCCGCATGCGACTGGTCGGCATCGATATGTCCGAAGAATGTGTTTCTTTTCAGGATATTACTATATATTAGTAATCTGGCGATGAGCCACATGACATAGCTCAGCTATGCACATCTATCGGTTGCCCTGGTTGGCTCATTGTATTGAGATGGAAGTGTACTGTGAGGAGGAGGACGTTGTTGACCAGGTGCAGCTGGAGCTCAACACTCACAGTCCTCTTTCTCTGGGTTTCAGGTGTCATACGTCATTAGAGATGAGGTGGAGAAGTACAATCGGAATGGGGTGAACGCACTCCAACTGGACCCGGCACTGAATCGGCTCTTCACAGCTGGACGGGACTCCATCATCCGTATATGGAGTGTCAATCAGCACAAGGTACAGTCTCTTTTCAGTCACTCAGTATGCCATGAACATTCAGGCGTTGACACTAAGGGTTGCCCACCTGCCCCTGGCAGGTATATAATGCTTGTTTTGGGCATGTGGAGTTTGCTTTCAGGTTGCCCCGATCACGCATGTGCTCGTTTGAGAGGGCATGTCCAACACAATACGAGATATCTTGTCTTCTGGTCTGTGGAATGTAAAATAAGAGCACTGTTTACTTATAATGTGCTGTTTTCACTGTTGCTATCTGAATATAAAATAACAAGTGTGAACCCATACTTGGGTGTAAAAATTGGCATAGAAATGGAGGTATGACATGTTGTGTTAAATGTAATGATCAATGTACTTTTCGGGCAAGTGGTCATGACCTTTTGGAAAAGGTAGAACATAACCTGTACTTCTGTACTGTACCTGTGAGACATCCCCTTTAGTGTCACCCCCTGGACATTAGACCTACGTCTTTATCTGACTTATAACTAAATCATATAAACCATTTTGAGCTGACACTTTGTTCTAGTATCCTCATCACCCCCTCACCCTCGTCTCCCGTTGTAGCAGGACCCATACATTGCGTCCATGGAACACCACACAGACTGGGTGAATGACATTGTTCTTTGCTGCAATGGAAAAACATGTGAGTCTGATACCTGGTTTACTTGTCCCACTTATATCACATCTTTGTCTTACTGTACTATGTAGCTAACAAGCCAGCATACTCTCTTCCTTTTGCAGTAATATCTGCATCTTCGGACACAACGGTGAAGGTGTGGAATGCACATAAAGGGTTCTGCATGTCAACGTTACGGACACACAAGGACTACGTGAAGGCCTTGGCCTACGCTAAAGACAAGGAGCTGGTGGCGTCAGCGGGACTGGACCGTCAGATCTTTCTCTGGGATGTCAATACACTAACGGCCCTCACCGCCTCCAACAACACCGTCACCAGTATGTACAGATCAGTTAATTTTTAAAGCGATTGATTGTCATCTTGCTAAATAATGGCTTGGACGTTTGTATTTGCTTGAAATTTACTTTTCCCAAATTGACCTACAAGCTCGTAGCGCGCCACTCGGTGGCGCGCTACAAGCTTGTAGGTCTGCTATTTTTGAAAACTCGTGGGAATGTGGCCCAAATGTTTGACTATATATTCTTTCAGAGCGAACGTTTTTAACTAAAATCTTTGCTTCTGGGGGGTCTCTGGAACAACATATTTTCAGATGGGGTTCGGCAGCCAATTACATATATTTTTGGGGGTTCTTGACATGAAAATGTTTGAGAACGAATGAAACATAGTTTTCTGAAAAACCCATGTTTCTGTCAGGATTTAGAAGCCATTTGTAGAATCGTCCTCAGGTCTAAATGGGTTAATCTGCACAGCGCGGTGTATAAGGCATCCCGGTGGTAGTAAGAACAGTGGTCAGATCATATTGTAAAGGGACAGTCAAATTGAGTTAAAACTAACCCTGTAGTTTTAATACGAAAGCATCAGATTCCATCTACGGTCACTGAAAAGGCATCTAGAAAGTGAAGCATTGTGTAATGTTAACTACTGGATAAAAGTTTGTGTGCATACATGGGAGATGTAGCACATGCCAGCATAGTGACCGGCATTGTGGTCAGATTGTCCGCCATAGTTGAGATTCATTACCAGCTTCACCATTGTACTCTGTACTCCTTAGTAGGTTGGTCCTCCTTAGCATCTCGCAGGCTGCTACACTGGTACATATTTATATACAAAGTCATTCTTGGTAATTCCCCTTCTTACATTAGTTCTAAATTTGAACTAGCCCAAAACTCTCTTAACCTCAGATCAAACCGCCTGGATGCACTATGTCGTACAGTCGTACCCAACACAAAATCTGAGGCAGGGGGGAAAAAAAAGTGCGTTTTTTGGGCCCTGGGCGTGGAACGATCTACAGACCAGATTAAAATTGGCTTCCTTGACCCCCCTACTGACTTTTAAGAGGATTGCCTCTGGCACACTCTCTCTGCTGTGATCTTAGTTTTATATTAGCTTAGTAGTTTCATGATGTATTGTTCTTATTAGTCTCTTTTTTGGTCTGTATTTGGTTAGCTATTTAGACTCTCTCTGAGCCTCCCTGGTAGTAGGTTTTTGGTATTACGGATGTCATATGTTTGTCTTGTCATGTCCTGTATTTGTTGTTACTGGCAGAGCTGTGTAACATTTATTTGCCTCTGATCTTGGCCAGTGCGCACTTGTAAAAGAGCCTATGGTCAATGGGATTTTACTGGTTAAATAAAGGTTAAATAAAATAAATAAATATTCGTCATAGACAAGTGACAGACTTGGGAGCATTCAAACACTATTAAGCTATTAAAAGTCAAAAGATCAAACTTGAATTTCAGGTTCACTTAATGTCAGCCAAGACCAAGGCCGAAAACAAGCTTATTGAGTACCCGTTATCAATAAGCTTTGTGCTTATCAAGCATGTTATCTAGTATAGCGGCTCATGACATCATGTTTAAACAATCAAGACAAGAGGCGATCAAGATAATCACCCACACTGGCACAAACATGTCTAAAAGTGTATTGATACCTAGTTCAGAATTTATTATCTCCCATCTTTCCACAAAATAATAGAAAATGCTCGATAGTGGGCTCGATAAGAACCCGGCTCGATAAGCCTGATCGATAAGGTGATCGTTATCAATAGAAATTAACGAGCTCCATCCCTAGCGATGAACCATCAATGCTGTTACCAAAAAGTCAACCACCAAAAGTGTTGAGTAGCATCCAAAACTTTGCATGCCAAATGATAAATGGACCTGCATTTGGCTGGTGTTCATTTCAGATCCTGTTCCCGGGTGATATTATGTCAATGTAACAGTGGACTCACTTTGTTTATACAACAGCCTCGTCGCTTAGTGGGAACAAAGACTCCATCTACAGCCTGGCTATGAATCAGATGGGCACCGTCATCGTGTCTGGGTCCACAGAAAAGGTCTGATATGAGACCCGTTTAAATGTCAATCATTATTCCCTAGCGCCCTTTCTCTTCCTCTGTCGGTGTCTGTCTGTGCAGGTTCACATTATACAGTGTTTGAATTGAACTCCTGATTTTCTGTCGCTTAGGTGTTGAGAGTATGGGACCCTCGAACGTGTGCAAAGCTGATGAAGCTGAAAGGACACTCGGACAACGTCAAGTCACTGCTATTGAATCGAGATGGCACTCAGGTGAATTCACACACCTGTGACGGCTACAACAAATCACAGACAGTCGATCGACATTTCTATGTTAATGTCGCTGCTCGACTCGAGCCTGATTTATGTCGTCTTGGTCCTCAGTGTCTATCGGGCAGTTCCGACGGGACCATACGTCTTTGGTCGCTCGGACAGCAGAGGTGTATCGCCACCTATAGGGTCCACGACGAAGGGGTGTGGGCCCTGCAGGTCAACGAGGCCTTCACGCACATTTACTCCGGAGGCAGGGACAAAAAGATCTATTGCACTGACCTCCGCAACCCGGACATCCGCGTGCTCATCTGCGAGGAGAAGGCTCCTGTGCTCAAAGTAAGGAGCCAGTTACAAGAACAATACTTGTTTAAACACTTTTAACAGCCCTCCGATAAACGGCAGTCATTCCTATCATCGTATTTCATTCTATCCATCCTAACTCGTTCCTTTTTCTTCTCCTATCCGTCTCTCTCTTGCACAGATGGAACTGGACAGATCTGCTGACCCACCACCCGCGATCTGGGTCTCTACCACCAAGTCATCCGTTAATAAATGGGTAAGCATGCGTGGCTCGTCTGAGATCATCGGGTGGAGCTGTTCGCATAATGACACTAATACAATAATACAGTGCAGATTAAGATCTAGTTTAATGGGGATCCTCCAGTAATTCGTTAAAAAAAAAAGATAACAACCTAAAACCTGCTTTGTGATAGTGTACGTGATGACAAACGTTAATTGTTGTGCATTAGACTAATCGCGGTTGTCGCCGCAGCACAATTACAATTTAGGCATTTAGCAGACAGTCTTAATCCAGAGCGATTTACATTAAGCAAGAAAAAAAAGCACGGCAATACATCACATACATACATACATGAAACTTGCGTAAGCTAAGAACGTAACAGTGGAATATCTATATAATGAAACTATACATATAAACTATACATACTATACTATACTATACATATGTACTAGTGCTATGACTACATACTACAATTCTAGTGCCTTCTACATAACATACTATAAGTCTGTATCAAATGCTTCTAAGTCTACAAAAAGTGCTATCTAAGACGGTAGGGTAAGTGCTACAGGCCACGATGGAGTCTGAAAAGGTGGGTTTTCAGACTACGGCAGCACAACGAAGGTATTCATCTAATGCATCATTCATGTGATGTTAATATTTGATGTGCTTGTCTTTGGTCTATGTAGTCTCTAAAGGGAATGCACAACTTCAGAGCATCGGGCGAGTATGACAACGACTGCACTACCCCTCTGACACCGTTGTGTACACAACCCGAACAAGTCATTAAGGGTAAAGCCGGGTGTTCATCGTTGACATTGCATTACATTATAAAAATGCATTTCTCCGAAATGATGTAAAAGGGTGACTTTTGTGCCTTTTTTTCAGGAGGTGCCAGTATTATTCAGTGTCACATTCTGAATGACAAGCGACATATACTCACCAAAGATACAAACAACAATGTGGCTTTTTGGGACGTCCTGAAGGTAAGATATGTTTTTATACTGCTATTTAAAAAGTTAAAAAAAAAATTTTAAAGGTAGAAATTATGAAAACGGACAATCTGCAAGCTCACAAAATGTTGACGCAGTGTGAGCTTGTAGATTATGCTATTGTCACTATTAAATATTGCTTAAAGGGCCACTTCACCCCTTTTGCAACCAGATCTTATTTGGGAGACAAGAAACACTTTCCTGGGGTTTTTACGTAGGTAATATGTGTTTAGATATTTATATATATTTTAGATATTTCAGTATTTTAGTAAGTGTCCATGGCCTCCATGATGTCATGGACACTGGCTATTTCCTGGACTACATGTTGTCTCAGTAAGACAGCCCTCCCCCTATCCACAAGGAGGAGCAGTGGACCAAAGCATTATGGGTATGGGGATTGTAGTCCAGGAAGGAAGTGAGCCCAGTGTCCATGACATCATGGAGCCCATGGAAAATAGCAGATCTACAAGCTATTAGCCGGTGCCGCGCTATGAGCTTGCCTTGTAGATCTGCTATTTTTGAAAAATCTTAAAAATGGGGCTCAAATCTTTGAATATATATATTCTTTCAGAGTGAACGTTTAAACTCAAATCTTTGCTTCTGGTGGGGTCTACGGCCAAATAAAGATAGTTCTGGGGGTCCTTGACATGAAATAGTTTGAGAATCACTGATACAGAAACTGTCATAAAACTGTCATGATTTAGAAGACATTTTTAGAATCGTTTTCAGGTCTAAATGGGGTAAGTTTGGGTCCCAGGGAGAGACAACATTTCTGTTTTGGACTTTCAAGCTCTAAAGCTTGGGAAACACTGCTCTACTGCAACCTGTGGTCAATGCTGTACTCACTGTGCTCTTTCCGGTGTCAGGCCTGCAAGGGGGAAGACCTCGGGAAGGTGGAGTTTGACGAAGAGATCAAGAAGCGTTTTAAGATGGTCTACGTGCCAAACTGGTTCTCCGTCGATCTAAAAACTGGGGTAAGCTCCAACTGTGGGGATTTTGTGAACTACTTGTACGGTGCCAGTAAAAAAATGTTCTGTCTCACTTAAGAATATGAATGTTGAGAGATATCGATCTCGTATATTCATATAATTGATCTTTACTTTCTGCTTTTGGCTCAACGTTGAATCAGATGCTAACCATCACGTTGGATGAGAGTGACTGCTTTGCTGCCTGGGTATCTGCCAAGGACGCGGGATTCTCAAGTTCAGACGGATCAGACCCAAAGTGTACGGTTTAAGCTCTAATCGTGTCCATCGTGTACAGTAAATGAAACAAAAAATCAATTTTCATAATGACAACTTGCATAATAGTACTAAATGCCGTTGGTCTGTGCAGTGAACCTGGGTGGGCTGCTGCTTCAGGCCTTGCTGGAATTCTGGCCCAGAACACACATCAACCCCATGGATGAGGAGGAGAACGAGGTCAACCATGGTTAGGAGACCTTACTATCCCTATGATATATATACTAGTCCTTAGCCGTTCTGAATATATGAACAGCAAATGATGTTCAGTGTGGGTAATGTGATGGGGGGGAGGAATTGTTTACCCGTGTGGGTCTGTTGCGCGGAAAAGTGTGTCCCAGTATTAATCTGTGTCCGTGCCAACATGCATTTAGCTGGTAACATGGGATTTGCGTGGATTACGCAAATTAATTTAATTAAGATGATTGCGTGTGTAATGCGGGGCAGATTAAGGTTGGAGGACAGGGCTGTGCTGCGCTAGGTTCCGTGAGGCCGTTTTCACTTAACAGTCGCAAAGATTTATCCTAATATAACCCTTTCAGAACCAGAACCCTTTTGGTGTTTTACCCCTTCAGGATAGGAGCCCCTTCTGGGGTCTTGAAAGATTTGAAAAAGAAATTTAACATTTTCAGAAAACTATTTAGAAGGCGTTTTTAGAATCAGGCTAGTCCTAAATGGGATAAATCAAAATCATCTAAGCATATACTGTATAGCTTGCTGCTTAGCAGAAATGGAACTAAATAAATAATATGTAAAGATATATTTTAAAATATATTTTCTTTCGGAGATTCTGGAATAGTTGTCTGGCTATGCGAGACGCTGCTGCCATTAGAGCCAGGTGTTTACATGTTATAGTGTTTCTTTTTCTTGTGATGAATACATGTGTCTTTTTTTTCTATTTTAGTGAACGGTGAGCAGGAGAACAGGGTCCAGAAAGGAAACGGGTATTTCCAAGTGCCACCACACACCCCGGTCATCTTTGGTGAAGCAGGAGGCAGGACCCTATTTAGGTAGCATGTCTCTGTCTGTATTACTGCCTGGTATCTGATTGTAATCTTGATTATTTATTTTATTTTATTTTATTTTATTTTATTTTATTTTATTTTATTTTATTTTATTTTATTTTATTTTATTTTATTTTATTTTATTTTATTAATGATCTCATTAATAAAAAACAGATCTGTCCAGTTCCATCTGTGCAAGAGAGAGACGGATAGGAAAAGAAAAAGGAATGAGTTAGGATGGATAGAATGAAATACGATGAGGACGTTTATCTGAGGGCTGTTAAAAGTGTTTAACCCATTTAGGCCTGACGTCGACAGTTTTCTGAATGACCTCAGTAGCTGGTGCCATAGCAACCAGCTAGTCTTCCTGGTGTCCACGTTAAAGAAAAACATACAAATACAAAAATATTAAATGTCAGAACTCAAACACACAATACAGATAGGAATGTCAAACTAACAAATACAAATAGCTGAATTTACATGATTACATGAAGTTAAAAAGAACAGTAAACTAAAATACCAAAAACACTTCAGTGTCAAATTTTAGATAATTCTTCAAAGTTCATTTAAAACACATTTAGTGCCGGAAGTGCATCAAAATAGAAGTTCCGGGGTGCCAGAGTTGTCTGATCGCTTTTACTCTGAAAGCCATGAACCGGAAACACTTTCCTAAAAAAGTACAAAGTGACCTCACATCCCCGATCATCTTAATTTATTTTTTTACGCTCCAAAAAGCGTTCATATTTTGCGGGAGAGACGGATGAGGAGCAGAAATGAAGCGCCAGCATATCGATCCATTCATCACCACGGAGAGCGCCCTGGATTAGGAGATGCGAGTCATTCTTTCCGCCGCGCTAACATGGGAGTCAATGACAAGCTAATAGTTGCACAGATCGTTAGCGTACGGAAAGCGAAATGCCAAAAAAAGAAATAGGAAAAATTCTGAATATTCTTATCTCGCCCCGTGTCACTAGGACGTCTCTAGGACATCCACAGACGGCCTCATGCGTCGTATGAACTGAAACGGTTAATGTAAATGCAGCACAGGTTTTGAGGCGGGTTATTCCAAAGAGTCAACAACTGCTTTTTACAATGGATTCTTCACATCTTGTTTGCATTCTAGGCTGCTATGCAGGGATTCAGGTGGAGAGACTGAGTCCATGTTGTTGAATGAGACTGTTCCACAGTGGGTCATTGACATCACTGTAGATGTAAGTAGTTGTGCACGTGGCTCCCCCTGTACTGTACCTTGAGCTCTACTGAAGTCCCATTAATCACACTAATTCATTTGTAAATTGTCTCTTGCAGAAAAACATGCCCAAGTTCAACAAAATCCCGTTCTACCTCCAGCCACATTCTTCCTCTGGTGCGAAAACTCTGAAGAAGTGAGTTGCTGTCCTATTTGTATTGAAAGCTTGTGAAGCCTGTAATTCACTATTTGTCAGCCATCTGATTGACTAACCAGCAGGCCTTGTTCCGCCCTGGTTCTGCCTTGTTTATGTTGAATTAGCTAAAACATCATTTTTGGAAAAAACTAAAACAAACATGTTATGCCCAGTCACCGTGCTGCACCTGTGATGTTCCTTTTTTACTGACACCAAGTTCAAAATAAGAATTGAATGCACAGAATATCAATACGAAGCAACTGAAAAACATGTTATTTCAATGGTAGTGGATGGAGGAGAGAGAAAGGATTTTTGTCCAACCACGAAACGGCAACCAATGGGTGCGAAGTTGGGGCACAACCACCACGGGCGGGACTTGACAAAGGGTGGATTGTTCAGACCCTCTGGCACGTGTAAAATCACACACTGCGTGGCCACACATGGGCAATGAGGATGGTCTCTCATGTGTTCCATCCACTGGCCAGCGCTATCCACAGAGCTGTTTTGCGAATGGGATCGCTGCATAGTGTTGAAAATTATCCAGCCGGGTTTAGAAAATGGTAAATAAATTGATGTGGGAAACTTTGACAGAAAAAGACTCGCTCATCGTATAGAAAATAGGTAAAGTAAAACTCCTTAGACTGAGACTTAAGAAAAAAAATTTTTCTTTTATTTTAAAATAAAATAAAAAATTAAATATATTTTCTTAAGTCTCAGTCTAAGGAGTTTTACTTCTATTTTCTATACGGTGAGCGAGTCTTTTTCTGTCAAAGTTTCCCTTGTTTTTGAGACCACCACTACCGTAGTCTGGAAAAAAAGGACGAAGAAAGGCGCAACAGTTTTCTCAGTGCTTAAATAAATCGATGTGGAAAGATGATCCAAGGATTGCAGGGTGAAGTTTTGGTTATAAATTAATCATGTTTCGACCAAGAACCAGCCTGTCCGGTTCTGTGTTAAAAAACCTGTTTAATTGGTTTATATAACCAATGTGTATACAGGCCTTTTTTAACCGTCCCTTTTTCCTACCATCCTTGGACTTCTTTTCTTTTGTTCACAAAAACCCCAAGTCTGGGGAAGCAGTGGAATATTCAGTTAAATCTTTTTTTTTTAAAATAATGACGAATCTTCTTGTCAAATCCCCAAGGGACCGTCTGTCGGCCAGTGACATGCTGCAGGTGAGGAAGGTCATGGAGCACGTGTACGAGAAGATCATCAACCTGGACAACGAGTCGCAGACCACCAGCTCCTCGGCCAACGACAAGCCCGGAGAGACGGAGAAGGAGGAAGACATGGCCATGCTGGCCGAGGAGAAGATCGAGCTGATGTGTCAGGACCAGGTGAGAATGTCAAACACTTTGGTGTGTCAGGACCAGGTGAGAATGTCAAACACTTTGGTGTGTCAGGACCAGGTGAGAACGTCCAACACTTTCCTGGCCTGAGCCTCTTCAGCCTAATGAATTCCGTCACTGTCCAGAACAGCAGCAGTTCCCAAACCTTTTCGTGCCAAGGACCCCCAAATTGACACTAATTAGCCCCACCGACCCACATTTGAAAAGACATGCCAGTGATTCTCAACCCGTTTAATTTCAAGGACTCCCAATTTGTCCCCCATTTAATGGCATTTCTATCTCTGGGACCCCAATTTATATTGTAAAATCAATGTTAATTTAACTGAGTGTACAAATGGACCTGTTAGGGTCCATTTGGTTCCATTTGTACACTCTCAGAGTTACAGACCCATAAAGGTCCATTTGGTTCCAAACTATCATTTAGCTAGGGAACTCCCTCAAGGACCCCTGGGGGTCCCCGGACCCCACTTTGGGAACCACTGCAGTACAGTATGTCCTAGCCTCACGTTTGTGATCCGGTTGGGAGTGGATGGTAACTTACGTCATGTTGTGAGGCAGGAAACCTCAAACCCGAATCGGACGTACCCAAAAGTCCCTGTGATCAATGGCATCATCATTTTAAGGCCTACCCAATAAAAGCCTTGATGCAGCGTATGAATTCAAACTACTTCTTAGAATAGTTTGTTTGGTACATCACAAACAAAGTGATGCCGGAAAAAAATGGAATCCACAAACTGGAACTGCACGCTATTTTCTCTGAAACTACGCCGCTCTCCGTGGTTTTGAACAGATCGGAGACGTTCGACGGTCCTTTCTGATTATCTGGTGATCGTGATTGTAACATTGGCGTTTCCTAGAGCAAGGATTGGCCTCACTTTAACTCGCTAGCATTGATGCTATATTACTATTACTCTAGCATCCAAAACCGGACTCTCGTCATACTAGAAGTGTTGCTTCTCATCGTGTGGCACCAAATGCTACCCATTTTGTTCACTAGGTTTCAGGAGAATGTTGGCTTAGTCTTTACCCAAGTATTTATGACTTATGTGCTATTCCCTGTGACTATTATTTTAAACCAATTAAAGCAAAACTACTATTTTGTAGTAGTAGTAGTTTAGTCTTTAACATTAAAGAAAGAGAAAGATTGTCACAATCAGGAAATTACTTGTTTACTAGTTTTTATCGTCCATTTTATGTCTTTACAGACCACAGCCATCTAGCCATCAGTGTGTGCGACTCTTTCTTTCTTTCTTTCTTTCTTTCTTTCTTAATGTTAACTGTTTACTAGAACAACGCACCACAGACTGCAGTGGCATACAAACAGTTTGCGTAGTCCTTACCATGATGTAACTCTGAATATTGGCAAGATATCTTCAATAGTTGCTCAGCTCCGTTCGTTGATTAGAAATGTATCATCTCAAATTCTCACTCTTGTTTTGTTTTTTAACACAAAAATTAACACGATTCGTCCAATGTTAACTTTACGAAACTAACCAAGGTTATATGACAGCGAGCAAGACTGTACAAGACTGTACACCACCAACATTCCCCTGCTTGAGAAGAGATCAAGTGTTATCTGGTAGGAATGACAGTTGACAGTTTTCTGAAACATCTATGTTTCCATGTCAGTCATTCTCAAACTATTTCATGTCAAGGACTCAAAAAGATATATGTAATTGGCCGCCGACCCCCATCTGAACATATGTTGTTCCAGGGACCCCCCCGAAGCAAAGATTTTAGTTAAAAACTTTCGCTCTGAAATATATTCAAAGATTTGCGCCACATTTTCACGATTTAAATAAGATTGCAGATCTACAAGCTTGTAGCGCAGCACTCGGTGCCACGCTATGAGCTTGTAGATCTGCTATTTTTCATGGGCTCCATGATGACATGGACACTGGACTCACTTCCTAGGCTATAACATGCTTAAAACACCAAAAGGGGTTCCTGCCCAGAATGGGTTAAATCCCAGGCAATAAATTGTCGGTGAGCTTATAAATAATGCTTCTGTGATCACGCCAGGAGATCACGCCCGTAATATAAATCTTTTAAATTAAAATGTGATGTTTTATGATGTGAAACATTGCTTTCTTGCTTACTTTGGTGATCATTTCATGTGACTGAGACCTGTTTTTGTCCTGGGGACTATTTTTGTTATTATAAAAACTACTGACTGAAGATATCTCACCAATATTTGGAGTTACATCATGACAAGGTAACTAACGAACTACCTAAAGGTAAATAAGCTTCCTTCATTTTACCAAGACTATGTTTCCCCTGTTTCTTTTCCCAGGTTCTAGACCCCAACATGGACCTGCGAACAGTTAAACACTTTATCTGGAAGAGCGGAGGGGACTTGACACTTCATTATAGGCAGAAGTCAACGTGAAACCCCCCCCCCCTTTAACTCCCCACCAATGTGACTTTAAAAAAAATAACTCGTCATTTTGCCAATCACCACCACCACCCACCTCTCGACATAATAGTACCGTCGTCCCCATTGTGTGGTCAACAGCAGAGCGTGGGCGTATGAGTGACGACCCACTGGGAGAGCGGTGGTCATTTGAGGACGTAGCTCTACTAGCTCATGGTGTCATAGGGAAACTCTGGGCCGGAGCAGCAGCAGCCCGGCACACGCTTGGATGATTAGGTTGTTCTTTTCTTATTTCTCTTGCATAATTGAAGGAATTAAATAAATGTTTTATCTAGCACACTCATGGATTTTTATTTTATTTTTGTCCTTCCTCCTCCTCTCCCCCCAACATCTTCGCCTGTTTGCTTTTCTCTGCTTCCTCCCAATTGGCTTTCGTTGTTTTGTTTTATAACAATTGATATTGCCAGTATAGATTTTGTGTCTCCAAAGGAGAGTGTGTGTGTGTATGCACATTGATGTAGTACACTACCATTTTGTTCTAATTAGGGCTGCACAATATTTAACTTTTCATTGCACATCGCCATGTGCACCTGCGCTATAGTCACATCGCAAGGGGTGCAATTCTTTTGATCTATTTGTTTAATCAATCAAGGCAAATTAACACAAATATGGAATGCTACTTGTTTTTACTGCTTGAGAAGCACAATCAAGAATATTTAATTAGTAGGCAACTAGAGAGATATATATGGAGATGACGCGTGGCGTGTGTGTTGGGCTGTAGACTCGCTGCTGGCTCAGTCAATGCAGGCCGCTGAGCACAGTGGGCAAGAACTTTTCACATGACAACAATGAAAAGTTAAATATATGGGAGCAGTGGCTCAAATATCCTAGGCAAATGAAGCATTTCCTCCTTTCGGGACTATTACTACTCTTATTGCCAGTTTAAGAAAATGTACGTAGTAGTTGGTTTGGCTTTTATTTAGCCTGTTATAGCATTCTGAATGCGTGTACGTGCGTTTGATCAGATGAGTCGTTGCAAGACAAGTCTTTTGGAGGGAGGTTGCTTGACAAAAAGCTGCAGAACAACTAGTACTACTTTGCTGCTATATTTGCTGAGGTTTTGTGGAATAACACTGTTAAAAGTACCTACACGTAATAGACTGTCACTGATGTTAATGACCCAGTTTAATTAAGCTTCATTAGTTTACTGCACTTTTAGAGTACAGGGACATAGCCTTATTTCATGATGTTAGATCATTGAATTGAGCCTGGATTGATGGATATAATTACTAATGCAAACAATATTTGAGGTATTTTTGCTTAATCAGTAGGCACCGGTCTAAGTATAAATGGCAATGGTGTCTTTTTTTGGTAATTCCACTAGTGTATTACCTAACTAATTTCCACCTCGACTCACTTCAGAAGATTTGTCACAACTATTGCTTGGTGCATTGAAATCAATTGTATTGGATCAAAGTTAAAGAAAAACAAATGTCTTCAGAGTAAACAAAGTAGTTTTCAGCCCCCCCACCCCACCCTTTTGGGTATGCGCTTGCATAAAGTGAGTTAACATTGTTTAATTCAATCAGATAGAACTTTTTTTTGTTTTGATGTATGGGCTGTCAAGGCCAGAAAGTCGTTTATTTTATTTATTTTTGCCACTCAGTGGGTGTGATGATGATCTGACGCGCATACTCTATAATTATATATCAACAGGGGGACAAAATATCACAATGTGAGGTTTATTTTTCCCAATATCGTGCAGCCCTAGTTCTAATGCATTCCAGAAACTATCCTCATTCAACCAACACTTCACCGGCTACTACACCCATCACCTGTGGGGTGTTTTCACTAACTACACCCATCACCAGTTAGACCAGGAGAACTCTTTGGTCTATGGGGTGTTTTCACTAACTCTCAAAGCAATCGATCACATCTTGTCCTCTCCTTTGGTCTCATCCATCTTAACTTGAGCTTACCTTGGCGTAGATTTAATTATTGCAGAGCTTAAAAACTTTAATCGACAGAAGCAATTAGCCCTGAGTGTCTGAGCGTTCTCATTTTTATCCGTGCTGTTAATCAGTCGACACAATGTTCATTTGTGTTTTTGTAAATATATGTACAACATTATTTTGATTTCTGTGATATATATTTTTTCTTTCTTCTCACTTTTATGTTGTTGTACAGTTTAAGAAATCAAAACGTTAACATTTATTTTTCCTATCCTCTCCTATCCCCTCCTGGATGTTAAAATGGCATTCGTTATTCTTCTCACCACAACTGAGACCAGAATTAGCAGTTTTACTATTTAAGAATGTTAAGTAGCTGTTCTGAATCATCTTAGCAATCAGTAAAAGTATATATATCTTTAAAAACAAACGCCTGATTTATACTTCGGTTGTCTGCCGGTGTCTCACATTGAACATAGCAGATCTACAAGCCCACGACGCGTCACAGCACATCACATTGTGAGCTTGTAGATTATGTAAGAGGTATTTCTATTTTCAGGTGCATAATTAAAAACGAGTATGAATCAGGCATAACGTGCTTAACTTGCTCCGTACTCTGGATCGTCAGCGGGTTGACTGCTGACATAATGAGGGCTGTACCTTCTGTATGATATTCCATTTAGATCAAATAGAAATTCATTAAATAGAACTTGAAGGGGAATCTTTAAAGAATAAATGGATCTTCATCCACTGAGGAGGTGAATTGTACCTCACAGTGAAGTAGTGATGCCCATTTCTTACCGCTTGGTTAACGCCACAGAGTGTAAACGGCGAACCTGTTCCCTTGTACATTTTATGGAGTAATACCCTTTCCCACAGAGAATGTGCTTATGTTGTAGTGGCACGCGTCAAGTGAGCCCGAATTGGCCAAAATGGGTTGTTATACCATAATTTAGACCGTTCACATTACCTGCAATATGTACCGTATACCCTTGTTGTAATAACTTGTGAATGATGTATATTTTAGGCATTCAACAAAGAAATAAATTTGAATGGTTTAACAATGAGATTTATTGTAATTATAAATGGGTGTTTTTCTTTCCTGAAATGTAACATGTATATAGTTGAGTCTGACATAAGGTAAACAAGGGACAAAGTTTTTTTTTTTGTTCTTTTTTTTCTTTTTTGTTCCAGTGAAATGTGATGATTTAGCATCAAAAGAGAAAGTTCATCCATTCCACATTCATCAACAGATTATTTGTCTGCACTCATTCCTAATAAAACATTCATTGATAAAATATCTGCAAAAATACTTTTTTTGCCCACCAGAAAAATGTGATAAACAGAATGTTCCCCAAAAAGTGAAACCCATACATATAAAGACAGCAGTGCAACTGATACCTGTAACTAATAACCAACATAATGAAAGGTCACATCTTTGTCCAATATTACCATAACGCCTGTCACCAAAATGTCTACTCGCTAACATTACTAAACCTTTGCATAGATAAAAAATAAACGGGTAAAAGACGAGTGTATATATCAACAGTAATGGTGGCCTCTACTCGTTTCCTTTAAAAGGTGTCTTACTCTGTATGGCTGAATAAATCAATGAAATCAGACAAACATGAGCCTGAGACAAACGCATGATTACCGGTAAGTACTAACTGACCAACTGATTTACCCAAAACGATAAGTGGATTCCTGTCAATTATGAACGCATCGGAAGCATGCTTGGGACAAAATCTAAAATAATTAATAATAAAAATAATAAATGTCCTATGAAGCTACATAAGATAAATAAAAACCTCAACTTGGTACGTCCAAATTAGGAATATACAGTATATATAACATCAGTGGATTTAAAATTGCACCATAATGTTTTATTTATAGCCGATCTACAAGTTCACAACGGATCACGATGTGAGCTTGTATAAATCAGGCTTAAGGGCCTTGCAAACCGGTAGTGATAAAACGCACCTATAGTTCATTTTCAATGAGATCTGCATTTTTGCTCGGAGAAGTCGCGGTGCGACAACGCAAGCGTATTTATGTGAGCGCGGTCCCGTGAATTTGTTGCGCGCATGCTCGTTACGTGCACACGCCCGCGACTCACCAGCCCTGGATTCGGTTTAGCTTTTTTTTCCCATGCGTTGTTGTGCCCCTCTTCAACAGACCTGGAGGAGACCTGTGTTGATCCAGGCAACAACGCCTGTTCCTCGCTTCACGTTTGCAAGGCCCTTTAAGGAGTTAAGATGTACCCATAGTCTATTAGTCTTTGTTGTGAATGACTAACTAGGCAACAATGTCATTTGCCCCAAGTTCTAAACTTTGCAAACGTGTGTGATATGGAGATTAAGGTGCAACTGTGCTTTGAAGTAGTGAAGGAAGGTATATTATTAATGTTTCCATTACGCAATATTGCTAGTGTTGACTGTTGACAGATGTATTTCTTTGGAAATATTCAAGTAATTCCACTGATGTATCAGAACTAGAACAATATCTAGTTAATATCCATATAAACTAATTTTACACACAACCCCCTCAAGACATTGCCTGTTGGCATACTGATCTCAAGTATCGGTAATTTTTGTCATAATAAAATAAAAAAGAGAGTAAAGATATTGGCGCTTAGTATTTATACTAATTCAATTTTCCCAGGAGCTATAGAATGATCTAAGACGTATAAAAAACTGACCTTGGTACCAAATGGGACATTGCAGCTTTTCCCTTGGTCTATCCTGTGTGTCGCCTATTGTCAAACCCTTAGTGTTTCCCTAAAAAAAAGAACCCTACAAAAGCCCCACATGATTGTCAAAATCACAGTAGATGTTTCTACTTTCTCCCCCCCCCCCCCGCCCCGGCACAAGCTTATTCAATGTTGGGGCCATTCTGCACTGCAGCCAGCACTGCAGCAAGTGCAGAGTTCACAAGATCTGAGTTCACAACAACACTCGGCTCTTCAGAGCTCACAATATCTTCTAAGCTCACAACAACACTCGGCTCTTCTGAGCTCACAACATCTGAGCTCACAACACTCGACTCTTCTGAGCTCACAACTTCTGTGCTCACAACAACACTCTGCTCTTCTGAGCTCACAACATCTGAGCTCACAACAACACTCGGCACTTCTGAGCTCACAACATCTGAGCTCACAACAACACTCGGCTCTTCTGAGCTCACAACATCTGAGCTCACAACAACACTCGGCTCTTCTGAGCTCACAACAACACTCGGCTCTTCTGAGCTCACAACATCTGAGCTCACAACAACACTCGGCTCTTCTGAGCTCACAACTGAGCTCACAACACTAGGCTCTTCAAAGCTCACAACATCTGAGCTCACAACAACACTCTGCTCTTCTGAGCTCACAACATCGGAGCTCACAACACTAGGCTCTTCAAAGCTCACAACATCTGAGCTCACAACAACACTCTGCTCTTCTGAGCTCACAACATCTGAGCTCACAACACTAGGCTCTTCAAAGCTCACAACATCTGAGCTCACAACAACACTCGGCTCTTCAGAGCTCACAACAACATCTGAGCTCACAACAACATCCTCTGAGCTCACAACCACAGCTTGAGCTGAGCTCACAACAACATCTGAGCTCACAACACTCGGCTCTTCTGAGCTCACAACACTCTGCTCTTCTGAGCTCACAACATCTGAGATCACAACAACACTCGGCTCTTCTGAGCTCACAACAACATCCTCTGAGCTCACAACCACAGCTTGAGCTGAGCTCACAACAACACTCGGCTCTTCTGAGCTCACAACAACATCTGAGCTCACAACCACAGTCGGCTCTTCTGAGCTCACAACAACATCGGAGCTCACAACAACACTAGGCTCTTCAGAGCTCACATCTTCTGAGCTCACAACCACAGTTGGCTCTTCTGAGCTCACAACAGCATCTTCAGAGCTCACAACATCTAATGAGCTCACAACAACTTCAGAGCTCACAACATCTTCTGAGTTCACAACAACTTCAGAACTCACAACAGCATCATCTGAGCTCACAACAACACTCAGCTCTTCAGGGCTCACAACAACATCTTCTGAGGCTGAGCTCTCAACAACATCTGAGCTCACAACAACACTCAGCTCTTCAGGGCTCACAACAACATCTTCTGAGGCTGAGCTCTCAACAACATCTGAGCTCACAACAACACTCAGCTCTTCAGGGCTCACAACAACATCTTCTGAGGCTGAGCTCTCAACAACATCTGAGCTCACAACAACACTCGGCTCTCCAGGGCTCACAACAACAACAAACTCCTCTGCTGAGCTCACAACATCAGGATCCGCAACGGCCTCAATTAAACCTTCTCCCGCTAAGGAGGAGTCTTCGACAGCCTGCGTGGGGAGGAGGTCTACAGGAGACCAGGAAGGGGGGTCTAGGGATACTGCGTCCATAGAGGGACACGGGACTTCACTGGAGTCCGCAGGGAAACCGACAGACTCGGCGGGCAGGGCTGTGTCCTCTGTGAGCTGCTGAGACCAATCGACAGCTGGAACGGGTGAGTCAGGGGATGTGGTGGCGGCGGCGAGCGCAGAGACGTCTTCCATGGCCGCCTGGAAGCTTAGCTCCTGTGGCTCGGTCAAAGACTGGCCGTCCACTGAAGGCAAGGGAGATTCACTCTCCTCCAGCGCGTCTGCACAACAGCAAATGGGGAAGATTTGCATCAAGTTGTCATGAGTATTGTATCAATACCACATTTTTTTAATGACATCTACAACATTGCTTTCGTGATATCTGTTGCTAAGCCATGTGATGTCTCTTACTTGCACAAGAGATGCGTACCGGTATGTATATTTGAGACAGTTTTCCGTTTATCAAACCTTTTCCTTTGTTTCTTTCTCTATACTTTAGTTCGAAACTGTTGGAGCTTGTATGGAAAACATTTTCACTATTACTAACTCTTATACGTGTAAACTTGTACAGGCACCTACCTACGTTGTACACAGCTGTGGTAACTTACCGATGCCCGAGATGTCGCTGTCTGCGTGCACGGCCAGCGAGGTGTTGGTCATGTCGAAGGATGAAACCGACAGGTCCAGCCTGTCCGCCAAGTCTGAAGGGTCAACGCTCATCATAGCCACCTCTGACTCGGAGAAACCTGGAGCATCAAATGCATGGTAAGGGCACTGGTGGAAGAAGTACCGTACTCAAATGTGTTACATAAGTAAAGTATCAATACCACAATATAAAATACTATGCTACAAGTAAAAGTCCTGTATTAAAAAATATATACTTTAAAACTCTTTCAGCGCCACCTGGTGGTCACCAGTTTAGGCTTTGGTTGCCAATTCGCCCATTATAAAAAAAGGAAGAAATTGTAATTATATTATGCATGTAATGTGCATGTCATCACCTGTACACCAGATTAGAGGAATTTTCAAAAGAAGAAAAAAAATGAATATGCCCGTGGCATCCGGTCCATAATTGTCAATAAAACGACTTATCGTTTATGGCTCTTAATTAATAACAGAACAGAATTACAGTATAGGCATAACAATTAAACTACCAAAGTAAAAAGTACATGACATGATAGACCGGTCAGAATGGGCATGGGGACTCACCGGGATCCATGACCCTCTGGAGGGGCGGCGGTAGTGGATCATCCTGGAGGGCGATGTCTTCCGCTTCCAGGTCTAACATATCGTAGCTCTGGCTCGATGCAGCCATCAGAGGTGCCTGGTGAGGAACAACAACACCACCCCAACCCCAGAACAAAATTACTTTAAACTAGAATTGGAAAAACATTTTAGTTTTAGGGTGTAAAAAAAAGAATGTCATCAATGCATTGAAAGGGACAACATCACGTTGGCATTGAATGCTGCAGTATAGACTCGTCTACATAATATCTACCGCAACCGTCTCCAGCGCAAAACGTTATATTGTGACGTTTTGGGGGAAATTCAGTAGGCTGCATTCTGCGTTGATCACGGCTACCGTTTTGACAGCGACAATGCACGTTGTCCGACATTATTAAATCTAACCCTAACCTCAGTCTTCTTAAACGACCACTTAAATCCCCCTAACCTCATATCAGTCTTAACCGGCCACGTTGTCAACCGACTACGTGGCCGGTTAAGCCGTGATCTCACCGCACAGAATGCAGCCTATACTGAGATCTTGGTAGGTCAGTAGACGACGGCTACTGAGAGCATTCAATGCTTTATGGCCTTCGATTTATGGCACAGCAGCCTTTGCTGTGTGTCAACTCTCTCTCCCCATTTACTGTCAGCGTACTGTACATAATAAAACAATGGTAAACAGGGCATCGTTTCTGGCTGTTCAGCAAAACACAAGTAAAACCACACTCTTGACTGCCACTGCCTTTGAAACGAGGGAATGTTTGTTTGCCGATACATCCCCATACCTCAGTGAATCCGTTGGTCGGTATCTCTGTGGGTGTGCTCTCTGTGGGAAGGTGAGAAGGGGAGGCGTCTTGCTTTGTCACATCGGGACGAGCTGGGATTCGATGCAAGTAGCCGTAGCCGATGCCACAACCCAAACTAAATGGAAACATTAACCATTGCATTAAAAATAAGACATATCTGTAAATGTGTATATCATTATCCCATTTAGACTTCAGCTCGATTCTACAAATGTCTTCTAAATCATGACAGTTTTCTAACAACCCTATGATTCTATATCGGTGGTTCTCAACTTCTTTCATGTCAAGGAGCCCCAGAATTATCTGTATTTGAAAATATGTTGTTCCAGGGAAGATTTGCGCCTAATTTTCACGATTTTTCAAAAATAGCAGACCTTGAGCTCTAGCTATACTATACTTTCAATAGCTAAAGTATAACATAATGCTATAAACACCAAAAGGGGTTCCCGCCCAAAATGTGTTATATACCGTTTGTGTCATTTCTGTGGTGTTGCATAAAGAGACAATAGAAATGTTTAGTAGCTGTTCATTAGTGTGATTTTTGCAGTATATGTCTTTAAGTTGTCAGTTCTCACAGTGGCAACAGACTTAAACACATTATCTTGACGCTGAAATTCTGTGGCGTTTCCAAATGAAGGTGTGGTTTGTACATTCTGTACATACTGTACTGTACAGTTACCTGCCCTCTCCGCCCCACGCTCCATTCGGTGTGACCACCACCTCTCGACAAGCGTCCGTGTCTGTGTTGTACACAAGCAGCTTCAACGGCTTCCCTTCATGGACCTCGATCAGGGAGAAGAAGTCTTCCGACTGGAAGCATAAAGGATTTACTTTACTGCATTCTGTAAATACCACAATGTAGTCTTGCACATACGATACTTTGCCTTATAGGTTATAAGGGTGGGTGTACTGTGTGTGGCGCTTTTCTATGCACTACGTGCCTATTCAAAGTGCTTACAATGGTCCATTCATTCATACAGTGGGAGGTGAAGCGGCGAACAGTCGACGCCAGCGTCCTCACTTCCCACATTCACACACCAACGGTGGCGAGCTCACACCGACCGACTCATTGTAGGCAATGTAGGGTTCAGTGTCTTGCCCAAGGACACTTTGACATGTAGACAGGAGGAGCCGGGATTCGAACCGCCGACCCATGGATCATTGGACGACCTGCTCTACCTCCTGAGCCACAGCCGCCCCACATACATAAATATATGTACATACATATGTGTGTGTATATATTATATGTAAGCCAGTACAAGTGTGAAAAACGGGGCGAGGAGCGAAAAATACTATGCTAATACGTCATGATGACTAATCGAACTCGAAAGCCCACATGGCAGGGTCAGCGATCACATCAACATCGTCCATCCGGGGGCGTGGCCCAGGTTAATTTCCTGTGAATAAAATGAATGATAATTATAATATGAAATATTATCTTACGTCTTGTAACACCTGATCTGCTCCGACGATGAAGTCACTGTGTGGCCGAAGGCCTGCCAGGGTTGCAGGTGAACTGGGATCCACATCCTGGGAGGAAGAAAGGTTGTTCCAGGGAACCCCAGAAGCAAAGATTTGAATTAAAAACTTTGGCTCTGAAAGAATATATATTCAAAGATTTGCGCCACATTTTCACGAATTTTCAAAAATAGCAGACCTACGAGCTCGTAGGGCGGCACTACAATATTTCGAAATAATTGCTTAACATATATCAGATCATGAAACCTTATTAGAACATAACTACCGGTATTTAAAGGTTTGTGTGCAACCAAAACTGTTTTTAAGTTGCTCGATTCAATATTTAGATACAGTATTTTATATTCCTTTGATCAGACACGCCCCCCTCAGACACGCCCATTCAACTTCAAATTCTGCCATTCATTTTCCAACTATTTAAATTTAAATTTGTATTTTGTTCTGGTGTGCATACAAAAGCCTGATTAATTTAGATGTTAAATTATGTTATGAAAAGTCGTTTTTCTGAGTCAAGTAGCGGATTTGGCTATTTTCACTATCTTTTTTTGTATTTGTATTAAACAGAAAACCTGCAACACAACAATTTAGAAGGGTGAATTCTTGTAGGTGCAAAAAGGCTCAAAGATACTCAATTAAAATAAGAATTTTTCATTCAATGAGCGAGCACTCATTGAATGTCCTTTTGTTTACCTCTGACGAGCCAACAGCTGGCTCGTCAGAGGCAAATAAACATGTGAAAAGGGACATTCAATCAGTGCTGGCACTCCTCCTTTTAATCAATGATATGAATGAATGAATAGTTTATTTCGGTGCTTGACATTTACATGTTAAGTTTCATCATTTGCATTTAAGTTTGTTTTACAAAGAGCTAGCACTGAAAAGGTCTAGGGCAGCTAGGCTGAAGCCGAAGCTTATTTTGCCACTAGCCTTTTTTAAGAAAAGAAACAAAATACAAAGGAAACAGATTTTTTTTTATTTTTTTTTAGAACTTGGTCTTTTTAGAACTTATGATAATAATCTTATGTTAATGTTTAATAATGTTAATATTATATAAGTAATACCTTACTTTTAAATGGCTTTTTAAATTTGATAAGTGATGTGCATATAGCTTTAGTTCATTATCCTATTCCACAAGTCAACCCCTATTTTGGATATACATCTACCCTTTTTTGTTGGTCCTTGATATAGGGTCAAAAAGTCAGAAGAAGGTCTGACCAAATCTTTATTGAGCCAACTCACCAGGACGTGCCAGACATTCTCGTTGGCTCCTTGGTAGGTGCAGAAGCGTACGCTGGCCCCCAGCAGGCCCTGCCCGCCCCACATGTTGCTGGGCACCACGTCCAGGTCTCGGGTGTGTGTGGTCTTAGTGCTGTACACCGCCATCTTCACCCCCCTCTCCATGTTGGCTTTTAGAAGGTCCTTCAGCTGATCATTCTCCCTGTTCTGCATTGGTGCACAGACATAGGAGGGTAAAGTAGGAGATAAATAACTATATATACAAATATAAACACTTTAGTCGTTTACACGCAATATGCTAGGACAAACCTCTTTTGACAGTATTGTCCAATGTGAGTTTATAATCCGTGTGCAAGCTGTATATATTTTCTCCAAATTTGTGAGTTTATAATCGGTGTACAAGCTGTATATATTTTCTCCAAATTTGTGAGTTTATAATCAGTGTACAAGCTGTATATACTTTCTCCAAATGTGTGAGTTTATAATCGGTGTACAACCTGTATATAGTTTCTCCAAATGTGTGAGTTTATAGTCGGTGTAGGCCTATACTGTAATCTACAACGCTGCATGTAGGCTACTGCAGCAGCTGTCATCTTCACATGAGATGGAACTTACAAGTCTTTGGTTGTCAATGGATAGGATGAAGTCGAAAAAGGGTTCCAATCCTGCCCTTTCGGCAGGTGAATTCCCCTGCACCTGTGAAACAAATAATAATATAAATATAAAAAAGACCACTGGTCTTCTCCACACATAATGTGTAAATCTAGGCTAGTGACCAAAAACGCTGCGAGCTTCAACTGTACTTTTTTTTTTTTTTTTTTTTGCATATTGCATAAGAACAAGCCGCCTATTTATTACACATGTTGTTTTCTTAAATCCAGCGTTCATTTTCGGCAAGAAAACAATATAGCTTTCAGCAATGCACGTAAGGGAAATAAATGCCAGCCTCGAAATTATTTGCACGATCAGTTTGTAAATTATTAAAAAGCTGCGCCCCTTTAATAATTGTCTCGACGAGGTTCCTGCGGGCTATAACAAATGTTCATCTCATTTATTGAAATAAATACATTTCAGTAGCAAACATTACACAAATGCATTACACAAGCATGCAACACGTACAGGCCTACACATTTATTCATTATCAGTGCCACCTCATCATATTTTTGGCAGCAGGCAGCGCGCCGATCGAGCCGCAGCTCAGGCATTTCAACGATCCGCGCTCATGCTGTCCTGTCCTGTCCCAAAACAAAATGTACAGTCAGATATAATAGTGTGTACAGTTCTCCTTACCCCGTGCACGTGGTAGCCATACGTTCCTCCATCCGACACCTCGGCACTCTGAGATAAGCCCATGTCTTTTGGAAACCCTAAACAAATGTATATGATGATGACAGATGCCTGGTGTACCTACTATACTAACTACACAACCTGCTAAAGCATAGAGATCTATTGACATTCCGTGGCCATCTTGTACGTCTCGTACTTCGGTCTGTCTGCAGCAGTCTAGAGTAGTCAAGCGTCGCTGCCAGCGATTAGCGAACGAAAACGAACGCGGTCAGCGAGCGAGGCGAGCGACGAATCGGCGGTTATTCTGGTTAGTAAGGTGGTTTTCAGCCAGTGGTCCGGGGACCGCCAGTGGTCCTTGAGGGGGTTCCAGGTGGGACCTGTTTTTCCTGTTTTGACTAAATGTTTTGATGACTTGAAAATGGTGGGCGTGTCACTCACAGTTAACAGTTTTTGTATTGAGTTGTACTTGAAATGTACTGTAATTCTGCAAACTGTTAATAAATCAATCAATCAAACAAACCATTTGTTAAACACTGGGCATTACTTAATTTACAAGAAGTCTACCTACACAATTAGAGAATGCAGAAGACTTGTTATTTTTACATTTGCCTGTAATGTATGGAATTGTGGACAGAATCTTATCCAAGAATAACAAAACATTCTTTAATAGTTTTGCGTCTGCATGAAAGCTAAATCTCATCAAATAGTGGTCTATGGCTGTATGAGTGCAGTGTTGATTTCGTCGACTAAAACTATGAGGGATTAAACTAAATAAAAAGTAAGCTTTGATGACTAAAACGAAGACTAAATCAAATATACTGATAATTTCGTCAATGAATAAAAAATAGACTAAAATGTTATGTTAGGATATGCTACTATAGTGGACAAGAGATCCAGTATACCGGTAAGTCATTTTACACTTGGTTTTGCATGCTGAAAATGACAGATCTACAAGCTCACTTTTAGATCCGATGCGTTGTGAGCTTGTAGATCGGCTATTTTCAGCGAGTGTAAAATCAGCTATCACGTCCCGCCAAAATACCTTTTAGTCGACTAAATCTACTGTAGATTTAGTCGACTAAAATCGCATGACATTTAGTCGACTAAAATTATACTAACCCTAAAACATTCCAGGTGACTAAAATATTACTAAAACTAAATGAAGTTTCATTCCACAGACTATGACTAAAACTAAAATAGAATTTTGACACCATTTCCCACTCCACCCTCCTCGACCGACTTGCATCCTAGACTGGTTTCAGTTCACTCATACCTCTCCTCTCCGTACTCCGTTCATTCAGCTCAAATCATTCACTTCCCATCCCTCCTTCATGGAAGCCGGTCACTCCACAGCAGATCTGTCTTACACAGTCATTGATCAAATTAAGACATCTAGAAGAGGGGGTGATTTAGACACTAAACTCCTCCAAACTGAATCTAGATGGATTTTTTATTTAAAGTCTGTCAATCCAGGTGGCTTAAATGAAGATCTCTCCCTCCAGTGCTACCTATAAAGTAAAAAGTTATATTCAAAAAGTGATTATATAAGTCTGTCAACATGTGATGTATGTAATATTCTTGTTTCCTATATAACTGTGATTTTGTATATCCTTTATGTAATGTCCACGCCCACAATCAGGTGATGTCACCAATTAGTAATTCTCAGCACCTGAGCTGTATTGTTTTGGAGTTGTTTAAAAGTAAGTTCTTTGTCTGTGAAAAACCATAGCACTGACGAAGGTCTGAGGACCGAAACGTTTGCTTTTTAATTGCACCATGAGCACAGAGCACCATGAGCACAGCATGATAAAATAAAATAAAATATATTTATATATATATTATATCTAAGGAGTTTTACTTCTTTTTCTATACGGTGAGCGAGTCTTTTCCAGTCAAAGCTTCCCATCCCTCCCTCATCTCCTCCGGTGTCCCCCAGGGCTCTGTTCTTGGCCCTATCCTATTTATCATTATCTCCTCCCCCTTGGACAGATTCTCTGCAAATACAATATCCTTTTCCAGTTAACGCGGACAACACCCAGCTCTACGTCTCCTCCAAACACTCTTCCACCTTCCCACCCTCCTCCCTCTGTACCTGTTTGCAGGAAATCAAGTCCTGGTTCACCTCAAATTTCCTCAAACTTTTCCACACTCACCAAGCAACCCAGTTTCACTCTCACCATTGACAACTCCTCGGTTTCCCCCTCCCCTCAGGTTAAGAGTCTGGGTGTCGTCCTCGACAGTACCCTATCACAGGCCAAAAAGGTTGGGAACCATTGCTGACAAATTATATTTTCTATTGTATGAATAGCCTACCTTTTTCTTAAATTATAGGCCAGGCCGACAGAGTGGGTTATGACCCATTTGTCCGTTGGTGGATGACGCTTGTGAGATTTAAAAACACAAAGACACTGAAAATTAAATAAAACCTTATTTTTATTCAGATGTCAAAGTAAAGTGTGGAATACTTCCAGACCCCTTCAGTACATGATCAGTGGCACAGTCCCTCACAGAATAACTTCATACAGTGAATGGCAATTATATCAAACATGTTCCATATTTCTTTGTGGTCATAGATTGTTTGTAATCGAAACATATAGCCTACTGCAAGCTCTGTTGTTATACAAACATATAGCCTACTGCAAGCCCTGTTGTTATACAAAAGCCAAACGTAACCAGAATGCATTTGAATTGGTGTTTGTGCAGGGACGGATTAACCAACCCCCATGAGAGCCCCTGGGCCGGTAATGTTTTTGGGCCCCCATAGCGTGCATGCGTGCGCGCAAAAAGTTTTTATCATCTTTTTTTTAACCTAAATTTAACAAAATGAAGGGCCCCAGGAGCCCTTTTCGGGGCCTCAAACCAGTATTGTACTTTTACTCCACTACATTTATTTGAAAACTTGAGTTACTAGTTAGTTACTTTGTAGATTTGGATTATTATTACAAAATATACATTAGCCACTTCAGCCCAGCTGTATACATTTTGACCATTTGAAAATAGCCGAACAAATCTATCTCTTGTAGATCTGCTATTTTCTAAAGGTTTTTTATGCATTTGAAAACTTTAAATGGGACATTCCGCACAATGAGTACTTTTGGTACTTTAAGTACATTTTGATACCAATACTTCTGTACTTTTACTCAAGTAAGCAACAGGGTATTTCTACATTGCAGTATTTATATACTTTTACCTATAAGTAAAAGTACTTTTTCCATCACTGGCGTTCTCAATCCAAATCAACCAGATGTTTGAACCTGAAACCTTTACAACAGTGGTTCCCAAAGTGGGGTCCGGGGACCCCCAGGGGTCCGTGAGGGAGTTCCAGGGGGTCCCCAGCTAAATGATAGTTTGGAACCAAATGGACCCTTATGGGTCTGTAACTCTGAGAGTGTACAAATTCCATTTTACACTCTCAGAGTTAAATTAACATTGATTTTTACAATATCACCATTAGATGGGGGTCCGTATAGACAAATAATGCATGCCAAACTGGGGGTCCTTGAAATGAAACGTGTTGAGAATCACTGCTAGAGCCGTAAACATCTTCTCTTGTGTGGGGGTCCCTGGCATATCTTTTCAAATGGGGGTCTGTGGGATAATTAGTGTCAATTTGGAGGTCCTTGACATGAAAAGGTTTGGGAACCGCTCAACCGCACTGCTTTACAGGCTCAGCTACTCGAATCCCAGCTATTGCAGCTCCTACAATATGTCCAGGTGTAATGACATTGTGCCTCCATAGTCGATTATCAACTATTTCTCATTAAACAATTATTAAGTCAGTAAATAAATAAATAAAAAATGTTTCTGTTACTCTGGGTTATCCAGTATATTATATTAAAATGATAATGTTAGGCATAGAGAACATTAAATACACAATAATACATTAGAAAAGATCACAGCCCAAGTGTGTCTACCCCCCCCCCCCCCCATTTTGAAATACGATTTCATCGGCAATATATAAAATATCTCGAGGGCAAAAATATTGAATTAAACATTGAAATATCCTAAAATATATACAGACAGACGCAGTGTCCTTCTATATTCATCATCATCTCATAATAGTCACGCCTGTCAGAATATTGGTCATTGAATCACCTCCCAGAACTGGTTGTCGTCTCTAAATGGATAAGCTTGTTCCGGGCTCGGTTCGGACAGGCCAATCAGTGACTCCAAAAGGCAGGTGCTGGACTCATCGTACCGCGGGGGAGATGAAGGGCTCAGCAGCTGCAGATGGCGAAGGTTGTCTGGATGACGGTGCCCTTTAAAGGAGTTGTGCAGTGGACCCGAGGCGTAGTCTGTGTTAAAGAACTCCAGGTCAGAGTCCGAGGACAGGCTGAGGTCCATGTAGCTGCCCGACGAGTAGTCTATGGAGGGGGAGGGAGTGTTGGGGAAGTCGTCCAGCGAGCTGTCGCTCAGGAAATCGGTGGCTTGATTGGCGTTTTCATCGAGACAGTCTGACATCGAGGCCCTGCTGATATTGTCCATATATGTGCTGGATGTGTTCGACGCACACAGTGGGCCCCACGTGTCAGAGTTCAGTGGTTGGTTGACATGTCTCGGCTGCCTGTTGTCATTTTCGCAGTCACAGAGGCTGAGGGCGTGGGCCAGCCCTCCGTCGTCCATGTCGACGAGACCCGGGCTTCCCCCGACGTCGTCCGAGTCTTCGCTCTGGGAAGAGGAGCACGAGGAGTCGGTCATGTCGCTGCTACAGCTGTTCTCCTCCACCACGGAGCGCTCCGGACTGAAATGGTAGGAAGAGCTGGGGGGCATGGTGAGGGGAAGCCCCTCGTCCTCGGCGGAAAACCCAAAGGGACAGCTTTTCTCCGGGGCAGCCACTGCTGGGGGTCCCTGGAGGTCCACATCCGACTGGAGGTCTTCTGGAGCCGCCGTGCTCTGGTGGTCCAGTTGGTCAGGCGTATCATCTTGTAGTTGCCTCTCTATTTCTAGCCTCATGACGGTGTGGATGTAGTGGGTCTGCACGCGTCTGGAGTTGAACTCTACGCGTCCCTGAATGTTTGCGCAGCCGTCTTTAGTGCAGCCACATGGGAAGTTGGAGTTGTCCATCTGCGAGGCATAAACGGCAGAAGGGTGTGAATTTTTTGTGAAACAATTTGCCATGACCTCGTCTATCAAGAAATATCACGTTTAATAATGCGTGCAAGAGTCCTACCTGGCACTTGATTCCTGCCAGGCTGCATTCACAAGTCTCTGGCTCACAGAAACCCTGGCAATTGCATCCACAGTCCTCCCTGAAGACACGCAGGGCATGCAGCTGTCTCTTCTCCTCTTTGTCAATGTGCTTCACGCCTGCTGCTCGCAGGAGGGCCTGTCTGTGCTTGTAGGAGTACGGCTGCAGGAAGCTCCCATCCTCCAGCTCGGCATCGGTGATGTGGACGTCGGTGTCTGGGACCTGGTCTGCAGTCAGTCGCTCAGATTCTCTCTGGTCAATGGTACCATTGGCTATCAACTGGAAACGGATGGGGAAACAGAGGTTTTGATTGAAAGGTCGACTATTTTCCGTGCACAGACACTAAAATGGGTTTTAAGCAATGCATCTGAATGTTCCAATGTAATTGTGATGTTCCATGTCAAACAAACTTAAACTTAAGTTAGAACTAGAATTCACAAGCGCTCACCTTGTGTCTCAAAGCCTCAAGCTTCTCCTCTCTCCGTCTCTCTCGTAGTCTCTCTCGGCGCCAACTCCGTTGTTCCAGGGCGTGCTCTGCCATCGTGTACCTGCGGAGGGTGCTGTGCCGGTGCGACATGCCCAGACTGGCACCCCCGCGGCTGGGCACGCTGGTGAAGCCCTGGCATCGTGGGAAGTAGAACACCGTCACCAGATCAAAGCGCACATTGTTCTGCCTCCCTTCCAGCGTTGGCCTCTTCAGAATGGACCGGACTGGTGGTGAGAAGAGACGATTATTAATTAATATTATGTCAGTTGATAAAATAAAACATCTGTTGCTCTACTGACAGTAGAAGGATGTTTTTAGACAACATTGTGTGGCTCCCTTGAGTATTCTAAAGCACTCATTATACGTTGTTGTATGATAGCCGATCTACAAGCCCACAACACGTTGCCTTTGCTAATAGGGGTTCCAAAGTGGTTCGCCAGGTGGGCCAGTTATACTCTAGTCTCTCAAGACGGACTCAGCTTGGTTATACTGTGTAGAATAGATAGGAGTAGTAATCTAAAGTTATCTAGGAGCTCCTAGGGGTAGATTGGTTATACTGTGTAGAGTAGATAGGAGTAGTAATCTAAAGTTATCTAGAAGCTCCTAGGAGTAGATTGGTTATACTGTGTAGAGTAGACAGTGCAGGTTGTTATACTGTGTAGAGTAGACAGTGCAGGTTGGCCATTTATGCTGTAGCTCTCCGAGTAGCCACTAGATGGCACACCACAGGCGTCTGGATGTGGCGCTTGCTGCTAGGGTCAATATTGTTAACCATTATGAGTGATAGGAAATGCCAAGATGTGAGTTCATGACAACATTGAGCCATCAAGGAAACAGAGAGAGAAAACAGCTAGAAGTCAAAGCTACGTATAGCAATTTAACCGTCCATCTGTGAATGTGTTTTTTTTTATATATATAACCTGTATTTATATCCACTGGGTAGCAATTGGTATTTTTTGTTTTTAACAGTTAGGTTTCTGCAAATCATCCATCCAACCTTCCCACAAGCTTGAGAATGACCTCTTGTTCCAGAGGTCAGTAAACAACTGAGGCCAGCTGACTAAGCTAGTTTTCAGTTGCTCTTCTGTCTGAAAATGCGACGCTCCGCCCCGGGCCACTGTTTGCTCTGCCACTCGGATGTGAGACTTAGTAGAACACTATGAGGCTGGAGAGTGTGGATTAAATAAGTCTGTTGCTGTCGTGCAACAGAATAACACATAGATAAACCCATTATACATTAGGCCTACCATACTACATGCATTATAACATCCTGAGTGTTAAGTTAACTCATGGCAATGTACAAAATACCACATTTGTTGTCGGAGTTACAAATGGATAAACAACAAATTAAAATGTATCTATATTCCGAGACAGCTTTGAGCTACATAAAAGTTGAAAGATGAATGAAAGATTTTATTCCCGAGATTCAGCACCAGAATTCTCTCTGAAACACGTGGTCATCACCGTGTTGGCTTGTTGTGGTGGACATTTTCAGAGTTAAGGGGTTCTTTGCAAATAAAACATAGTCGTAGTAATTCAGTGTCATATTTTTTTCTGAAGAAAACCTGGAGACAGTAAGTTGGTGTTATATGATCAAAATAAGAACATTATAATAGTGTGTAAAACCAAATCTAAAATGTGCCTACGAAGAAGACATAAAGACACAAAGAAGTCTTTGACACGGATACAATTGTCCCCATGTACGGACAATGTTGATGACCAGCTGCTCTTGTGGTATAGATATTAAATATTTCAATTCCACCACAATTTTGCAGCCATAAGTGCTATATGACACAGTGTGTGTCATGCCGTCTGCAGGTCTGTTCATTTAAAATTTGATACCACTCTCTGTCGTCTGAAGGAACCTTGGTGGTGTTCAAATGGCAAAGGACGATTTTTTACATGAACTGGGATAGACAAAACAGTGGCATGTCATTCTCTGTGTATTATCTGTAATTGCTCTAAGGTTAGCGTTCTCGTATCAGAAACTCATAACAGCTCTGCTGCAGGCTGATAAGAGACGCTCCTAGAACACGCTTATTGTGAATGAACCAGATAAGGAAAATGCTTTGCATTATTTGAAATAAAGGGGTGGGGATATAGAGCTGTTGTGGAAACTTACTGGGTTGACTGGCAGGTGAAGAAGCAGGACCATTAGTTGTAAAGTCCTGGCTAAATTCTGAGGAGCTGCTCTCCCCGTCAGAGTCCCATTCTGTGGAGGCAGGAGAAGGTGGGGACGACGATGATGATGGAGGCGAGGAGGAGTAGAATGGATCTTCATCGTCGACCTCCTCAAACTTTCTTTTTAGAATACCTCTCATGACTCGACGGTGGCGCGTCTTCACTCTGCGTGTACACAAAGCACAAGGACCACGTTGACGTTAACCAAAGCCATTAATTTGAAATGTGCCGATCATCAACAGCTGTAATATTAACTAAAGTAGAAGACAGTGAACACAGTAATAGCAGCACCAGTGCATGCAACCATGTGCATTTTGTCAGTTCTTATTTTCTTTGCTTACCGTCCCAATTTTTGTGTAAAACATTATGCATGTGTCAAATAACATTGCAACAATTATGTAATAATGAAATAACAATGATGGTGCCTCTCCTGCTTCCATATAGCCCAATACCCCACAGAGAAGTAATTGGACACTTCTCCCTTTGTAAGTGACACTCAAAGAGGCAGGTCTTCTGGAGAGCTGATAGATGTCACTCTGCTGGTTAAGCCAGTTCCAGGAGACAGCTTGTTTATGATAATTTAATCTAAAGAGTGATTGAAAGTGATACACCAAGAGTACACACGTGTATACTGAAACTCCCTTTTGGTGTTTTAACTAAGCATTATGTTATACTTTAGCTATTGAAAAATAGCAGATCTGCTATTTTTGAAAAATCGTAAAAATGTGGCACAAATCTTTGCATATATATTCTTTCAGAGCGTACGTTTTTTTAATTTCTACGTCAGGCCTAAACGGGTTAAGCTGAAAACTTAAGACAGCAAAATATATAATAAAATATCCCTTTAACCCCCCCAGTGTAATTAACATTCCAGTGATTCCTCCAGTGTTATTTTTGGTGATGAATATGTGGAAACAGACCGTCTGAGTGAGGAGAATGTTCCAGAAAAACCGGGGGGTTGTAACTTGTTACAAGCTGCTATTTTAGGTCATGAATTGAGGCAATAAATCACGTCTAAAACCACAAAACTTAATGTACAGTATGCAACAAAAAAAATCTGTTCGTTAAAATGGCATATTGAAGAGATTGGTAAAAGAAACTATAAAACAAAACAAAATCTGCTATGGAGATTAAATAACTTTTGCCCTGAGCTGCAACACAAGGGCTTGGTTCATCAGATCTTTGTCCTTGAATGTGCGGGTTAAACGTGTCTTTCTGACTGCACATACTGTATCATCATTCACTCACTCTTGTTTTTGCTTTTCTTCAGATGTATTGCTGGAAGAAAACATCCTTTTACCATGCACGGCCCAGTGCAGATCAAAGGAGTTGACAACAGTGACAGGCCCCCTTGCTTACACTGACTGACGCTGAACTTCCCTGAAGACTAAAGGACAGAAAGAATGTTCCATTTAACAGAAGCAACACGTGTTTGCACGGGGAGGGTGAGTGGCTGGGCTTCTCAAACCTAGAATGCATGCATGATGCATGCACACACACACGTGTCTCTCACACACACACACACACACACACACACACACACACACATGACACAGTACACACACACACACACACACACACACACGTGACACCACCAACACAACAATAACAAAACCACGAGTGGTACAAGAGGCCACTTGGTCATGTCTCCAGTATCTACAACACTACAGTACAGTATAAACTAGTGGTCCCCAAACTTTTTCACCTCAAGGACCCCCAAATTGACACTAATTATCCCGCGGACCCCCATTTGAAATCGTATGCCAGGGACCCCCATAAGAGAAGATTTTTGCGGCTCTAGCAGTGATTTTCAACCATTTTAATTTCAAGGACCCCCAGTTTGACATGGGGGGGGGGGGGGTCTACGGACCCCCATTTAATGATATTTCTATCTCTGGGACCCCCCGATTTATATTGTAAAATCAAAGTTAATTTAACTCAGAGTTAAATTCAACGGGTCCATTTGCACACTGAGTTACAGACCCCATAAGGGTGCATTTGGTTCCAAACTATCATTTAGCTGGGGACCCCCCCTGGAACTCCCTCAAGGACCCCTGGGGGTCCCCGTACCCCACTTTGGGGAACCACTGGTAAACACTACACCTGGTGCTGTTCTCCTCCCAACTGTGACAGGCTGCAATGCCAAGAACAAGCTGTCCTCAAGACAACTCTGCTACTGCTGCCCCATGGTAACCCAGACTTGGCCATTTGGCACACAGAGAGATATATTCAGGCAGGGCTGACAATAAGACAAAGGGCTTCTAGTTGTCAGTAGTAAGCAACTATTTTAACCAATGAGACCACTGTGTGTGTGTGTGTGTGCGCACAGAGGGAGCAGTTTCCTCTTTCTCACGTACAAGGAGAAAACCAGAAAATGACACAGACATCTGTCTCGTCTGTCATCGACATCCACGACTTAGATTTGTCCACGTGACGTCACGGCCCATAGTGCAGCAGCAGACTGGGGAAAGATTTGCCTTATCTCAAATGTGCGGTTATTAAGTATATATGGTAACATTCATCCATTGTGCAGGCCAGTGGTTCCCAAACCTTTTCATGTCAAGGACCCCCAAAATTGACACTAAATATCCCGCGGAACCCCCATTTGAAAAGATATGCCAGGGACCCCCCCATAAGAGAAGAGTCTACGGGCCCCATTTAATGGCATTTCTATCTCCCCAATCCCCAATTGTATTTATATTGTAAAATCAATGTTAATTTAACTCTGAGAGTGTACAAATGGACCCCATTTCTATAAACTCACAGAGTTACAGACCCATAGGGGTCTATTTCATTTAGCTGGGGACCCCCTGGAACTCCCTCAAGGACCCCTCCCTCAATGGAGACGTAGCATATAGGCTACTATAATCCAACAGCCTGACCTGAGTCCCCAGTTGGACCACCTCCCACCAACAGATTATTGCCTTTCTGGTGCACATCCTCACAGAGTCGGATGACTGTATATGTATGTCTTTCTACTAAAAGACACAATAAATTATTCAAACTTCCAAAGCAGTGCACAAGCTGGTGCGGTGCACGTGCACACAGCCACAGGGGGGGGGGGGGGGGGTGTTAATAGTGTGTGTGTGTGTGTGTGTGTGTGTGTGTGTGTGTGTGTGTTTGTGTGGTTTTATGCAGTTTCACAAACATGTCTATAGTATTTCAAGGGGATATTACACATAGTAGTTGTTGTATGATTAATGTATTGAAATGTTTGTATTAACAGATATAGTTGAATGAATGGGTATACATATATACAGTCCAAGGAAGGTACAGGTAGAAAAGCTGCTATAGGAGGATAATAAAGCATGTTTAGGCTACATCAGGGTCCATCATGAAACTTTGGCTACTTCTTATTTAGAATGTAAAACCTTAACCTTAACTTCCCGATGCTGACCTCTTCAACCCTTTCGCTTGAGACACAGGCATGATAATCAGTGTCACCTAATAACCCTAACAATGACAAACATTGTTCTCACTCCTTACCCAGCTGTGTGTGTGGGGGGGGGGGACCAGTTCGTTTCGGTAGAAACCGAGAGCAAAACATGGACACGAATTGATCTACAAGCCCACTACTCACACAGTATAGTAGTTATACCTACAACAGTCACATCGCAAAACGTATTGTGTGCTTGCAGATCGCCTATTTTCGGGCAACAGCTTTTACTATCAAAAACTCAGAGCAAACAAACAAAGTCCGAATCAATGTAGCTACTATCTGTTAAAGTGCCATGATCCATTAGTGTAGCTATACAGCTGTATAAGGGGTTTTCTTTATTTGCAAAACAGCCTAGGCTACATTAGACGGTTATATTAGTGTATATAGGCTACTCAGTACTCACCACGACGGAATCAGCAGCATAATAAATATAAGGAGAGCTGGAAAAGTAAAATATTCTCTCTTGTCTTCTCTCAGCGAAACACGTCTCTCTCTCTCCGCCAGTAAGGTTCTGCTCTCTCTCTCTCAGTGCCCGACCGTTCGAGTCACGGGCAGCTCCATACGCACACACGCACGCACACACTGTGACTGACACACACGCACGCCCACACACACACACACACACACACACACACACACACACACACACACACACACACACACACACACACACACACACACACACACACAGAGCTCTCCCGTAATAGGCTCCTAACAGTACTAGTGGGCAGAGCGCACTTCGTCACAGGAACACTCCCCCCTGTCTGCATGACGCAGGCGGCACGCAGGCGGAGAGAGAGAAGACTGCGTTCTGTTCTGTTCTGTTCTCTGACTGTCTGCTCTGCTCTCTGCGCCGCCTGCAGTTTCCTGTAAATCAAGGTGTTGTCGGGTAACTGTAGTGTTGGAAAATATCCCCTGGGGGTGGGGGGGCGTGCTCAAGAGGAAGCAGACATGGGTGGGCACGATTATGGATTTTTGAGGAAGTGTAATAATCGGTTTGTTACTTTGTTTGGTACCTAAACCAAACTTTGTCATGATGTAAAGGAAGGAATCAAGGATCCTCCCATTTAAATCTTAAGTAGGCCTAGGTTCTTTATTTGTCTCGGACAGCCATGTTGTGACATTGTTTTGTGCACTGCCAGGGACCCCCATTCAAGATTTGTGTTTCACATCGTGACTGTGAGCTTGTAGAACGGCTATTTTCAAATAGCCAACCCAATATACATATAGCCTATATGGGTTAAAGTGGTTAAACTGTTTAATGTTTTTATGCTATGTAGCCTACTGATTTTGCTGCATGCAGGCTGACCGACCCCAAAACCCCCATAAGGACCTCTGGGGCCGTTCCCTGACCCCACTTAATTTGAGAACCACTCAATCCTGTAAAGGATTTAGGATGGCGTGGGCATCCTCTTTTCTTCGTTGTCCTAAATTATCTTGGGTATTAAAAACCCAACATCGCAACTCTTCTATCAGAGCCATCTGATAGAAGAGTTGTGATGTTGAGGGGGCAGAGCTATTTTAAGCATGCGTGCAACATCATGACAACTGTTTTAAAGTATTGTGGGCCCAGATGGCTTCTATATAGATAACTCTTAATGGCTCTGGCCCACACAACGCTAACTGACGTCATAGCGCTGACATCATAGCGCTGACATCACAGATTACTTACTGTATGTCATATCTATAAGGCTTCTAAAGTCTGTATGAATGCGGTGAATTACCACTTCCTACAGATGGCACCTATCTCAACGTCTGCCCCGTACAATGGGCCAGTGGAGGAGGAGGGACCCCCCAGCTCTCCAGGGTCCTCCGTCCGAGACGTCGGGAGCCCCCACAGCCGAGCCCCAAGTCCCTGGCAGGAAGCACAGCATCTGCATGGTGTCCGACTTCTTCTATCCGAATATGGGAGGAGTGGAAAGTCATATATACCATCTATCTCAGTGTCTGATAGAAAGGGGACATAAGGTGGTGATAGCCACTCACGCCTATGGCAGGAGAAAGGGCGTCCGGTACCTAACCAATGGACTGAAGGTCTACTACCTCCCCCTGCGGGTCATGTACAACCAGTCGTCGTTCCCAACCTGCGTCCACAGCCTGCCGCTATTGCGCTGCGTGTTTGTCAGGGAACGCATCACCGTCGTTCACGCACACAGCTCCTTCTCCTGCATGGCCCACGACGCATTGTTCCATGCTAAGACCATGGGCCTCAACACGGTGTTTACCGACCACTCGCTCTTCGGCTTCGCCGACCTGACCTCGGTGCTGACCAACGAGTGTCTCAAAATATCCCTGTGCGACACCAACCATGTCGTGTGTGTGTCATACACCAGTAAGGAGAACACGGTGCTGCGTGCAGCGCTCGACCCAGAGATAGTGTCCGTCATTCCCAATGCGGTGGCCGCCGCAGATTTCACTCCTGACCCGTCTCGGCGCCAAGATGGGCGAATTACCGTTGTAGTGGCCAGTCGACTTGTCTACCGCAAAGGAATCGATCTTCTCGCTGGGATAATCCCAGAGCTCTGCCTCAAACATCCAGACCTTAATTTCCTAATTGGTGGAGAAGGGCCCAAAAGAAAAGTACTGGAGGAAGTGAGAGAGGAATACCAGCTACACGACAGGATCCATCTCATTGGGGCTCTCGAGCATAAAGATGTACGTGGAGTTCTGGTTCAAGGTCACATCTTCCTCAACACGTCTCTGACGGAGGCCTTCTGCATGGCCATAGTGGAGGGAGCCAGCTGTGGACTGCAGGTGGTCAGCACCCGCGTCGGCGGTATTCCCGAGGTTTTGCCAGAGGACCTGATCACTCTTTGCGAACCTACCGTGCAGTCGCTGTGTGCTGGCCTGGAGACGGCCATTGCAAGGCAGCGATCGGGGTCCGTCTCCTCCCCAACGTCCATCCACGCCCGCGTGCGAAGCCTCTACACCTGGGAAAATGTGGCAGAGAGGACCGAAAAGGTCTACGACAGGGTGGCCGGAGAGGAGGTGCTCCCAATGCACAGACGTTTGCTCAGGCTGAGGGCTCACTGTGGCCCAGTGGCTGGATCCTTTTTTGCCTTACTGGCTGTTGTAGACTTCCTGTTCCTTCTCTTCCTGCAGTGGCTCATCCCAGATCAGCTCATGGATGCTGCTGTGGACGCCACTGGACCTCATGGACTGTGGAGACCAGATCAGGTTATGGAGGACGCCACTGGACCTCATGGACTGTGGAGACCAGATCAGGTTATGGAGGACGCCACTGGACCTCATGGACTGTGGAGACCAGATCAGCTCATGGAGGACGCCACTGGACCTCATGGACTGTGGAGACCAGATCAGGTTATGGAGGACGCCACTGGACCTCATGGACTGTGGAGACCAGATCAGCTCATGGAGGACGCCACTGGACCTCATGGACTGTGGAGACCAGATCAGGTTATGGATGCTGCTGTGGACGCCACTGGACCTCATGGATGGACTGTGGACACCAGGAAGTAAGAAAAGTAATCCATAAAGTGCCAAGAAGCCAGTCATGATCAGACCTGAGATCAGATTCTAAAAATGTCTTCTACAGCCTGACAGTTTTCTGAAAAAGCTATGTTTCTATGTCAGTCGTTCTTCGATTTTTCAAAAATAGCAGACCTACAAGCTCGTAGCGCGCCACTCGGTGGCATTATGTTATAGCTAAAGCATAACATAATGCTAACACAAAAAGGGGTTCCCGCCCAAAATGGGCTAAGCTACAGGGATAAATCCAAGCCTCTGCTATTCTACGTGATGTTGACTCCATGCACAATGATGTTCAAGTACAGTTCATTTTTTATGCACCACATCTGGAACAAAAGTCCCAGAAAACTGCAGGCCTGCTGAAACTCTAGTTTTTTTCAACTTTTGTCTTCCTTTTTTATTGTATTCAAATGTTATTTTATAATATAATGTTCTTGTCTTATTGTCTCAATGCTTAACGTGTAAAGCACTCTGAATTGCCTGATTGTCGAAATGTGCTATGCTATACAAATAAACATGTTTATTTAATATAAAGGGGACTAACAGACATCAAGCACTTGATTAACTATTTAAAAGTAAAATTATGTTTAAACCATTGAACTGGGAAACTGGACCACTCCTTTCCTTTCAGTTAAACATAGCGACTATTTTGTTTTTATGTCGTACTTATGTCGTATTGTGAGAGCAACAAAGTATTAGTATAAATCAGTCATTAGGCCCTTTATTTTTGTTTTCCCAATACAGGCTATTATTTAGCTGGAAAAAGCTAAAATCAAAGCCAATCCCTCTTTTTTCAATGACTGAGTAGTTTAGCTGTTAAGAGAATTTCTTGGAATAAAACAGGCTTATCTATTCCTAAAGTGCTTTAGCCTGCCCAAATGCTTCCTGGCAAGTTGGTGACCAGTCAAACTAAATGGTAAATGGTGCATTTATATAGCGCCTTTATCCAAGGCGCTTTACATAGATTGTGCATTACATTCACCCATTCATACACCGATTGCGGCGGAAGCCATACAAGGCACATCGGGAGCAATTTGGGGTTCAGTGTCTTGCCCAAGGACACTTCGACATGTAGACAGGAGGAGCCGTGATTCGAACCGCCGACCCATGGATCATTGGACGACCTGCTCTACCTCCTGAGCCACAGTCGCCCTTGGCCCTGCCCAACCACCCGACCCAGGTAGGTTACAGTCACCTTTGCGAACTCACACTTGTGTAGTGTGTGAATGCATGTGTGTGCATGTTGTATGTATTAACAGAAATGCTGAAAAAGGTGCATGGTGGGAGAAGAGCAAAGGAGAACTGAAAACAACAGAACTGAGGAAAAGCTTATATAGGGCGTCGGCACTGGGCCCAGGTGCCGACACTTGGCTGATTGATCATCATCATCACCTGGCTGATTGATCATCATCATCATCATCCTTAGCTCTGTTCTCCAATCCTCTGAAACACAAGGAGAAAGGGAATTAGGAATAGCAAAACAAATGACCTACAGAAACCATAAACTAAACAAAGTGAATAATAAATAATATATATAAAAAGCTACACCAGACCACCTAATATAAGATACCATACTACAATATAATACCATATCCTATACCATACTATATACAGGGAACTGTCACAGTATAAACACAGAGCTAGGCAAAGCAGCATTCTCTGTCTGTGCTCCATTTGATTGGAATGGTCAGGGGATCTTAGTATAATCTGAATCTGATCGACATTAGGAATTGACTTTAAAGAAGATCCCCTGACCTGGAATGAGCTCCAGAAGTTTAAAGAAATCAGATCTCTGCCTTCCTTGGGTGGCCTTGAGTGTTTAATTAATTCTCTGACTGTCTGTTATAGTTTTTCTCTCTCTCTTCCGATTCATATATTTAATATTGCTGTATTTAAATTTGTATTGTTTATTTTGTGTTCTGTTACCTCGGCTATGTTGAAAATGAGGGCCTGCCCCTGGAATTGTACTCTTGAGTTTAAATAAAGGTTATGATCATGATGATGAGTTCAACAGAAATTAATTTATTTCAGCAATGTGATTTACAGTGGCACACAACCCAAACCTTGCAGAATATATAAATGCTCTTTCCATATTTTATAGATACGGTAATTCAAAAAGGACCAGCTCAACTAATGCAGAACTGTCATGTTTTCCTTAACACTTATTGATTGATTTTCAACATGTTCAACTAAATTTTATTTCTGATCCGCTTCTCATGGCAATCGGCTTTATGCAGCACTTTTAGTACAGTGGCCATGATGTTACATAACTTATATTTATTCTGGCTGCCTCTCAGGTTGCTGCCATCGGCTCTTGTGGCCCACTTTCTCTGTCAAGCTGTGCCAGTAATGACCTACATACAGAAATGTACTGACAAAGTTTGACAAAGCTAGAGGCAGGCAAAGCTGTGCGTGCTCCAGTTACTCAGGCTTTGGATACTGTAAAGGGCTTGATCTTTTTTTTCCCAGAATTGCCCTGTCCATGTTCCTGACGGGAACAGCCAGGAAGTATCTGATGGACGGTGTCATGTATTGTCACCTCACCTCCCAATCAGCCCGTAATCTAAGGTGAAAACCGGAGGCAAGTCCTGTTAGATAATGGAGGCTATTTTATGTGTGGATAATGGAGGCAATTTTATTATGTATGCGTGCTGTGAGAAACATTATGACATTATTTCATGGCCCTGTTCCGATTAAAAAGATAATTCCTCATGCCTAAATGTTCTTCCTGTGTTTGCTGAGTGACTCAGTGACATCGTCATGTTTCATCAATACTAATAATACAATGGGAAGTGAGCATGATTCACTCTTGAGTTTGACACTGAAATAGACTTCATGACCAATAGAGATGACGTTCAACACCTCCCACCCGCTCTCTCTCTCTCCTTCCGTCTGTGAAAAGAGAACTGTGTATCTTGTACCCCTACTCCAAACTCCCCCAGTTGTGGAGCTGTCAAAAGGACGCATGAGTTGGCTTCGCTTTACATAGCCTGCTCTCTGATGTCATACATCGGTAGCCATGGTGATGATGAGAGCAAGCATGGCCCAGTGGCTGCAGTTATTAGAAAGATTAGAAAGAACAGGAAGCATTGTTGGCAGAAAAGACAGTGGGACGTCATGCTAATATTGACGTCATCATCATATTCATCATAAACGTCTTCATCTTTTCCCACTGTTTTCGTCACCTTCATTATCTTCATCTATATCCGCTGTGTATCAGTACGTGTCTCTCAATTGACTTGGTCTCATTGAAACACCTCTGGCAAAATCGCTCAAGGCTCCACAAATTGACCAACAGGAATCAGGATAGTCTTCTTACTGTTAAAATCCCAATCCTGAATTACAGCACGGGTCCTCTGTCAAAACACCCATTCTGGGCGGGAACCCCTTTTGGTGTATTAAGCATTATGTTATGCTTTTAGCTATTGATAACAGATATACAAGCTCATAGCGCGGCACTCGTCTGCTATTTTTGAAAAATCGTGAAAATGTGGCGCAAATCTTTGAATATATATATTCTTTCAGAACGTTTTTAACTCAAATCTTTGCTTCTGGGGGGTCCCTGGAACAACATATTTTGAGATGGGGTCGGCGGCCAAATACATATTATTCTAGGGGTCCTTGACATTAAATAGTTTGAGAACCACTGACATAGAAACATAGGTCTTTCAGAAAACTGTCAGGATTTAGAAGACATTTGTAGAATCGTCCTCAGGTCTAAATGGGTTAATAGCTGTGTTTACATATAAATGTCTTTTCACACCACTTTTGATACAGGGCTAACAGTGTATCATGGCTAAGAATGCCAAAAGTGATTGGTCGGAATGTGATGATGTATGATGATTAGAGCACCCCTCACTTCACACGAGTGTGATTCTTTTTCTGGACTGGTCAACAATACCTATGAATGTTGCTGTGAGTGAGTGTGTGCGCGCGTGCGCGAGTGAGTGAGTACCGCAAGGTTGTCAGTTCAAACCTGGGCTCCCCCAGAGTTAGTGTTGAAGTGTCCTTGAGCAAGACACTTAATTGCTCCTGATGTGCTGGTTGGTGCCTTGCATGGTTTCCGCCGACATCAGTGTATGAATGTATGTGTGAAATGGGTGAATGTAATGCACAATATATGTAAAACGCACTATATAAATGCACCATTTACCACACACCATATGGGCAAGCCAGTTGGCCTAACAACAACTAGCCCAGGAAAGAATATACAAAATAACATATCTATTGTGGTCTAGCATACTAGGTTTTGACCTAGTATGACCTAGATGAACTCTAACAACTTTAAACAAGTCTTTAGTTGCAAGTTAAGGTGTGTGTGTGTGTGTGTGTGTGTGTGTGTGTGTGTGTGCGTGTGTGCGTGTGTGTGTGCGCGTGTGTGTAGAGGTGCGTGCATGTGTGTGCGTGCCAAATTTCCACCAGATAGGTATATGAGTTCACTTTCATTCGTCTCCTTTGAAAGGAGCATCAGACAAAGACTGTGGGTAAAGTTTCACATCAGTGACACCTTAAGTGATGCGTCACGTCAACTGCAATTGCTTTGTGTGCAGGTGTCATTTCTGGCGTTGGAAAAAGAGACTTCCTCAAACACCCCAATGGAATATCTGGAGTTGACCATGTGCCAAACTGTGCATCGTGGGCTAATCCCTGGCCCACTCCATAGGTGAGAGATATAATAATAATAATAATCTTTATTGTCCCGAAGGATATTCATCTTCACAGGTCTGTTCAACACCAACAACAAAAACAACACAGAAAAACATGAGTTCCCCACTGTGTACAGAACCATCTTATCGGCGGGGGAGTTTGTTTAATGCCGCGATGACTGAGGCATTAAACATTAAATATCACTTCATCCACGACCACTATAGGGCTACTTCTGCTATTCCACTGCCTTAATAATAATAATAATAATATTAATAATAAACTTTATTTATAGAGCACCTTTCGTGACATAGAAATGCAGCGCAAAGTGCTTTACAGAACAAATAAATAAATTAAAAAATAAAAGCAGAATGAAGCAAAAATCAATAATAGCATAAAATAACATTGAAAAGAAAACATGACATGAATAACATAAAAAACATAACTAGCTGGAGAGATACAAACTCAGCCAAACATAACTAGCAGGAGGGAGATACAAACTCAGCCAAGTTTTAAAAATGTCTACAGAAGCTGCCTGTCTAAAGTGCCGGTGGAAGTTTATTCCAGGCCGTTGGCCCGTAGAAGCAGAAAGATGCTTCACCGTATTTCTTAGACGTCATTCCCTTTAGGCACCTCGAGCAGTCCAGCAGTGGCGGACCTGAGGGGGGCGGACATATTTAGGCAGGCTTGTCATGGAGATAGGAGGGTGCATCTGACTAAATAATGATGACATCTGACTAAACAAAAATGACATCTGACTTTAGTCAGATTACCGTATTTAACTGTGGTGTAAAGTCTGTATAGTGTGTTCGCTGAGATTACAGCTACTATGTGGGACGGTGGGACTAGCGCCCCTCAAAAACTATCTGTCCTGTCCTTACTTTACCTTTCTCTCTCTTAGTCTTGTTGACAGTTTTGAAAGCCATAGTATAACTAGTTTATGCAATTACCATCTTCGACTGATTTTATTTATTGCTTGCATGTGAGCAGAGGCAGCACATGCATGTAGCAAGAAGCTCATCCTGTGTGACTGGTTATTTCCTCGTGACAATGAAACTGTTGTTGACATCAGCTAGAGTAGTTGTGACCTTTTTCTGCAAACCAGCGGCCTGGGGTGACTCAACAGGGAGTCGTTGGACACAAAGAGAATTTTGTATTAATGCTCAATCCTGCACATTACATGGAATGCTGATTCTGAATACGGCGACCAGATGGGATCCCTGTCCCTTTGGCTGTTATGTTAGTGTGTGTGAACTTTAAAGTCTCTTAATGTTGTCTTTGGTTGAGTCCAGCTCGCTTGTAGCCCCCAATGGAGAACAGAAGTCTATCGTATAAAGGTAGACTATTCTATTGTCCAATGTCCATGCAGGGCTAACGGTGCTGATTGATTGATTGATTGATTGAAGTACAGAGAGGATTTATAATAACCCAAGAAAGCACTATATGGCTTGTTTCCATTTGGGTCCTTCTCATTCAATTCATTTGAACATTTAATGACTTACATGACTTACAAGTCAATCAAGTGAGGGGCGCTCTTATCATCATACATCAATACATCACATTCCGTGCTCAGCCAATCGAATCATCACAAATGTCATTCCGGCCAATTACTTTAGGCTTCACTTCACTTCACTTTTATTTCTTCATGAAAATTACTGAAAAAGATAGTTTGCAGAATTACAGTACATTTCAAGCACAAACTCAATACAAAGACTGTTAACTGTGAGTGGACGACCAAGCATTAGGCCTACACTTGTTTACAAGAGGGTCCACCATGTTCAATTCATCAAAGGGACCCCCTGGAACTCCCTCAAGGACCCCACTTTGGGAACCACTGATCTAATACTACAGGCCTACTGCCTACATACGGTCCACCAACAGCACAGTTAGGCCGGCCTGGCTATCACATGATGCGGATCCATGTGAGGCATTGCAACGGAAGGAACCGTTCTGTTCCCTTAGTTCATTGCTGCTGCTGGTGAAACAAGAGAGGCGAGAGAACATCATGATGACTTTGTGCAGTAGACTATGTAAGTAATAGTATATGAGTATGGGCCACCATGGCTACAACTAATTCTTACATAATAAATGCACCAAACTATAAGTCTACCTGCAAACCGGAGTCGAATGTCACTTAAGGATTGCATTGCCAAAAATAAATCTTGTGTGTGGATTAGAGAGCATTTCGGCATTGAGCCAACAACATTACTGTGTTGTTGTTGTTGTGTCTGTTGTGTGTAAAGCTGATCGCTACTCTATGTATAAAGTGCTACTAGTGGGGATGGGATTACTAAACAAACATGACTTGCTTTGTCAACAAGCACGTCTGACTCTGGAAGTATAAGCATGTTACTCTGTCGCCATCTGCTGGTTGGTCGCTTTTTAGAGCGTTGTCTACTCTAGTCTAGATTTAGAACTGTGGTTCCCAAACCTTTTCATGTCAAGTTCTCAAGGTCCCCCAAATTGACACTTATTAGCCCGCGGACCCCCCCCATTTGAAAATATATGCCAAGGACCCCCCCCCCCCCACAAGAGAAGATAGCAGTGATTTTCAACCATTTTCATTTCAAGGACCTCCAGTTTGACCTGAATCTATCTCTGGGAGTCGGGACCCCAATTTATATTGTAAAATCAAAGTTAATTTAACTCTGAGAGTGTACAAATTGAACCAAATGGACCCGTTGGTAAGGGTTAATTTGGCTTGGTTTAAATATCTAATAATAAGGGCCCATTTGGTTATCAACTCTCCATCATTTAGCTGGGGTCACCTGGAACCCCCTCAAGGACCACTGGTACCATGGACAGATTAATTGAACATGGAGGACCCTGAAACAAGTCTTCTAGTGCTTTTTATGGTTTTATCCACTTTAATTAAAATTTCAATCAATCAAATCACTCAAAACGAGGAGAGTATTATTTACCACTTACCACCAGTAGAGGGAGCAACACCCAAGCGGTTAGGGTTGTGAGTGACGTCCTCCTTCAATGAAGTGAAAAAGAGTAGTTTGTAATATTATTTTACAGGCTGCCGCAGTTACACACAGCCTAGTTCCAACTAGGCTGTGTGTAATCAGCGATGCCCCGTGCAGTATTTTCGTCGCCAGTTTGTTGTAGGCTATACTTATATAGAATGATAAGGAGACGGGAGAACAGGTAATGAATGCACTGTTTACTCTGAACATAGATTGTAGGCTACATACAGGGAAGTGGGTGTGTACACATCACTGACAGCAGGGCATGACGGGAACACAACAAACAGGGCTGTCAATATAACATATCGATTGATTGAATACTTTATTAACAAATTATCAAATGGCATGTGTAATTCTGCAGAATATAGTCGTGACAAGTCGTCTATATAGTAGTCTAGTAGTGGTTTGCAACCCTTTTCATGACAATTAAGCCATAAGGTCCATTATTTATTCGGCATTTATTTCGAGCCACGGACCACCTAGCCCTAGCACTGGACCAGGGCTACGGACCACCATGAGATTTATGGTGGTCCGAAAACTACCAAAACTACCAAACTTTCGTTGGATAAGATTTTGTCCACAAAGAGAGAAAACAGGCAAAAAGTTGACCACAATAACAATTCTTCTACATTCTCTAATAATTGTTTAGACTTCTTATAAATTAAGTAGGCTAGCCTATAGCCTAAATGCACAGTCATTAACAATAATATAACTCTTGAGAGCGTAAAATGAAACCAAATGGTTTAAATTTACACACTCAAGACAAGAGTTAAAGATCTAGTAAGGGTCCATTTGGTTAGCAACTCTCCAAGCTGGGGACAGGGCCGAAACCCCTCCTTAGAGGCAGCGGTGGCCGAACGGTTTGCGGAGCGGTGTTGATATCGGAAGGTCGCTGGTTCGTATCCCCGGACCTTATCGTATCGTATCCCTTGGACAAGGCATTGAACCTCTACCATGAAATGTTCTATGAGCAGCTGGGCCTGGCTGTAAACAAGTTCTTGAGCTTAGTCCAGTTGCCCTGGGTAAACATAGTACCTTTCCTTTCCTTTCCTCCTCAATGGTGCATGGTCCCCGGACCCCTGGTTGAAAACCACGGGTCTATATAGTGAGTGAGCCGCTTTCAATCTCGTGATCAAAGTTCAAAGTGAAATGTAATCCGTGCATCCATCATGTGATGTTACATGTACCTAATCGTGCACACTCCCTCCCTCCCTCCCCCGAGCCTCGGTGATGCTCAGGGGGAAGACCCCTCAAGGGCACATTTGGCACCACGTTTGCTCCCCTGCTGCGCAACTGCGCGCCAGCCTGTTTATACGGACGGTGCGAGGCTGCCTTGGAGAAGCTTTCTCTTCCATGGATCCATGATGGAAACAAGGATCGATTCGAGGCTAATAGGATGGATTCGTTTGGGTTTTTTAGATGACAATTAAGTTGCCATCATCACACGTAACTGTAACTGTGGACTGTCTAAAATAAAGGAAACGGAAATTTAATTAATTTGGACGGACGTCACTGACTGTCAACTCTTACTCAAGTGATAACAACACAGTCGGTTTTCTCTCCACAAGAACACTGCCCCCCCCCCCCCCAACTATTTTGATTGGAGTAGCTATTGGTTGATTATGAATTGGATTATTTTTCCACCTGAAAAGAAGTCATGGATTTTGCACGGAATATTTGTCTCTACTTACATCTAAATGTCGAAGAACAAAACTCTGGAAGCTGTGCTTTAAATCTCGGAGTTTCACATGTAAGTCCTATCCTTTAATAAACGTTACCATAATTTGGCCTATGATGAAAAATAATAAAATATGTTTATTGTCACACATATGTATACATGAACTGAATAAAAACATAAATAACAGTGCAAACCCCATGTAAAATGTTATTTAAAAGGTTTAAAACAAAGTAACAACAAAGTAATTTCAGTATTTCAATACAAGTAGGATTCAGTCAGGAATGTATAAATGACTACTGTGTGTTTGTTACCTTAGCAGCAGCAGATGGAGTGTGCGTGTCTGGAACAGATTGTAACTGTGTCCTCCTCAGTGTCTCTGTTGGTTTGTTCTTCTCTGTAACAGTAATGTAGACCTCATCAAACCCTGTAACTCAAGACACGCTCCATATATGGCCAGTGCACGCGACCTCGCCCAGGTATCTTCTCGCACTGGTATATCATAACGCGTGGAACAACCTGTGCACCGCTTGACCACAGGTCTGGCTCCAACTGTACATTAAGGTGAAATGGGAGAGGGGTCATTGCAACAACCAATTACATGATGTCACTCGATTCAACAAATAACACAAATGGCACCAGATAAAGCTACAAACGCATTAATCTACCCGTGGTGGGGAGTTGACTGGTTAATCTACCCGTGGTGGGGAGTTGACTGGTTAATCTACCCGTGGTGGGGAGTTGACTGGTTAATCTACCCGTGGTGGGGAGTTGACTGGTTAATCTACCCGTGGTGGGGAGTTGACGTGGTTGAGGAGCCCCTTGGCCTCCTACCGCCAGTGTTGATTTTGTCGACTAATACTATGATGAAAAATGTTGCCGACTACCTTTTTTCACTGACAAAAACTACATCAAAACTAAGCCATGATGACTAAAACTATGACTAAATATGCGACGCGTTGTGAGCTTGTAGATCGGCTATTTTCAGCAAGCGTAAAATCAGTCATTAGGACGGCATCAAGGCCCACCCAAATACATTTCAGTCGACTAGATCAACTGTAGATTTAGTCGACTACAATCTTATGATATATAGTCGACTAAAGCTAGACTAACACTAAATCATTCCAGGTGACTAAAATGTAACTAAAACTAAATGAAAACTATTCAAGAGACTGTGACTAAAACTAAAATCAGAATTTGCTGTCAAAACCAACACTGCTGGGGAGGGGAGGACAGTTAAAGGACCACTTCACCACTTTTCAACCTATCTTCATATAATAGGTCCTCACTAATAATCATGAAAAAAAGGGTGCAATTTTTTACTACTCGGTCTGTGTCTCATAGGAGGGCTGTGGGCAGTTCAGAAACTGTCTTCCAGTGACATCATCGATGGGGAATACAAGCTAATAGAAACTGCAGGCTTTCTATTCCTGAAAAGTTGCAATGCGAAAATGGAAGCCATCGTTCTCACGATAATGAAAATCGAAATATTTTTGTAAAAAAAATAGTGTTTAAAAAAAAAATCTGCCTAATGATGATGTCACTGGAAGACGGTTTCTAAACTGCCCGCAGCCGTCCTATGAGACACAGACTGAGTAGAAAAAAATCGTGCCATTTTTTCATGATTTTCAGTGAGGACCTATTATATGAGGATAGGTTGAATAGTGGTGAAGTGGTCCTTTAAGAGTTTAAAGTGCCTTGCTCAGGGACACTTCAACACACAGATCTGGGCCAGGAGACAAACCCTCTGATTACCAGGCGGCCTCTCTTTACCCACTAAAAGTCTAATGTGATGGTGATGCTAAAGAGCTAAATTTGTCACCGAGCGCATATAGGCGGGATGTCTTATCAATGTTATCATGGCTCTAGTCTCTGTCACTCAAGCAAAGCGCCAAGTGCAACGATGCACTCGACCTGGATATCCACCAGCCTGTATTCATGCCGCGACTTCTTTGGCCAAAGTCCCAGTATACTGTATGTATATGCACATGTATTCACTCTCCCATTACGGTCAGAGAGGATGTGTCATGGTGGCCATTGGGCAGGATTCACCTCACGGACCGCCCGGGGAGAGCAAAAGCGGTGTTGTTTTTGGCAGCACATTTTTATTTTAGTTTTAGTCACAATCTCTTGAATAGTTTTCATGTAGTTTTAGTCACATTTTAGCCACCTGGAATGTTTTAGTTTTAGTCGACTAAATATCGTGAGATTTTAGTCGACTAAATCTACAGTTGATTTAGTCGAACAAAATGTATTTGGGTGGGCCTTGATGCCGTCGTAATGACTGTTTTTTCACTTGCTGAAAATAGCCGATCTACAAGCCCACAACGTGTCGCAGCGCAACACGTTGGGGGTGTTATTTTCAGCTTGCAACTAATTGTAAAATGAACATTTTAGTCTAGTTTTTATTTGTTGATGAAATTGTCAGTATATTTAGTGTTAGTTTTAATCATCATATCTTAGTTTTCATTTAGTTTACATTTTTGTTTTCGTCAGTGGAAAAAGGTAGTTGATGAAAAGTTTTTATCTTAGTTTTTAGTCGACGAAATCGAGGAAAGCTCCCGTGCGATACGGGCCCGGAACCTGGTGTTGTTCAACATGCAGTCCAGCTACAACCTTTAACCTTTGGGTTTGACCTGCTTTATGCGGTGTTCAGTCCAGCTATAACCTTTAACCTTTGGGTTTGGCCTGCTTTATGCGGTGTTCAGTCCAGCTATAACCTTTAACCTTTGGGTTTGGCCTGCTTATGCGGTGTTCAATCCAGCTATAACCTTTAACCTTTGGGTTTGGCCTGCTTTATGCGGTGTTCAGTCCAGCTATAACCTTTAACCTTTGGGTTTGACCTGCTTTATGCGGTGTTCAGTCCAGCTATAACCTTTAACCTTTGGGTTTGACCTGCTTTATGCGGTGTTCAGTCCAGCTATAACCTTTAACCTTTGGGTTTGGCCTGCTTTATGCGGTGTTCAGTCCAGCTATAACCTTTAACCTTTGGGTTTGGCCTGCTTTATGCGGTGTTCAGTCCAGCTATAACCTTTAACCTTTGGGTTTGGCCTGCTTTATGTGTCTTGAGTCGGTGTTCAGGGGGAAACGGCTACCATGTCTTTGCTGTCGGGAAGAAACCTAACTCCTGAACTCCAAAATGTTCATTTTTCAGGAAATGAAAAGTATACATTTAATACCGCCTCATCAAAGGTGGTATTGTGACTTTATATATTGTCAATATGTGTTTGTGTGTGTGTGTGTGTGTGTGTGTGTGTGTGTGTGTGTGTGTGTGTGTGTGTGTGTGTGTGTGTGTGTGTGTGTGTGTGTGTGTGTGTGTGTGTGTGTGTGTGTGTGTGTGTGTACTTTAAGCGCATATTTAGACCATGGCTCATAGACTAGATCAGTGGCCTGGAGCCAGTTGCACCACCTCACCCTATAAATTCAAACTTAGCCTAGTTATAGATTAAATGGCTATGCATTGTATAGGCATACAGTAATGCATAAGTGTTGCACCACCTTAGTGTGAAGTGGTGCAACTGGCTCATGTGTTTTAGGGTGTCCGCTGTACCCTGAGACTGGGAGGTTTAGCGGGGTTCAATCCTTGGCCGAGTCACAGCAAAGACAATAATAATACTAGCCAGTGCCTCCCTTCGTGGCTTTCAGCATCAACAATTAGATTGGGGCTAAATCCCTGCAACATACCAGCTTCATCTCCAGGGGGATTTACTTGTATCAAGTTGCCTTCCACACTGTGGACACAGGAGATGTGTGGGTCACATGACTTGAATCAGGAAACGCTGGTTTCCAAATTTGCTACGTTTTACTTACTAGCAAAATGTCAGATATCACATATCAACCAACACATTAGATGATAGTTTCACTACTCAACCTCTCTTTTTCTTTCCCTGCAATTCCACACTGCATCGCACCCACAGCTGTAGCTAAACACTTGGACAGGAGCATCAGGATGAAAAGATGGCAGCCATGTTGTTACCAACGGGTCCTGATGGCTTGCGGCGGTTCACTCGCGAATCCCTGGCTGCCCTTGAGCAGCGGATTGCGGAGGAGCAGGCCAAGAAGGCCAAGGATCACCAGGAGGATCTGGGTGACGTGGAGCACTCTAAACCCAGGGCGGACCTGGAGGCTGGCAAGCAGCTCCCAAGAATCTATGGTGATATCCCCCAGGGACTGGTTGGGGTCCCACTGGAAGACATTGATGCTTTTTACTTCAAGAACAAGAGGGTGAGTGTGTATGTGTACAGAGAGAGAGAGAGAGAGGTGATGTTGCAGTGGTGAAGATATTGGTGTATATGTCCATATCATGCATGCATGTGTACTGCATACGTCTACCTAGATTCAAGATTCAAGATTCAATAATTTATTTGCCATGTCAACAAGTTGATAGGAATTTGTCTTGGTTCATACTCAACATATACAGACAACCATAGATACACAAACAAGAAGGACAAGTACAATACAAAAACAAAAACCAGCAGCATAGGAAATTACATCCAGTTTTTTTAAAGTGCTATATGCATGTACTATGAGTTCAGATGTCTAATGGCTACAGGGTAAGTGCTATCCCTGAAGCGACATGTAGAGCTCTGGATACTTCTATATCTCCTGCCTGATGGGAGGAGATTGAAGAGGTGATGTGCAGGATGGGAGTTGTCTGCAATGATTTTATTTGCCTTCCTAATTATTCTGGTGGAATAGAGTGAGGAAAGTGTAGGGAGGCTGCATCTTATGTTTTTTGATGCGCGACGTACTACTTTTTCCAGCTTTAATTTGTCTTGAGAGGTTGTGTGACCAAACCAGACAAGCATGGAGAAGGTAAGAACACTTTCAATAGTGGCCCTATAGAAGTGAGTCATGGCTGCTTGGCTGACTTTGAACTTCTTAAGCTGCCGCAGGAAATAGAGACGCTGGTGTGATTTGCTTATTATGAGACTGGTGTTAAGATCCCATGATAAGGATTCATGGATGGTGGTCCCTAGGAACCGGAAGGAGGAAACTCTTTCTACCTCTTCCCCATTGATGAAGAGGGGGGGGAGGGGACACGATTTATTTTTCCTAAAATCTATGAACATCTCTTTGGTTTTAGAGATGTTTAGAATCAAGTTGTAACTCTCACACCATCTCACCAGCTCCTCTACTGCTCTGCGGTAGTCGGTTTCAACCTCGTTGGTAATCAGACCCACTAAAGATGTGTCATCAGCAAACCTATACATCATAACTGTACTAAAGTGAGATTGTACCTACAGTATGTTATGGCACAACCATGGTTATGAATATGCAGTATGTGCAAGGACATGCTCATGTCTATCTGTGCACATTGGTGATGGTGCAGGTGAGGTGATGGTGAGGTGATGGTGCAGGTAATCTTTATAATCTTCTTTAACCAATTTTAAATCAGATTGTGCTGGCAGAGATAACCAATGATATTACAGGGTAAGCCTTATGATAGGTGAGTTATTTCAACTGGGAAATCCTTTTTCAGTGAACAAGTGTCATGGGAGACGATGAGTTGTGCGATGTACTGTACATGTTGCACAACACATATTGTGCGCAGAAGCAGAAATTAGGCATTAGTGGGTACTGAAATGAGATCAGCAAAGTTTTGATTCGCAGAGATCAGGTTTCCACGCATTAATGCGGTGCTTATGAAGAGAGAGACAAATGGATGTGGCAGTAATTCTCAGAGCCTCTTTGTTGTGGCATGTGATGCACTGCTGGTTGGGAGGATTATCCAAAGACAAATAAATATTTAAATACCGGTACATGCCACATCTGTTCGGCAAAAGGTTCAGCCTGCTTTGGAGTTGCCCCCATTATCTCGGCTGGCCCTGCGCTATGGTGTCATCCCACTGTCGTCACTATGTTGACATCGGTGCACTGCTTTCTTGGAGACAACATTGATTACATTTAAAGTCAACACAGATGGTAGACGGTGTGTAGAGACTCAAGACTGAAGCTTTTTTAATCCTGGTCTCTAAACTGCCTCCCCCTGGCCAGCCGGGACGCCTGATGGAGGGGAAAGGAACTGGTTGGAGTGTTTTGTTCCTTCCACGCGCTATACGTCCAACCAGGGAAACTCTCCCCTGTCAGGTGTAAAGGAGCAACTTGGACACTCATGCATGAAGGAAGCATGAGTTCAAGTCCGTTGCTCTCCCCAGGTTGGCGGAGGGTGTGTAGAGCCCAGGATCACATTAGATAATTGACACAGGGGTGAAAAATGGGTTACAAAATCGTGGGATAAAAATTATAATATATATATATATATATATATACTGTATATATGACTGAAGCTTTGATATCACTGCTTCCGTCATAAATGAAAGAGGTGAGTTCAGAGGTGCTTTCATGTGTGGACCCTGCCTTTCATTCAATTATAAACTTTTCACTCAAAGTGTATTATGAAAGAACACTGTGTGACCTTCCTTTGTGGCCTTCATTTAAACACAGTCCCCCAGGGCTCTATCTATACTTGATCTGCAAGCTAGCGAGATAATCTTTTCTTTGCCAAATGTTTGGCCCCTGGATATGGATGAGATGGTTCTAGTGATTTAAAAAAGGTGCCATAAACAAAGTAGTACTTACTTGCTCATCCCAGCATGGTACAGTAGTATGCATCTCAGTTGCTATACAGTACACAATATTATGATTATTATTGTGTGAGAGGGAGGATGACTGATTTAACCTGTTGTGCCTTGATCAAGTCCATGCACAACAGGTGCGCAGCCACACCCAGCTCTGAGTCCAGTTCTAGGTGGGACTGCTTAAATCAGTCATCCTCCCTCTCACATATTGTTATAAGAGGTAATGTCTTTATTGTCTTATACTAATGACTTCTCTTTCTGTGTGCCCTGCAGACGTTCATAGTACTTAACAAAGGGAAGGCCATCTTCCGATTCAGTGCCACGTCCGCACTTTATATATTTGCTCCGTTTCACGTCATCAGATTGATCGCCATAAAGGTTCTAGTCCATTCATATCCTTTTCTGGTTGGTTATCGCTGCACACATGTTGTGACTTTTCCCACCACTGCCTGTGCGTTGATGAAATGACTGGTCCTACTGCTATAGCATAAAATAGTGATGTAATCAGTTGTACAGGGAAGTGAGCCAGCTTGATTTTTAGGATGAGATAACACATTACTTGTTACTACATTAATTATTTGTTGATGGATATATTTACAAAATCAGGTGTAAGGGTGCAGTCACACCGAAGTCTAAAGGCCTATTCATAGTCTGGATTTTCGGTGGTGAGGTGACCACCGCTCCGGTGGTGAGGTGACCACCGCTACGGTGGTGAGGTGACCACCGCTACGGTGGTGAGCTGACCACCGCTCCGGTGGTGAGCTGACCACCGCTCCGGTGGTGAGGTGACCACCGCTCCGGTGGTGAGGTGACCACCGCTCCGGTGGTGAGTTGACCACCGCTCCGGTGGTGAGGTGACCACCGCTCCGGAGGTGAGCTGACCACCGGAGCTGAAATAACGTTGAGCGGTGGTGAGTAAAAACGGAGAGAAGGGCTGGAGCGGTGGCGGTGGTTTGCTCTTCACCGCGGCTCAGTGACATCATGTTGTAGTTCGGTGGTCACCACCGAAAATCACCACCGAAAATCCAGACTATGTATGAGCCTTTCTTCTACCTATGAGGGCGGATTCTGCCAATGCTTTTCAATGGGAAAGAAGCATTTCTTTTGCAGAAATCCTTCTAATGGGAACATTGAAAAGCATTGGCAGAATCCGCCCTCATAGGCAAACTCAAAGCTCTGTGTGAACGGCACCGCACCCTAATGCAATAGTTTCTCCATGCTGTTCTGTGAAACAGGCTGAAAAGAATAATGCTGACACAATGAGCTTTTGGTATTTTTTATTTTGTTTTCAAATTATAATAGTATTTCAAATATGCACTGCAGAATATGTGATGTGATTCTGAGAATAGTACGTTGGTGGGTTTTCACAACAGTTCACCTTCTTTTCATTTACTTAGAAGTTGACATTTTTGTGTATGCTCAGTATAGTGTAGTAAAGCATAGATTTAATTTAAATTTAAGCAATACACAAAATGTATTAAACTACACAAGCAACAAAAGTAACGCACTCTCATAATACACTACTTGCTTACTTTAGTCACATAAGCCAATTTCTGTTATTTACCTTTTCCATTGGATTTTTCTGTAGTCCTATTTTTTTTAAAACAGCTTTGTTATGTTCCGCTGTAGCATCAGAAACCAAATCCCCTGATAGTCATCTTTTAATCTCCAAATTGTCATAAGAGCAAAAGGAGATTTCACTGCACGTGACGTCTGTGCTGCAGCACTTCTAGTTTCATCAGACAAAAAATATCAGACCCGTCTGAAGTGAGTGGCACTGTACTGTACTGTACTATATTTATCTAAGCTTATGTAGTTTGATCAATTTCTATTATCCATTTAGTTGTGTAATTACTTTGGCAAATAAGGATATACTTTAGCCAGGGCTTGACATTAAGGCTTGCATGTGCTGTTGTCCGGGAAAACTAATATTTCCGCATTAAAATGTTACTTGTCCATTGGGACAAGTGACTCTTGGTTTCATGTTTTCTGAGCCAACAATATTGTCTGACATTATTATGGATAGGACTGATCTATTGTATGGCTGTGTATTTGGAATACATGAAATGTATATATAAGATCACAGCCATTCTAGGGCTATTAACTTGTAAACTGAGAATAATTATCTAATATTTAAACATGTATTCACCAAAACCAACTTACAGTTAGTTGATTTAAAATGTATTTGTGTGCTCGTGTTCCGGACAAGTGAGGCTTTGTGTCCGGACAAGTGAATGGGAAATGTACTTGTCCGAAGAACAAGTGCCTCAAAAAGTTAATGTCAAGCCCTGCTTTAGCCATTTGTGCATCTTGATTGAATGCAATTGGCTGTTTTTTTTGTACACTCTGCTTTGTTTCAAAGACAAATCCATAACACAAAGCATACAGAGACTGCTGTGGTGCAACGGTAGATAAATGACATTGATTGATTATGGTTATTGAATTGTTTTCATGATGCACTTTTCCTTAACACCTTTTCACATTGTTCAGCCTGTTCATAATGTTCACAATTCTGACCAACTGTTGCTTCATGGCGATGTCTGATCCACCACTATGGACCAAGTACCTGGAGTAAGTGTTAACCTTCCCTTAGTTTCCTACTCATAAACAAGCCTCTAAGGGCCGATTCATACTCCTATTTTACCGCTGTGTCGGCGCTGTAGTGCCGAAATGATTTCGGCTCGTCAGAAATTTTCAGTAGCACCGAAGAGCCGACTTTAGGACGGTACCTGCCCCCCGAACCTCAAATGACGACACATTGTAGGCTCTACAGCGCCAAACCGACTTTTATTCGGCTCTAAAATAGGAGTATGAATCGGCCCTAAGGCTTCATCTATCATTTGTTGCACAACAGAGTTGCTCACTTAACATATTTTAGCAATACATTTGTCAATAAACTGAGTTAGATTAATTTTAATGTTGAGTTTTACCAGGGTTTGTTGCCTTGTCAGTCATGACTCATGATTGGGGACTCATTTGACATGTAAGTATATATTTGAAGCACGTAAATATTGGCTGCACTTGGAATGCTAACGAGGAAGGCATGTGTTATAATGTTTACTGTTTTTCCTCAATCGCTTGGATGCGTTTCCTGAATCTCATTCCCAAAATCGCCCAAACATTCTCATGTGTGAAATTCTCATAGGCTATTCTTTCAACAATACAATGATGGAAGACTACTTAATGAAATACAATAATTGGCCAATTCTATCAATTTCTCTCTCTCTCTCTCCTCACCCCTCGTCTTGCAAAACTGCGGCATTGTTTTGTTTAAATTCCCATTTATAGCATTAATTAAGAGCCAAGTTAGTGAAAAGTTTGTATCTGTCCATTTGAGCACAAAACAGATTTTCAGTTTTTTGTAGTAGGCTACCATATCACTTGTCACTTAAACGTGAGGCACTGTTAAGAGAATGATGATGAAATGCATCCAAGAGATTAAGAAAAGCTGTTAAAAAAACAACAAAAAACGTCATGAATGCCCTCTGAAAGACTGCAATGGAAATGTATGTCAACCTTAAATGCTTTGAGCTTTGAGCATGCAGCATGCCATTTGTACTGAAACAGAATCCGTTTTGCACCTGACTAGTACAAAAAATAGGGTTGTCCCGATCGGATCGGGTGATCGGAAATCGGGGCCGATATTATGTATTTGTTGTTTTATGTTTTATATGTATTTCTTGTTTAATTGTATGCTTTGATGTAATTGTTATCTTAACTATTAAGATCGAGACCTCGTATAACACGAAGGGATTCTAAAGCCCAGCTACATAACACATATACATATAAAGGTAGACGTCCTTTCAGCCTCTGGAGCATAATGTGCTCAAGGAAGGAGATTCCTTGCAAGGCACGGCGGAAGCGTGAGCGTGCGTCACAAGAGCACATGTTCGGGTCTGATAAGTCCCGGAAAAGATGTGCTATGATTGGCCAGTAATCACTTGAGTGGCCAATCACAGTGTGATGTAGCGTGCCATCCACACTTCCGGCGTACTTCCTCCCCCAGTGTAAATTGTTCCACCCCTCCTTCGACATACATGGCTCCAACGAACTGCAGCGGCCAATGAGGCATCTATTTTTATTAATATCTATGCATAAACAGAGGAATCCCCCCTTGGCCAGGGGACATACTAGGCTTTTTGGTTCTCAGTCGGAGCCACTCTGCTTACACTCACTTCCCTGGCTTTGTTCCCACTAAACCTGATCCGTGTCACGGAAGTTGACAGAACCAATGATGATTAATCCAAGCATTTTAAAGGGGAATCTGCCTGAAGACCCCTTGGCCTTCAGGCAGAGGTCACTCTGCTACATACTGTATAGAGATTGTGAGTGACTTATAATGACGAACTGTTTCTGTTCTCTTATGCAATCTGATTAACATTGTTCTTCTCCATGAATATGTTTTCTTCAGAAATACATTCACTGGAATTTACACTTTTGAATCATTGATAAAAATGTTAGCAAGAGGATTCTGTCTAGAACCATTCACCTTCTTGAGAGACCCATGGAACTGGCTGGACTTCAGTGTCATTGTTATGGCGTGAGTATAATTTTTTCAAATGCATTGTCTATAGTTATTATTCCATTATTTATAACAGCTCAGTCGGTAGAGCTCTCGCCTTTGGACCACAAGTTCATGGGTTCGATCCCGGGCACCGCCAACTCAGCGAATGAGTAGCACGGCATGGTGCAGCAAGTCGTGCGGGAAGTACTGGGAGCTGATGGTAGGTGTGGCGCTCCACCTCAGCAATCCATCTCCCAGAGGTCTATAGAGCCCCCTTTCATGACGACGCCAGGCCCAGGAAATGAATCCCAATGCATTTTTCCCATAGACATTTCAAAACGTATTTATTTAAAGACCTTTTAAGCGTCGTACGAAGCCAACTCTTGACGACAGAGTACAGCATCTTGCAATGGGTCTGGTCAACAAGATTCGATACACCACCAAGATACCCATGTACCTGTCTAAATACTTCCTTAATGTAAACGAAGTCCACACCCACAACACCAGAGGGAGTGCAACAAACCATGTACAACCCAGATTCGGCACAAACAAGGGACTAAATTATTTTCGTTCCTATGCCACCAAAATGTGGAACGCCCTACCAACAGTCATTAAGACATGTGAATCCCTTGACTCCTTCAAAACCGCTCTCAAAGGGCACCTACGGATGGCTGCAATTCGAAACTGGCCTCTGTAAAATCTGAATCCCCCTCACCCCCCCCCCCCTCCATTTCCCATCACTGTATAGAGCACCGAAGTCTGACGTCACTTTCAGTAGAGGGCGTCAGTCCCCAGGTTCATGTATTTGTTTAGTTGCATTGAAATCCCCATTGAGGCGATTTGAGATCGCCTCATATAACAACTGTGTTTGAAAAATAAACATGTCACCCCGGCCGCTTCACTCATATGGATATGAAGAATCAACTGACTGAGAGAAAACGCTAATGTTACTGCTGCTGAATTAGTTAGATTTTCGCTAGAAGCAGACTGTATCATATATGAGTGACTGTTGCAAACGATACAGAGACACCTTCCCGACAATAACGCAGAGACAGCTTGTTTATTTTTGGACCATATTAAGATCACCCCATGTTATTCTCCATAGAGAAATTACTTCCGCGAACCAGGGGAATCGTCGGGATGAGCGAGTTACGTCAGGACTTCGGTGCTCTATGTGTATCTTTTCCCTTTTTGTTTCCTATATGATTCCTGTTCTGTTCTTTAGCTACATAGAAATGTCTATTCGTATGTCTCTAAATGTTTTGATGAATTGAACAATGTGGACCCTGTTGTAAACAAGTGTAATGCTTAATTGGGTCGTCCACTCACAGTTAACAGTCTTTGTATTGAGTTTGTGCTTGAAATGTACTGTAATTCTGCAAACTGTTAATAAATATTTCAATCAATCAATCAATGACAAATCATGACAACAAACACAATATTTTGGACCAAACAAATAATTACAAAAAAAGTGTTGTAACCTGCCGTTTTTTTCTACTTTCTAATTCTTTGTTTGGCCCGAAAAATTTTGTTTGTTGTCATGATTTGTCACGACAAGAGTTGGCTTTGTCTGCGGCGTAACCGTCTTTAAATAAATACTTTCTGAAAAGTATTTTCCGGGTCTATCGAGGGGGCGGGACAGCGACGCTCTATAGTATTGTAACGGGGATAAGGGTGTTAACGGCTGATACCGACGATAAGCCACTCCCGACCTTCTTTTTCTTCCGTCTTTCTTCTTCAATTCTATATATGCTTGTAAAAAGTTTAAACCTTACTTGAATGGATAAAGTCTCTCCAGGCCAGAAGATTTCTAGTAGCAACATGGACAGGTCAAGCCTATAGTGAAACCTCCCATCCCTGCTTCCAATATTCTAGTAACATCCATCATGTGATCATGGACACTGTTGATTGGAAGCACCATGACCTAGAAGCCCGTTCTGTAGGTCATAGATCTCTGTGCCGTGATTCAGTGTTCCGCATGCAGGTGGCGGATTAGACAGGTGACCTAGTTGTTCTGCGTTATATGGTCCGAGACCAATCACGCTGATAGAGGGCATCTGCTTTGTTTGTTTGTGAGGGAATTTATAGAGGGTATTCGAGTGACATCATCGTACCTGGAAGTTATGCGGGAATGCCCACTGAGTGGCAAAAAACTACTTTCTGGCCTTGACAGCCCATTCATCCAAACAGAAAAGTCCTGTCTGATTGCATTAAACAATGTTAATCTCACCAACATTGCAGCTGTACGAAAAGCTTGAATTATCCTCTTTCTATATGCAGTTATAGAAAGTTTTTGTTTCATAATAATCCACCATAGAAACGTTATGAGCTACTTTCTGTCAAGAAATGCCCTGCATTTGATTAAGTGTCAGAGTTTGGAAGTGCTTGTTTTCAATAACAACATTTTGCTGCCTCCTGCATTATGACATTTAGAAACAGGTGCAGGACGGTTGAGTGATTTCCAACGAGCGCTTCCAAACTCCAACACTCCATCCATGCTGCTCAATGTTTTGCCACTCAGTCTAGATGAGGGGGGCGTGTCCTGATGGGAAAATCATGCATGTGCATACCCTACTCTCTATTGGGCAGCAGCTTCATCACATTCTGCTGTTAGCCTCAGGGAAGTTTCACCCCCTAGTGGCTCAGCCAGTTCATGGGATGTTCAGTGTTCAGATAATGCTGCATTGCTGACGACGTATTCAAACAAATGCTGTTTGATGAAATGGCAATGGTGGACTGCATTTAAATATAGAGGACCACTTTACCTCTGGAGCCACTGCTGCCTGTGTGCTTGGCCCTTTTTTTGCAGCGTATCTTTGTTGTGTGTGTGTGTGTGTTTTTTTAAATAATAAGTCAGTGGGCGAAAGAAAAGCCTTCTAAATAAGCAGATTGGGTGAAAGCATATTTAAGTAGTTTTAATTCCAGCATATTGTTTTTATGATTTTATGATATGCAATTCCACATTTGTGTAAAGTGCCAGTCAGACTCATGTCAGCGTTTGGAGTGAGTGAGTGAGTCTGTCTGTCTGTCTGTCTGACTGACAGACTGAGCTAGCAAACGATCGAGCGAGTGAACACAGTCATTCTTATGACTGTGTTCATGTCTCACGCACGCACGCATGCACGCACGCGCACACACACACACACACACACACACACACACACACACACACACACACACACACACACACACACACACACACACACACACCACACACACACCCACACCCACACCCACACACACACACACACACACACACACACACACACACACACACTAATCGTTCTCTGTTTTTCCTCCCCAGCTATGTCACAGAATTTGTGGATCTTGGAAATGTCTCTGCATTAAGAACTTTCAGAGTCCTACGAGCACTGAAAACTATCTCAGTTATCCCAGGTAAGAAGAGAATGACACAACAAATGCATCCCATGTAACCGTAAAGGAGGGTCATCATAAGTGCTTATTGTCACGTAGAAAGAATAACTCCTCTTGCGTGTTTATGCTGTGTGTTACTGGTGGCGAGTACAGTAGTCGATACATTAGTCAATGTTTGGGGGAGAACTCTAGTGAGTTACGATTGGCTTATGTGTAGCCAGAGCATTATTGATTGAACAACTTTTGACTAGGCCCTAGCTTGTTTCCAACCGAACCTACATTTTCACTTTGTCTTCCCTCATATCTGAAATGTTGTTTATCGCTTTGTTGGGGAAATGCATTCAGTATCTTATATTTATACTTTACGGTATCTCTATTTGTGAAAAAAACAGGGATGTTTAATATTCAAAATAAATCTCTCAAATGATCATCCGATCAAAAACCAATTAGAATCAGGAATCAAGAAAGTACAAGCAGTGCAATTTTATTGGGACTTGTTCCGCAAAATGCTAACGTCATAATATTTTAAAGCAAACAAAGAAGTAATAATATACAATGATGATAAAATACTGAATGTAATGTAAAGGAGAGTCTTGTCCTAGACACTAGACAGGTATAAAAGCTTAACGTTTAGCAGCATTTTCGAGGTATAATGTGCAGGTATAATTTGCAGATACAATATTTAATCAATAGCAGCAGCGGTCAATCAAATGTACAGAGGAGTCGGGCATATGAGTCATTTGTCAGATCAATTATCTATTTTTTGTCCCCATGTTTTTTTTTGCCCATGTCCTCATTTAGTTATTTGACAGCTGCCGGTAAAAAGAAAAAAAATATCACACCCGTGTGAACTGAGTGGTGCAACTCCCCTCTCTCTCTCTCTCTCTCTCTCTCATTAGCAGGCAGCACTATCTCTCTCTCTGTTTCTGGCACAACAGTGCCCCTACTGGTACTAATAGTCATACTCGTGCAACAGTTCCGTCACATAGGCGGACACGGACATTGCTGTTCCTTGGAGTGGTTGCACCACTCAAAAACGTTTTACTAAGACTTGAGGCTGTAAGGCATCTCAGGCGCGTCACATTTCACATCACAAATACTTTGTTTCTAGCCTGATGTTTGTACTTCATAATGCCTTTTCCCCTGCTCAAGCACCTCTCATAAATCTTGTATCTCATAATAACACTCAGAAATCAATTTAATTGCTGTCTGCTGTATCATCTTTATCCAACTGAAGTGATGTACTGTAGATGTTAACACACTCCATTCATGTGAAGTGTAGTGGTTTTGCAGAGTACTGTAGCCTACTGTAGATGTTAACACACTCCATTCATGTGAAGTGTAGTGGTTTTGCAGAGTACTGTACTGTAGATGTTAACACACTCCATTCATGTGAAGTGTAGTGAATTAGTGATGTGCAGAGTTCTGGATAAATAATGCTAATGAGAAGAGACAAATAAAGGCACACTAAAGTGCCAGACACCCGCAAAATGTAATTCCTTCTTCTCTGACTCATTGATGTATGATGTGTCTTGTTGTCTTGTATCTTTGTCACCTTCCTCCAGGCCTGAAGACCATTGTGGGCGCACTGATCCAGTCTGTGAAGAAGCTGGCAGACGTGATGATCCTGACGGTCTTCTGTCTCAGCGTCTTCGCCCTCATCGGCCTGCAGCTCTTCATGGGCAACCTGAAGCAGAAGTGCATCCGCAACATCTCTCACTGTGTCAACTCCTCCTTCAACCCAAACGACACGTTCATCTGCAACAACAGAACCTGGGCCTCAACTGCAGACTTCCGCAACAATGAAGGTCAGCCATGTTCTTGTTTTGAAGTTTTTTTTGTGGCTATTACCGGGCGTGCAGGTGGTGTTCTAGAGAGGTAGAACAACTCAATTCCCTACCGCAGTACCTCTGACAGACATACTGGCTTCCTCATATGTCTGTCAGAAGCCGTTGAGGGTTGATTTCACCCAACACCGTTTTAGCTTTTTGTTTGTGAGTCTTTTCTTGTGTTTGTAGCTTACTTTAGTTTGTTTGTAGTGTTAAGCTTACTTTTCTGTCATTAGATGTTTTGTATTGTTGTGTTGTGTCTTGTATTTGACAGAAAAGTCTAAATACCGGTAAAGAAAAGAAAATCCATGCATACAGTACAGTGCATAGGCTGTGGATCTATATGGATGTGTGTTCATAGTTAATCTATCCAGCATCCATGTTGTTTATGCATTATTATTACATGATCAAATGTTGTAAAAACCTGTGGAGGGAGTGTTAACATTAGACCCTAATTGATTGTTATTTGTTTCTCTCCTTCTCAGACAATTTTTACAAAGTAGAAGGAGCAAAGGATGCCGTAATATGTGGTTTTGCGAGTGATGCAGGGTGAGTGATGGGCTTTCATTTGCTGCATGTGTTGAATCATGTTCTTTAAGTATAAGTATGTCTGTGTATATCATGTCACTGTATTATGACTTTTAAAGTTGTCAGGGAGTCGTCAGATCGTTAGGTATTTCACACTACAGGAGTCTTTTTTTTATTTAATCGGCTGTCATTATATCGGCTGTCATCAGCTCCTGTCACACACACAGCGAGTAAAACCTCTGCGATCAAAGCCTGATCGGGGGTTTTGTCGGCAAGCGCCAAAAATGCTTCCCGGTCGCATAATCGGAGTAAATAGGCATATCGTGCAGTGTGTACGAGCCCTTACACAATACAGCGTATAGAATCATTAGTGACTATATATAGAGTGACTAGACCCTGTGTGCACCATCTGTATAACGTGGATACAATAGCATGAACATGTGGTTGAGCAAAGAACTCTTAGCACAAACAAAGCCTAGCACAAATAGGTTTCATAGAACATTGCTTCAATAAATAGCAACAGATTAACAGGTTAACTTGCAGGTTAATATATTTCAGTAGATGTCTTGCATAGCGCTGGGGGAACGCAGTGCAGTCAGAGTGCGTGGGATAGCGTGAGAGAGAGAGAGAGATGACATGTGGTGTACTGTAGTTAATCACCCAGCCTCTGCCACAACCCTTTCCATGTGGAACATGGCGTGAGTGGCCGGCCAGCTGGACAGAGGGGGTTGATGGGGTCTGTTGCTGATTTTTCATTATTTCAAAAGCCCCACCACAATACCACGAGGTTAACTGGAGCAGAGATCACTTTGCATGGCTGTTCTGTTATTGTTAAGATGTGATTCTGTGCCACTGTGTTAACACTCTTCTGAACTTAAAAAACAAAAGAGCTTATATCCTCCTCACATATCCAGACCATTGACCTGATCTACTAACTAGTCTATTCACAAACTTTTCAGGGCGAGACCCTGACCCTGAAAATAGCAGATCCACAAGTTTTTTCCAACCCTCTCCCCTCTAACAGGCGAGAACATGCAGACTCCCAATTCCTTATTTTGGCTATCTAGTGCAGGATGTCATAGATTCAGCAGAGAGTTATATTTGCTTCTTGTGCTGTCCTGTCAGAGAGCTCAATCGCGATTAGGATGTAATCTTCGTAGAAACTTCCTCTTTCATCTCGCAAGAAATGCATCGGAATGCGTTACTATCGTATTAAATTTGGATGAATACGATAGTACGAATGCGTTGCATTTAGAGCTATGTTACTCTCAACTTCCGCCGCTCGCATGAATGCAGACCAGCCTCTCCTCTTTAGTGTAAATAAAAAGAACGTTTTTGCTACTCACCAAAACAAAGGCGGTTCGTGTAGTGGACGCACTCTGAGCCCCCCACCACACCTATAAACTGTACTTTTTGGCCAAAAGGGGATTTAGTTTCCACCAGAAAAAAAATACTTTTAGTTACTCCACTGCGCCTTCTACCGATATTGCCCAGAGAATTGCCCCATAGAGAATACTTTTCCTCTGGTGAAAAAAAATCCCTTTCTGGCCAAAAAGTACAGTTTATACGTGTGGTGGGGGGCTCAGAGTGCGTCCACTAAGGAAAGTAGGCTTTCTAATGACACGATCGGCCTTTGTTTTGGTGAGTAGCAAAAACGTTCTTTTTATTTACGCTAAAGAGGAGAGGCTGGTCTGCATTCATACGAGCGGCGGAAGTTGAGAGTAACATAGCTCTAAATGAAACACATTAGACCTATGGACCAGAGCTAGGATGACACCTAAAAAAAGTACAGCAGCATTCATTGTGCATCACAGAAGAACGACTATCAGATCCACAAGTGTTCCAGGACTGCTGTGCATGGTTTTTATGTTAGCTGTCTATTGTTTTCCCACATGGCACAGGACAGGAGGGTGTACTACTGTACACAGCCTCCAGGGCCTGGTTACTATAGAAACTCAAACTTCTAACATTGGCGTAACAGGCAGCTTGTTTTTAATGGTGCTGTATCTCATTGCATGACACAAACGTAATCAAGTACTGTACTTGTTTCTCAAACTGCTAATACAGTAGTCAGTCAGTCAGTCAGTCAGTCAGCCAGCCAGCCAATCAATCTCCTACATAGCTTTTCTGATCACATGTACACACTGCTTTAATTGAAAGTATTTAAAAACAAGTATGAAATGTCCACTACTTTGACAACATTGTAGTGGACATTGTTGAAAGACACAGTTCTTACAACTTGGACAGATTGTTGTCTGACTAACAAATGAAGTTGTGCTTGCGTGCGTGCGTGCGTGCGTGTGTCAGTGTGAACACATACATTACTCCTGGGTCATGACTCATGATTGGTAATGCAAACAAAGGTGGGTGGGGACCACCTTTTCAACCTACTGTATCTTCATATAATTGGTCATTATAAGATGGCGCCGTTTCAGGTAGGCAGGTTTGGTCATTTAAAAAACAATTTTCAATTCAAGAACAATAATTGCTTCTATTTCAGCATGCTAAAGTTCCAGGAAGAGAAAGGGTATAGTTTGGAATCCCCATCGATGGTGTCATACAAGCAGGCACCCAGGCTGGGTGGCTGGGTGGCAGGCAGACAGGCAGACAGGCAGACAGGCAGGCAGGCCAGCTTGATCTATAGCTGTTCCCACAGCAACATACCGTACTTTACAGTACTGTCTGTGCTCCCTGCCCAGCTGTTTCACTGCCATTACTAAATTATTCTGATCTCAGATTGATATGGCAGACCAGCTTGTCCCCATGTTGCCGGGACTGAAATATTTACTGTAATGCAAGTGCCTTGACATTAAAGATCAAATAGGCATAAAGCTGACATTTTTTGTACTGAAACTTGATATCCATCTGGCCTGGCATAATCCCTTTTGCTTCAATGCGTTTTAGAGCTGCAGCCTGGGATGAATTTTGTCAACTCTTCAGTCTATATAACGGTGATGATACAGAAGTGTATTGACTCCCTCTGCACTCCCCCCTGTGAGTGTGAACCCAGTCGCCAGGGGATGTTTTAACTAGTGTGGCGTGAGCGACACACGTGCATGTGCTCACGAGCCATCACCAATTTGAAATAACCTCTTACTGTAGACCTATTTATTAACCGACAATATGCTGTATATCAAAATGTATTCTATTTACTTGCATAATGTGCAGACTTTAGTCTTTAGTCATAATTACATAAGGGGTTACATTCATTTAGCTCCTATGCCAATAAAATGTGAATCCTTCAAAAGTGTGTGTGTGTGTGTGTGTGTGTGTGTGTGTGTGTGTGTGTGTGTGTGTGTGTGTGTGTGTGTGTGTGTGTGTGTGTGTGTGTGTGTGTGTGTGTGTGTGTGTGTGTGTGTGTGTGTGTGCGCGTGTGCACGTGTGCGTGTGCGCAAGATAACTTGAGAACAGATGGGCAGATTTACAGGAAACCTGTTGGTAATTTATTATCAATATACAGTATGCTGCCCTGACGACATGATTAACTTTTGAGTTGAAAGGTTCAAAAGTCAATGTCAGGTCAAGGTCCGACTGTTAGCAAAAATAATGTGTTAACATTGAACAAGTATCCAGATTTGTACGAAACTTGGTGATGATCAGTATAGGCTGCCTACAAGAGATGATTATAAACTTGTTGGTGATGATCAGTATAGGCTGCCTCGAAACGATGATTATAGAGAAAAATATGTTGCAGGAGCATTTTGTTGAACATCTCTTTGGTTTTCTCTTGTTGTTGTGGTTTACAGGAAGTGTCCAGATGGATTCGATTGCCTAAAAGAGGGGAGAAACCCAAACTACGGCTATACCAGTTTCGACAGCTTTGGCTGGGCATTCCTGGGACTCTTTCGCCTCATGACACAAGACTACTGGGAGAAACTGTTTCACCAGGTGTTGTTTTTAATTGACCTTTAATTCACGCTAGACATTTTGCTCTTACTTCAGAATCAGGGGAAGTGAAGTAATAGTAAAATGGCCGCCATGTGAATGAATATGTTCAATGGCGTGATTTCTTTCTACGTCCGAGCATATACATGGTAAGCCCCGCCTGCCTCTGATTGGCCTACCGACACTGCCCGTCTTGCCTGTCCTCCGAGATGCTGTAAAAATGTTTCAAGTTTACACATGTATACAAATAAACAGGCCAACGGCATAAACAATATTTGTTTGCCTATTCTACAAAAATAAAAGTTACTGTCGCACGTGCCAAGCTGTCATTCTCTTGTATTATATCGTACTTGTATTATTTATTTATTTCCCACCACGGAGTAACCTCGTAGCATCGGCCCCATCCCATGCTTACTTATCTGCAAAAAGAAAACCTTGCGGCAGACTATCCAGCATCTAACCTCGCCTCACCAGGCTTTCCACCACCTCGGAGGAAAGCCTGGTCTCTGTTTCAAAAGTCTGTATGATCCGGTCGGGAGCTCTTCTACAAAAATTTAAGTTACAAGTTACTGTCGCGTGTTGCCATTCTCTTGTACTTATTATTTCCCACCACGGAGTACCCTGGCATCTCGGAGGACAGGCAAGACGGGCAGTGTCTGTAGGCCACCATGTCTATGCTCAGACGTAGAAAGAAATCACGCATCTAGCATGCATCAATGTTGTATGCTAGATCGAAAGGTGTGAGTGAAGCCTTTGGCCTGACTCACACCTTCACAACAGATTGATGTATAGCTGATGCATGATACTTATTGACTGATGCAAGCTCGCAATGCATTTCCAATGGGAGTCACATGGTTTGACACAACATTGGTAAAAGCAAGTTAGATTTCTTTGATGAATTGAATTGAATTGAATTGAAACGTCACCCCCGTCAGACTCTGCGCGCCGTAGGGAAGACCTACATGGTGTTCTTCGTGCTGGTGATCTTCATGGGGTCGTTCTACCTGGTCAACCTGATCCTGGCCGTGGTGGCGATGGCCTACGAGGAGCAGAACCAGGCCACCATAGCCGAGGCCTGGCAGAAGGAGAGAGAGTTCCAGATGGCCATGGAGCATCTCCGACGAGAGCAAAGAGTAAGTCTGTACACATCCGCCATTCCAGCAATGTTAAAACCCATTCCGTGCTTTTCTCGAGATATATCTCGTGGAAAGTTATTATATTCCGTTTTGGCCTCCGTTGGCTTCCGCCGCTAGCAGAAACAGCCTAGAGGATAATTAAGCAATATTACACGAGAGGGTGTGGGTTAACGTGATTATTACCACGACAGGGATGTGGTCAGGAATGAGACGGAGTAGAGTTCTGCAAGCATCACTGAAGTGGCAATAATCACCACACGCTCAAGTGTAATATTGCAATTCTACCACAGTTACCCTTAAAACTAAGAAAATCGCTGAAAGATTTTTTTTTTTAATGACGGATGTAGTCACTACGACCACAAATGTCCCAAGAAACTAGCTAGCCTAGCCACCGAGTTTGCTAGCGCTCTGGGAGAACACAGCAGCTGAATTCTTTGTTTTGATTAGGTGTTGAACGGTGCTGGTTTAACCCACGGCTAGAAGGCTGTTTCAACCAATCAGATTGCTTCCTCGAAACGACCTGTGGTAGAATCTGCGGTACACGTTCACACTCACAGGGTTATTAGAGGTATACTCGAGCTGCCTATGCCATAGAAAGGATGTGGGTTCCAGTCTACTTTTTGTCCGTAAATCAGCAAATACAACATTCTAACATGATCTCGTGTTCCCGTGTGGAGCTTGCAGCAAAAAGACAGACACAGGACACAGACTCCATAATGTCTCCGGAGATGTCTCCGTTCTGCCTGAGAAGAGTCAGCATGCGACGGAGCAGCAGGAGGAGGCGTTCCCACCGGACGCTGTCGGAGGAGGCGGAGGAGGAGGAGGCGTTTGACCCGTTGGACGACCCAATGGTACGGACCGTACGGCATGGGCATTGAGCGTAGCCCACCCACCCCTCCCTCCCAGGACCAACGATGTCTCATGAAGCATTATGTTGTACACTTTAGCTATTGAAAAATAGATCTACAAGCTCATATCGCGGCACAGAGTGCCGTGCTATGATCTTGTAGGTCTGCTTTTTTTTTTTCTTCTTTCAGAGCAAAAGTTTTTAACTCAAATCTTTGCTTCTGGGGCTTGGGGGGGTCCCAGGAACAACATATTTTCAGATGGGCGTCCGCGGCCTAATACAGATAATTCTGGGGGTCCTTGACATGAAACATAGGTTTTCAGACAACATAGGTTTTCAGACATAGAAACATAGGTTTTTCAGACATAGAAACATAGGTTTTTCAGACATAGAAACATAGGTTTTTCAGACATAGAAACATAGGTTTTTCAGACATAGAAACATAGGTTTTTCAGAAAACTGTCAGGATTTAGAATACTTTTTCTTTTTTAATCGGCCTCAGGTCTAAATGGGTTAGATTCTGATTGTTTTCCTGATAAAGTGACCCACAGTGTGTTTCCTCTTGTGTCCCTCCTCCATCCAGCCTCCACTGTCTCCCATGCCGGTCCACCCTCTGCTGGCCACCCTCTCCTCCCACCCCCTCAGCAGCAGGAGAGGCAGCCAGGTCAGCATCTTCAGCTCCTTCTGGCCGCGCAACAACTCGGACGACGAGAACAGCGTCTGCGGGGGGGATGCCACTGGCGCCGCGAGGAGTCGCGCCGGCTCCATCGTCACCCCCTGGAATAGGAGGAGGTCGGGCAGCGTGAGGAGCCACTGCTCCCAGGTGTACGTCCCAGTGAGCCTCAACGTCAACGGCAGGCGCCACAGCCTGCTCCCGGACCTCAACGGGCTGAGCGCCGTGCGTCTGCATAGCTCCTCCGCACTTCCTGCGTGGAGCATGGAGAGGGTCAAGGAGGTCTCGGTGAGTGAAGGGTTGCCCTGATGTTGTCCAATAAGATGTGGATGTGCAGATTGGAACAGGAAGCGTGCACACACACGCAGAGAGTTTACAGATTGATTAGGATCCCCGTTAGCTGGTGCATAACAACAGCTAAATATATAAAAGAGAGACGAATATGCAGGACAAAAAAAAATATATATACATACTGTCACATAGTGTCCTTTCTGTAACGAAAAGTTGTTACTTCTGAGCGAATTAGTCTGTTGAACGAGGAGGAGCGTGCTTCATTATGCTTGTGCATCTTCATAGCTAACGCCACTCCAGTGGCGTGCACAGATAGATGCACGCAGGTGGTGCTAGAGCACCACCTGCCCTTGCCGTCTGTACTGTGTACAGTATGTGGGCCTTGGTGACATTTATCAATTCTTGATAAAAAAAGAAGCTTCTAATATATTATTTATGCCCCAAAATCTATAAATCTCACACTATGAAGGCAACCGGCTGGTCCCACGCGCTGCACAAGGTGCCCTTTTTTCACTTGAGCACCTGCCCCTCTAAATGTCTGTGCACGCCACTGTGCCACTCTAAAGACAGTCTAAGGCTTACACTGTCTTTAGAGTGCCGTTAGCTACAGAGATACAGCCTACTGTGTGTCCCGTGGGGAAGATGTCTCATGTCTCAAGCCCTGTTTGTATCCTCCTGTGTGTCCCCTTGGGGAAGATGCAGCCTACTGTGAGTCCCCTTGGGGAAGATGAATCCATCATGTCTCCAGCCCTGTTTGTACCTGTGTGTCCCAGGAGCTCGCCTGTCTGGAGAAGACTACATATCCCAAGCCTCAGCCGGGGCTGTCCTCCCCAGCGGTGGTGGCTGAGCCTCCAGCGCTGCGCAGGAAGCGAGGACTGAGCTCCGTCAGCTTCATGGATGAAGAGCATCAGCTGAGAGGTCAGAGCTTCCTTTACGGAGGGCCAGTTTGTTCCCTCCATACACTACAGTATATATAGTGGACAGAGCGCTCAACCCCAGTGTCAAAGTGTACTGTAGATGCTCCTGCTGGTCAAAATATATTTTGTTGTGGTGATTTTCTTTCTAATTAGTGGGACGCTATTTTAATGACGTCACGCACACGCCATGCACGCATTTCTATATTCAGCTATTTGTGTAGATTTTCGTCTTACACTAACATTAACCCCCAAGATTATATGTAATTGTCTGCTGACAGCCATCTGAAAATATGTTGTTCCAGACAGGGACCCCCCAGAAGCAAAGATTTGAGTTAAAAACGTTGAAAGAATATACAGTATATATTCAAATATTTGCACTACATTTTCACGATTTTTCAAAAGACCTACAAGCTATCTGCTATTTTTCAATAGCTGAAGTATAACATAATGCTTAAAGATGGAGTGCCACGATTCTTTTCCATCCTAAAACATGATCATCAGGTATTATTATAATATTAGGGGGAAGAACTTTTTCCAAAAAGTGTACAGTATTTGTTAAAATCATGCTTTTATGTGGACACGCCCACCAGTTCATTAAGTATGCCTGGTTTGCCTGGTGGGTGGTGATGGGCGGTGATCCACCTGAACTGAAGCCGCACCCACAGCTGTAGTTGTATGATAAAGAGGGAGGGGAGTAGCTGATAGTGTGATGTCACTATATTACTGTTTATTTCATTGGCCCGTTTGACTGTCAAGGGTTCAGCCTCCAGGAAGAAACCCTAAATACAAAGTTAATACACCATTGCAAATAAAAATGACTCCAGGGTGTCTAATGAAGTACTGTCACCTCATAGACAAAAAATTGACAGAAAAATGTGGCACTCCATCTTTAAAACACTAAAAGGGGTTCCCGCCCAAAATGGCTTAACCAAACCCACTCCCCCCCCCCCCCCCCCCCAACTGCGGTCTCCCTCTCCCTGCTGTTGCAGAGCTGGAGGAGTCCAGGCAGAAGTGCCATCCCGGGTGGTACCCGCTGGCCCGGAGGTACCTGGTGTGGGACTGCTGCCCCTGCTGGCTGGCGCTGAAGCAGTGGGTGAAGTGCCTGGTGATGGACCCGTTCCTGGACCTGGGCATCACCATCTGCATCGTGCTCAACACCCTGTTCATGGCCCTGGAACACTACCCCATGACCCCCGAGTTCAACGGGATGCTCTCCGTGGGAAATCTGGTAAACACACCTTTGACTTTTACTTCAAAAAATCGTTTTTTTGTGGCTTTCGCCTTTATTTTATATATTTTATGGAGCGACAGACAGTAGGCCGACAGGAAATGGGGGGAGAGATGGACATGCAGAAGACATGCAGTAAAGGCCGTCTGGATCGGGACTCGAACCCGCATATATTTCATGTCAAGGGACCCCAAAAATGATAATGTAATTGTTGGCCGCCAACCCCCATTTGAAAATATGTTGTTCGCGTTCGTGCTGAAAGAATATATATTCAAAGATTTGCGCCACATTTTCACGATTAAAAACCCCCCCAGATCTACAAGCTCGTAGCGCGGCACTATATGCTTCTGGGGTGGTCCCTGGAACAACATACTGTATTTTCAGATGGGGGTCGGTGGCCAAATACAGATACTTTTTGAGGGTACGCTTGAGAACGACTGACATAGAAACATGGGTTTTTCCGAAAACTGTAGAATCGTTCTCAGGTCTAAATGGGTTAATTACGTTCCACCAGTGGCGGGTTGCCAGGATACAGTGCTAACACGGCATGGCTCTCTCTGTGATACTGTCAAGTGTGATACTGTAAAGTGCTATTGGGCGATACGTAAATGGCCTGTGGAGTGGTACTGAAAGCCTGATTCGGTGGGCAGTAAAAGCACACTAACAGGAGAGCAGAACAACATGCTGTACAACATGCCACTCAGATAATGGATTTGTTTGTTTGTTTTACTCTGAGCACTAGACTGGAGGAGATAAACGCCTGAAATGTATAAAGACAACACAGAATGCCATGTATAGAAGAAGGGGGGGGGGACGTCTAGTTCATTTTCAATGAGAGCCAGGCGAGAGAAAAGGAAGAACATAGTTAATTGTTTTTCTTTGATGTGTCAATCCGTGTGCCGTGCTATAGGTGTTCACTACCATCTTTACCGCAGAGATGGTGCTGAAGCTCATCTCAATGGACCCATACCGCTACTTCCAACAGGGCTGGAACATCTTTGACGGCATCATCGTGTGTCTCAGTCTGATGGAGCTGGGTCTGTCCAACGTAGAGGGCCTGTCTGTCCTGCGTTCCTTCAGACTGGTAATGGGAACTGTTGTTCTGACTCGTTTGGATGTTTTTCTGCCCCGTACTTTGGAATAGGAACTTACCTTCAGGACCTATATATATATATATATATATATATATATATATTTCCACCTCGGAGGAAAGATGTGGGACAGTTTTATTGTGATTGTCAACAGCTCTGGTGAGAATGTCGGTCGGTGCGCAAAAATGCACTATAGCCTATGCAAGTTTGCAACCCTCCTCCTCCGCTGCGCTGTCGGGCGGCGGGGTGCACGTTGCTCATAGAGAGCAGTCTCATGTCATGTTAAAGCATATTATAATATTCAGCGCCGTTTTGGTCAAAACTTATCGGCTCTGTTTCGGACCGGATCCAAAACTTTCGGGTCCGGTTCCGGGCCGGGTGTGGCCAATTAGAATGTTCTCGGATCCGGATCGGGTCGGTTCTGATATCACCGGGTCCGTTTCGGACCGGGTCCAATTTTATGGACCCGTGCTGCCCTCTAGTTCCTACTCTCACCTATGGTCATGAAGTGTTCCTACTCTCACCTATGGTCATGAAGTGTTCCTACTCTCACCAATGGTCATGAAGTGTTCCTACTCTCACCTATGGTCATGAAGTGTTCCTACTCTCACCAATGGTCATGAAGTGTTCCTACTCTCACCAATGGTCATGAAGTGTTCCTACTCTCACCTATGGTCATGAAGTGTTCCTACTCTCACCAATGGTCATGAAGTGTTCCTACTCTCACCTATGGTCATGAAGTGTTCCTACTCTCACCAATGGTCATGAAGTGTTCCTACTCTCACCTATGGTCATGAAGTGTGGGTCATGACCGAAAGAATAAGGTTGCGAATACAAGTGGCCGAAATGAGTTTTCTTCTACAGGTGGCTGGCATCTCCCTTAGAGATAGAGCCGCTGCTTATTCGCCTGGAAAGGAGCCAGCTTAGGTGGTTCGGGCATCTGGTTAGGATGCCTCTCGAGTGTCTCTCTAGGAAGGTCCTCGATGCACGTTCCACTGGGAGAAGACCCCGGGGCAGACCAAAGCGCAGTTGGAGGGATTTCATCATCTCACTGGCCTTGGAACGCCTCGGGATCCCCTAGGAGGAAGTCACTAACAGCACGTTTTAGCAGCAGGCGACAGCCAGACGAATTTTCCGGAAGTGCATTATTTGTCTATGGGACCCGGCAACTATCGGCGATAGCAGGCGCACGGGCGATGATCGAAAAGTGAGCGGGGCAACGTTGTCCGAAAAGATAAACATTATTCATCTTTTTGGGCGATGGCGGGCGATTGGGCGATGTGTCGGCCGATGTTCGCCCGCTGTTAAAACGTACTGTGATGATGCACTGGAGAGGGACGTCTGGAGCTCTCTGGTGGAGCTGTTGCCCCCGCGACCCGACTACGGATAATCGGTTGAAGATGGAAGGATGGATGGAGACACGCATAGATTCCTGTTATCATTGCCTTGATTATATATTTTTTTCATAGCATTAGATGTTTTGTTGTCGTAACTATGTTTATTGTTTCCTGACACTCTTCTTGCCCTGCATGCATGGTCTTTTCATCTTCCCACATAGTTGAGAGTCTTCAAACTGGCCAAGTCGTGGCCCACGCTGAACACGCTCATCAAGATCATCGGTAACTCGGTGGGCGCCCTGGGAAACCTGACCCTGGTCCTGGCCATCATCGTCTTCATCTTCGCCGTGGTGGGCATGCAGCTGTTCGGGAAGAGCTACCAGGACTGCGTGTGCAAGATCTCCATGGACTGCCAGCTGCCCCGCTGGCACATGAAGGACTTCTTCCACTCGTTCCTCATCGTGTTCCGCGTGCTGTGTGGCGAGTGGATCGAGACCATGTGGGACTGCATGGAGGTGGCCGGACAGCCGCTCTGCATCACCGTCTTCATGCTGGTCATGGTGATCGGCAACCTGGTGGTGAGTGTTCACGTGTTCAATCACCTTTTTCTTTTCTGCTATCGGATTTAAAAAAAACAGACCAGGTATATAATAATATTGTGACGTGAGACTAGATATCATTTGGGACTTTGGATATTGTAATATCGAAAAAATGTCTTCTACATCCTGAAAAATCTCAGAAAATGCTATGTTTCTATGTCAGTCGTTCTTCGATTTTTCAAAAATAGCAGACCTAAAAGCATGCTCCCAGGCTCCCAGCAGATCGAACTCAGATCATACACAATCATGGATTACAGATGTGAAAATGGAACCTGTCTGATCAGTGACTAGGGCTTTGTAGCACTGGACTGTCCACAGCTGAGCACACAGTGATGTACAGTACATTATCTGGTAGATAAATGCTGTACTTTAAGACATTTAACACCTACAATATGTACTGAGAAAATCGTAATGCCTAACACAAGCACAGGTAAGCACACACGCATTGCTATTTCTGGGGACATCGAAAGTTTGGGGTGGCAATTGTATGAATGCGATTTTTATCTACTTTCTTTTTGTCATTTTTAAACCTAACCCTAAATATCCAATCTACAAGATCACAACACGTCGTGCTGTGACATGTTGTGAGCTCATAGATTGGCTATTTTTGGTATGCGTGAGACACTTCAACTACATACTGTATGAATCAGGCATAACTCCAACCCGAGCTCCTAAACCTAACCTCTAAATCCCTAAACCTAACCTCTAAATCCCTAAACCTAACCTCTAAATCCCTAACTCTAACCCTTCCTGAATCCTTTCCTAATTGTAAAGCCTGACTTCCCAAATCTTTTTTTTTCTATGTCTATTCCTCAATACTTCTATTTGGCTTGCAGAATTTGCTTCAAAACATTATCCAGGATGGACAACATTCAAGCCATCTGCTGTCTCTACAGAATTCACATTGGTGCATTCTACCGTATATGCAAATCTACTGTACGCATCCATTTGTTGCCGTGCAAACCTCAGTCATAACATGACTAATGTGGACATAATGTGGCTTCAAGCTCAATGTCTGACAGGGCTTAATGTTTTTATTCACTGCTAATGAGTTAAGCTTTATGGGTGAAATTGGAACCAAAGATCGTGCAAGGCTATGACATTCGATGTTGTATATTTATTGTATCAACAAGCGATGCCTGTGCTTGTCGCCGTTTATGTAAAGACAGTAATCCAAGTAACAGATCTGGATACACGCAACTGTTGTCACTTGGTGCCTCAGCAAAGGGTCGAGGGTACTGTATGTGGGTTGGTCCTCCCATATGGTGCTCTGTTGTCCAGCTGTGTCCTCGTCAAGGCTGACACGGAATGAGAACAAATATATAGAAACAAATAAATCCCAGAATTCCAGACAGACAGCGTTTATAGCAGTGCTTCATTCATGTCCCAGTATCCTTTTTATTTTGTCTGGTTGTGGGAACTGGGAAACAACCATTTTTAAAAGGAAACTGCCTATAAATAGCATATCTTTGTGTGTGTGTGTGTGTGTGTGTGTGTGTGTGTGTGTGTGTGTGTGTGTGTGTGTCTGAAATAGCTCATAGTTTTAAAAGTTACACAACATCACCTCAACCATTCCTTTTTTCTCTTTTGGCTTTTTGTTCAAGCTTTGTTTTCTGGCCCGTTGAATTCACAACTTCCTCTTAAACGACTAATTCATCTCTAATAACAATTTTGACAATTAAAGGCTCTGTCCAAACAGGAATCGGATCATGGGTGTGAATACATATATCATATTATAACGCTGACAAAGGCCACACAGGCCGAAACGTGTTCGTGTGAATAACTGAATACATATTGAAAATATGCAAGGATACCGTGATCTGAATGTAGTTTATCTCACATACAATCTTGTACAATTGTGGCATTCCTATAGGGCACAGGTCAGTTACATTTTCCCTCTGGCTGGCTTCTCTGTGCTATTAAATCATGGTATCCTACATTTAAGCTGATGCTCCGAACTGAACTGTACTGTATCTGTTTCATATCTTCTCAACCCTGAAATAGATTTCTGCCTCATAGCCAGTGGGCGGCTTTGACTTTTTACAGGGTTCCGAATCACAGTGGTGGTGTGATTGTGTACTTGATTGACGTCTTTGAAGTAGTTAGACAGGACAGCTACATGGGTGTTACTAAAGTACTGTGTTAAAAACAGAATATTGAAAACATGGCGGGCAAGTGAGCAACACAGCTGCCTGCAGATGTGTTGATGTGTGTGTGTGTGTGTGTGTGTGTGTGTGTGTGTGTGTGTGTGTGTGTGTGTGTGTGTGTGTGTGTGTGTGTGTGTGTGTGTGTGTGTGTGTGTGAAAAAACACCCGTTAATATAATTAGTTGCAGCTGCGTTGCTTAGACGGATTCAGCTCAATGCATTCCCGGATTGGATCAGTCATACCCGTTGTGGGTTTGTAGATCTCCTACTTATTATTTATTAAATTTTAATTTACATGATGTCCAAAATATATGTTTATTTTTATTTTTGAGTGGTGCAACCACTCCAAGGAACAGCAATGTCCGTGTTCACCTACCTATGTGTTGGTTCACCTATGTGTTTGTTAATGAGCACCAATATATGACTATGAGTACCAGTAGAGGCGCTGTTGTGCCAGAAACAGAGAGAGGGATAGTGCTGCACTGTTGCCTGCTAGTGAGAGAGAGAGAGAGGTGGGGGGGGGGGAATTGCACCATTCAGTTCACACAGGTGTGATTTTTTATTATTAATTAGAAAACGTTGCACTTTTTGAGAAATGGCCGGTCAACTCAAAACATCAGTTGTCTATCAAAAAAAATCACACCCGTGTGAAGTGAGGGGCGCTCTTATCATCTGTCAGCTATCAACATCATCATACAACATCATCTCATTCTGGGTAATCACCATTTGCATCCTCACTCATTCAATGTTTGTGTTGGGACAATGTTTGTGTTTACCTCAAAGCTGGACCTCAAAAATGTCAAATAAATAAATAAAAATCAAATCGGCTGTATAGCAGCAACAAAAAAAATGACAAGCAGTCAGCTCAGCCCCAATAGCTCTATTACCTCATTAGGGATGATCACATTTGTGTCAAGTTTTGTATAGTCGGAGACCTCCAGTCGCACATAAACCATGTGAAAGCTGTTTATCCTGCAGGGATTATCCAGGAAGCTTGAGGGCGAGAAGGTCAAAGGGCATTCATCAGTAATCATCTGCTCATGCTCCCCCAGTCTCCGACTGGCCTAGAGATGATCACTCCCTCGGACCCTCCCTCACCAACTGTGCACATGTCTCACACGCACGCACGCACGCATTCACACACGCATATAGAGTGCAATGATATGTCTGCTGCTTGATTCTGCTGCTACTCGGAGAGAGAGATTACTTGAGTTCTTGGTATATCAAGTGTAATGTACCAAGGTTCCACAAGCCATATGTGTCCATGTACCCCCCCCGGCTCTCCACAAAACATATGTCCCAGGAGGTCATCATGACTGTATCGGCCTCTCGGAGCTTGTCGAAAGCTTGTCTCGTAGTTTCATGGTTAGGTCATGGCTAGGTCAACTAGCCAATCTACATTGACACGTTGTGAGCTTGTAGACTGGCCATTTTAACTATTCAAAAATGTTTTGCAAAATAGTAAAAAAAAAAGGCAAAGAAGTTTAGGGATAAGGGGTTTAATTAGCGGCAACGAAAATGTAGCCCTCGGGCTCCAATGCTATAGTACAGAGGTTCCCAAGCACTGGCACTGGCACTAGCAGCACTGGCACTAGCACCACTGGTACTGGTGTAGGTCTGCTATTTTAGAAAAATCGTGAAAATGTGCCTCAAATTTGGAATATATTTATTCAGAACGAACGTTTTTAACTCAAATCTTTGCTTCTGGAGGGTCCCTGGAACAATCACGATCAGATGGGGATCGGAAGCCAATTACAGATCATTTCTGGGGTCCTTGACATGAAATATTGAGTGATATACGTTGGCCTAGAAACACAGGTGTTTCAGAAAACTGTCAGGATGTAGAAGACATTTTTTTCAGGCCTAAATGGGTTAATTGGTTTGAGAACCACTGATGTGTACCATGTGTACTGATGAGTACCATGTGTACTGATGTGTACCATGTGCCTTCAGAACCACTGATGAGTACCATGTGTACTGATGAGTACCATGTGTACTGATGTGTACCATGTGCCTTCAGAACCACTGATGTGTACCATGTGCCTTCAGAACCACTGATGAGTACCATGTGTACTGATGAGTACCATGTGTACTGATGTGTACCATGTGCCTTCAGAACCACTGATGAGTACCATGTGTACTGATGAGTACCATGTGTACTGATGTGTACCATGTGCCTTCAGAACCACTGATGAGTACCATGTGTACTGATGAGTACCATGTGTACTGATGTGTACCATGTGCCTTCTGTAACTGTTCCACAGGTGCTGAACCTCTTTCTGGCTCTGCTTCTTAGCTCCTTCTGCTCCGACAACCTGTCGGCGCCCGAGGAGGACGGAGACCTGAACAACATTCAGATCGCCGTCGCCCGCATCCACGCGGGCGCCGCCTGGCTCTCGGCGCACGTGGTGGACCTCCTGAACGGCAACATCAAACGCCAACAGAGGACGACGTCCGTGAAGGTCAGGCGGGGTGGGGTGGTGTGTTGGGGTGGGGGCAGGGCAGTCTATCAATTTAATTAAATTCAAAGGGCTTTATTGGCATGAGAAAACATTTTCATTGCCAAAGCAAAAAGTGTTACAATACAATCAAGACAAAATGTATACAATTGAAAGTCAGAATCTCCAATAAATCAATTTCTTTGCACCAAGATCGATGCAGATAGTGGAGGAATACCCACGATTAAATTCAAAGGAGCTTTATTTATTGGCATGAGAAAATAAACGTTTACATTGCCAAAGCAAGTGTCACAATACAATAAAAACAGTTGAAAATGGGTTGAAAAAGTATATACAGTTGGAGGAGGTACAGCATTTTGTAAACAGAGCTATATGTCACATTGCATCGTTATGTACATGTTCTAACAGGGTATGAAGCTTTTGTTTAACCCATTTTGACCTGAGATCAGATTCTAAAAAATGTATGTTTCTGTCAGTCGTTCTTCGATTTTTCAAAAATAGCGGACCTACAAGCTCGTAGCGCGCCACTCGGTGGCGCGCTATGAGCTTGTAGATTTGCCATTTTTCAATAGCTAAAGCATAGCATAATGCTAACACCAAAAGGGATTGCCTAAAATGGGTTAAAACAAATTGCATCAGTGTTGATTCCGTCGACTAATACTATGACGGAAAATGTCCGTCGACTATACCTTTTTTCACTGACGAAAACTAATTGGAAACTAAGCTATGATAACTATAAACCAAGACTAAATATATTGTCTAGAGTAAAATGTTAGGAAGGGACGGAGCGCACTCGCCTATTAGTTTGCATTACACAGCGTGCGCAGTGTGTTATTTCCGAACGCGCCCTTAGTTGCATGCTGAAAATAATATTTTCTGCAAGTGTAAAATCAGTCATTATGATGGCATCATAATGCCATCATAACGACTAAATCAACTGTAGATTTAGTGAATTTAGTGGACTAAATTCTTATGATATTTAGTCGACTAATACTAGACTAACACTAAAACATTCCAGGTGACTAAAATGTGACTTAAGACTAAATGAAAACTGAACTATTCAAGAGACTTAACTAAAATGAAACTTTGCTGTCAAAATCAAACACTGCAGTCCATCAAGATGGCCGCCGCCGGCAACCACGTGGAGAGCAACGGCGGTCTTTTCGGACGGAAGTCGTACGTCATAGCGGAGGAGGAGGAGGACAGCTATATGACCAACCCCAACCTGACCGTGGTCGTCCCCATCGCCCCCGGAGAGGATGACGTGGATCTGTTTGAGGAGGAGGAGGTGCTTTCTGACTCCTCGGAAGAGGAGGGAAACCTAGCGGTGAGCAGTCTTATATACGCCTACATTATGAATTAAATTAACTGGATAATAAATACTGAGGGTCTAATATTGTATTTTATTTTTTCATTTTTATCCCACAATTTTGCAACCCATTTTTTTCACCCAATTATCTAATGTAATCCTGGGCGCTACACTTCCTCTGCCAACCTGGGGGGGGGGGCAGCGGACTGACCTCATGCTTCCTTCTATGCATGAGGAGTCCAAGCTCCTGGGAGAGTTCCACCGGCCAGACGTAGCACGTGGAAGGAACACGTTATTCCGACCAGTTCCTTTCTCCTGTTTGTTTTTATTCTTTGTAATTATTTGTTTGGTCCAAAATATTGTGTTTGTTGTCATGATTTGTCACGACAACAAGAGTTGGCTTTGTAAGGCTCATAAGGTCTTATAAGGTTAAAAGGTCTTATAAGCTTATAAGGTCTTTAAATAAATTCGTTTTGAAATGTCTATGGGAAAAATGCATTGGGAACTATTTCCTGGGCCTGGCGTCGTCATGACTGCGACGCTCTATAGAGACTGCCTGCTTGCTCAGGGGATGAATTTAATGTAAAATCTGTGTCAGATCCTGTATCTACGTGAGACAGGACCTTTGACACCATCTAGATGTGTCAATAGAAGAGCAGGAGCCCCTTTTTCAAAAGGGGGTCATATTTTGAACCCTGGGGCTGTTTGCAACTCCTGTTATAATGTATGTAATTATATATTATAATGCATACAAATGCATCACATTTTATTTAGCTACAGTGCAATATCAATAGTCTTTTGTTGGCAATGTAGCCAAATGTAACCACATGTGAAAAGGTCTATATACAAAAATAAAATAGCCTTTCTTTCACATCTTGAGAATGAAAAGGTTAGGAAACCTTACACATTCTACTGAGAAATAGCCTATCTGCCCAGGTAATAATAATAATAATACAAAAAAACCTTCCCATGTATGAATTTCACACGTCTATACTGGCAGGCCATACATAATACATTTTAGGAAAGAAGCCATAGTGTTATGGTTGGGTGTGGAGTTAGCAAATGATTGTTGGATTTCCGGATATAAGCCGTTAATCTGCCAACCAGACAAGGAGCTTCCCAGTGACACAGATATAAATCTATGTACAGTAACTAAGAACCAAAATGCAAGTCCACACACACTACAAAAAAGTAGAACATCAATCGTATTTAGGAGACGGCTGTAATTTAGGAGACATGCAGTAATCCTGGTCTCTAAACTGCCTCCCCCTGGCCAGCCGGGGCGCCTGATAGAGGGGAAAGGAACTGGTCGGAATAACGTGTTCCTTCCACGCGCTACGTCCAACCAGGGAACAACCCCGGTGCTTGCCCGTTTTTCCTCCTGGAATTTTCACCAGTGAGGGGGATAACTTTGTAATATGCTATTGGCTGTTTGTATTCTTTTTGGAAAAATATGAAAATATACTCCTGTGGAAAGGCTATATTATTTTACTTATATTGACCCTATAAACAATTTAGTATTATTTAGTATATGTAAGGTTTTGCCCACTCAAATGGTACCTCGTCAGATAATCCCCACATATCCTACAACAACTTCTGTGAACAGACTTCACTGTAGTAGCTTTTCATAAATTATATTTGTACTTTATAGAAAGTTTATAGTTAGAGAAATTCAAAGTCCAGCCGTCTGTTGTCCAGCCTCCCACCCCTCACTGGGGAAACTTCTGGGAGGTAAACAGAAACGGGAGTTGAGTTGTCTTGTTACCCATGCACGAAGGAAGTATGAGTTCAAGTCCGTTGCTCTCCCCAGGTTGGCGGAGGGTGTGTAGAGCCCAAGATCACATTAGATAATTGACACAAGGGTGAAAAATGGGTTACAAAATCGTGGGATAAAAAAAAAAAAAAAAAAAAACACACACACACACACACACACACACACACACACACACACACAACAATGGTGCAATGTAAAGATTATAAGGTGATTACTACAAAGGTATCATTTTAGCAGCCAATATCTCTCTGAGACAGACTATTTGTTGTCAGTCGTAAACATGCATTGTGACAATTATTTTTACAATAAAAAAAGGTTCCCACAGGTGGACAGACATATTCACATACAACAATATACATTGTGTCAGTATAAACTCAGTTTTGAAATCTATAAAACAAAGAAAAGACAAGACAAAAGAAAGAGAGAAAAAAAAAGACTACACAATTTGACTGCATGCATTGTGAATTGTATTTATCTGTTTTCCCACACTAATCACCATTAACTCTCTCTCTCTCTTTCATTGTGTCAACTCTGTCTTCCTCTCCTAAGTCTCTCTCTCTTCATCTTTTTTTCTCTCTCTCGGTTCTTCTTTCTTGTCTGTCCAATCCATCCTCTTCTCTCTGAGTGTCTGGAGATGACAAAAGACCAGATCTTGAGCCAGGGCAGATTAGAGCCAGGCCCTGCAAATCAGATTAAACCAACTGAGCTGAGCAGGGCCAGGCCAAACCAAGCCAAGCCAAGCCAGGCCAGAGCTATTGCCTTTCCATTAAATGGGTACAAACCAGGGGGGCAGTCAGCCAGATATTTCGTGAAGCCTCATTTGAAATCGGTAGTTCATATAATGGCCTGTTGTGGCGCTGGACTGGACCCAAAAAGCCCCATAGCTCCATAGAGGCCCATGTATTTTGGCCCAACTTCACCTAGACTGTATTACCTTAATAAACATGGTCATGAATACTTTCTTCTTCCAGTCACTAGTTTAAAGTCTCATTTCTAATGTCATAATATTCTTTTTGGAAAATTATGGTCCCATTAATTAAAAAAATGACCATAAAGTCGCGTATGTTCTGAGGGGCGTGGCTACCGTTACAGTCTATGATCGGGATTCCCCTCCCACTCAAGAGTCTTCTCCTCCCACTCGAGTCAAAATAAAAACCAACGGAGAAGAAGGGAGGAAGTCCCGCCTCGTTGTCTGGGCAGCCAATGACCAGCTGGTCCAAAACGGAGCCAGCCAATGGCCAGCTGGTACCAAACGGATCTAGAAAGATGGCGACTTACATCAGGAATTAGCATATTATTACAGGCTTCATTTTACGTTCATGTTAGACCCGGGGAACGCTTTGTCCATATTTTTTACAGTCTATGGTACAAACTGATGAAGTCCATCCATGATATATCTAGTTTAATATTACAGTAAAATATGTGGAAAAAGTCTACTCCATTATTCCTACAAATTAATTAGTCTACATTTCATCTTTGCAAATTACCGCTATATCGGTATGAGAAACCATTCCAGATCATTATTTTCAGTTTAGGGAACGACACGGAATCGACCCGGTGACACGCTGTCAGGCTACATTGAGCCTAAGTGCCCGGACCGGCGCCACCACCACAGAATAAAGAACCTTGAACCTAAATTAAGTAGACCTATTAATAATCAGTAGACCTAAGTTTTAAGTAAAGTTGAGAGCATTCTCTAAAACCTTTTAAAGTCATTTGGTGGCTGAATCTGTTCTCGAGAACTGCCACCATTCATTTCAACAGAGAACCGTCTTATTTTGAAAGCCGTTGCACGCTAAAACGGAATTACAGGATGTGCAAAATCGCTATGTAACTAACGTGTCCCGCAAATGTTATTTAATTCACCTCAAAACATACATCACTAGAAAAAGTGCCCTTCTGGGCACAGGTCTCCACCAGGAGGGTAGGAATGTTTAGGAGTAATATAAACATGTTTTTTGTTTGTTTGTTCCAATCTTTGCCAATCAGGATGGAATATGGGAAATGGTGCAGATCCGTGTTGATCGCACGCATGCACAATCCACCTGTTGGTGGCGCTATAACAGGCCAATGTGAAATGGGTGGGCTATATTCCTCAGCCTAGTAGGAAAGTGCGTGAAAGATTTCACGTCAAATTGCACGCTGCGTTCATGATTTGAGGCTTTTTGTTCAAAACAGGCCAATCCTGCAAAATTTGAAAGCCAATGTTAGCCAATTAGGATGGAATATTAAATATCTGACACATCCGTCTTGAGCACATGACTATGGAGATACTGTGTAACGATTTGCGGGATTTTTGGACAAAATCCGGAGGAGTAATATCCAAAAATGTGTTTTACAAAAGTCGGCCTCCTGGTGGCGCTCTAAGATGTGAAAAAGTTTGGGGCAGAGGTTCATCGTTGGCATTCAGGGAGTGTGTGTGCAAAATTTGGCATCGACCGGGTTAACGGTGGCCGAGATTAGCTGCTCACGGACACACACACACACACACACACGGACGGACGGACGGACGGAGTGCAAAACATACTCTCCCCCAATGCCTTCGGCCTGGTGGAGACAATAAGTCATCATAAGTGGTTTAGTTATGAGCTGCAAATCAAGCTTGAGAAGAGAGATTTAGCAGTGGAAGACTTGGATAGCAGTTTAAATTCTTCATTAGATTTTTTGTTCCCACGGCAACCATTGAAGCTCAAATGATGCTGGCCAGACATGGCTTCTATGCTGAGCTGTGGTGGACTGGCATTATATATGGCTCCCCCTATCCCGCCCTCTTCCGTCGTCATCATGAACCCAATCCCTCTCCCCACCAGAATTAGAAAAGGGAAATGGAAATTAGAAAAAAAATAAGCTTTCTCCAGTCATCAGCTTAACAGGCATCAGCTGCTGCCACGCGTAAAGCAGGATGCATTTAATATGACTGTGTAGAGTTTTATAAACACACCAAACTGACACGTTGGTCTGCGTTCACGTATGACCCAGGAACAGAACAGTTTGGTTTAATAACTGCTCGGCAGACAGTGTGTTCGTCTCCTGGTCCATGCATGTTCATTTATACTGGATTAACGTCACATGACATGATGGTTGTTGTTTTTTATTTTATTGAAGTAGTCTTCTGTCTCAATAATCCCAGTAAATCGTGTTAAATATGCTACCATTATGACACATGAAAATCACATCAAAACTATAAGGCTCATGAGTATGTGGACGGACGCGCACGTGTGTGTGTGCAACTGTGCACGCGCTTGCGTATTTCATTCACACAGAGCATTTATCTTTCCTTTAATCTGTGACAAAGTGCTGTAGTGTACTTGGCTGGAGTTATTCATGTTTGTGACAAATGAGATCAAAAGTCATGAGAGAGTCTCATTGAGCTGGCTAAGTAGAGCTAATGAGCTGCCAAGGCCAAGGCCCGCCCCGCTCGATCCTGATTGGAGGAAGGCCCCCTCTATCCTGATTGGATGAATGCTTTCTCACCCACCACCAAAGCCGAAACTAGGTTTTTTTCTTTTTACCCCTGCAATTCACTGGGGAGAGGGAGGAACTAATTATATGGTCAGCACACTAAAGTTAAAAAAAAAAGTGATATTTGAATTAAGTGAAATCACTGAATATACGTTTTAGTGGTTAAACAGACTTTTATGCTATAAACCCATTTTTGGCGGAAACCCCTTTTGGTGTTTTAACTAAGCATTATGTTATACTTTAGCTATTGAAAAATAGCAGATCTACAAGCTCATAGCGCGCCACCGAGTGGCGCGCTACGAGCTTGTAGGCCTGCTATTTTCGAAAAATCGTAAAAATGCGGCACAAATCTTTGAATATATATTCTTTCAGAGCAAACTTTTTTTTTTTTTCCCGACGTCAGGCCTAAATGGGTTAACACATTCTTCTGGGGACCTCCTGGAACCTCCCCATGGACCCCACTTTGAGAACCAGTCCTCTGTTGCAGTGTACACGTGAAATGTGTAGATTTACTTTATAGCACATGTTAAGAAATGAGCAGATCGAAGACACAATGGAGTTTAGGTGCACGTCTGGGTGCGTAAAAGGGGTAATAACAGACAGTGTGACGTCCTTTTCCTCAGGAGAAGATCAGCCTGTCAGAGGGCAGCACGGTGATAACAGCACGGTGATAACAGACAGTGTGACGTCCTTTTCCTCAGGAGAAGATCAGCCTGTCAGAGGGCAGCACGGTGATAACAGCACGGTGATAACAGACAGTGTGACGTCCTTTTCCTCAGGAGAAGATCAGCCTGTCAGAGGGCAGCACGGTGATAACAGCACGGTGATAACAGACAGTGTGACGTCCTTTTCCTCAGGAGAAGATCAGCCTGTCAGAGGGCAGCACGGTGATAACAGCACGGTGATAACAGCATGGTAATAACAGACAGTGTGACGTCCTTTTCCTCAGGAGAAGATCAGCCTGTCAGAGGGCAGCACGGTGATAACAGCACGGTGATAACAGACAGTGTGACGTCCTTTTCCTCAGGAGAAGATCAGCCTGTCAGAGGGCAGCACGGTGATAACAGCACGGTGATAACAGCACGGTGATAACAGCATGGTAATAACAGACAGTGTGACGTCCTTTTCCTCAGGAGAAGATCAGCCTGTCAGAGGGCAGCACGGTGGACCTGAAGAAACCTGGGGAGGAGAGGGACGATTTCTCTGAGCTGACTGAAGAGGCGATGGAACCGGAGGAATGCTTTCCTGAATGTGTGTACATTTAAATTACAATACAATTTACAATTTAGGCATTTAGCAGACGCTCTTAATCCAGAGCGATTTACATTAAGCAAGAACAAAAAGCATGGCAATACATCACATACACATAAAAAAGTAGTTATCATGAAACATGCGTAAGCTAAGAACATAACAGTGGAATATATATATTAAGAAACTGTATGTATAAACTATACATATATAATTTACTAAACTATACCATATACATATATACTATAAAGTGCTATGACTACATAAAAAGCAATTCTAGTGCTGTCTACGTACCATGCTATAAGTGTATAAAATGCTATCTAAGTCTACATAAAGTGCTATCTAAGGGGCTAGGGCAAGTGCTACGGGCCATGATGGAGTCTGAAAAGGTGGGTTTTCAGACTACGGTGGTCAACTCTTAAAATAGTTATTTTGTTGAATTGCAGAGGAGGACCCCAAATTGATTTGGCCGCACTAATGTACAGTATTTTGCCCCCCAGGGACCCCCCAAAAGAGAAGATTTGTGTTTTAAAAAAATCTAAATTATTCAAAAACAGTTTTAGCAGATGTGCAAGCTCGCAGTGACGCAAGTGACGCGGTGTGAGCTTGTAACACTGAATCAGGTGAAAGGTCCAAAAAATGACAACATTTCCTGGGTTATAAATGGGTTAATGAACAGAACCATGAAAAATTTATGTTTTTCGTTCATCCCTGCAATCTAACAACAGGCCTGCTGGACCACTAGGCCAGCAGGCGCCCTGACTCGGTTGACTGTATATATATATATTTCCTCCCAGTCTGCAGGAAGCACTGTCGCTGCTGCGAGGTGGACACTTCGCGTGGTTTGGGCCAGGCGTGGTGGAGACTGAGGAAGACCTGCTATCAGATCGTGGAACACAGCTGGTTTGAGACCTTCATCATCTTTATGATCCTGCTCAGCAGTGGGGCTCTGGTATGGCCCCTTGACACCGCTCTGCTCAAGTAAAACACACTCCCTAAATAGTAAATGGTGCATTTATATAGCTCCTTTTATCCAAATTCACCCGTTCACACACACATTCATACACCAATAGCGGAAGAAACCATGCAAGGGACCAACCTGCACATCGGGAGCAATAGGGTTTGATAACCTTATATTATGAAAGTTTTACTTCATTCTACATTGCCATGTCTATACAGTACACCTACTGTACTGCATCATTCAACAACTTATTTCTAAACCTCTCAAATAACAGATTTCTTGATTTATACCTATAAATGTATAGCTTAAAAGAGCATAATATACAGTCATATTAAATAGCAGAGAAACATGAATCCTTTATACGATTAGTTTCATCGTCATCGCCATCACCTTTTACAATGATTATATCTAACATGCTCTTGTTTTCTTGGCTTCTCACCTTCCATGGTCTCTGCAGGCATTTGAAGATATCTACATTGAGAAGAGAAAGGTTATAAAGGTGGTGTTAGAGTATGCAGACAAGCTCTTCTCCTACATCTTTGTCCTCGAGATGTTCCTGAAGTGGATTGCATACGGCTTCAAGAAGTATTTCACTAACTATTGGTGCTGGCTGGACTTTCTTATCGTGGACGTAAGTGAACTTTGTAATGTTATGCCAAATTTACCGCTCACCAGACAGTGGCCTTGTGGTTAGAGTGTCCGCCCTGAAACTGGGAGGTCGGTGTTCGATCCCCGGCCGGGTCATACCAAAGAGTGTAAAAATGGGAACCAAAGCCTCCCTGCTTGGCACTCAGCATCAAAGGGTTGGATTGGCGGGGTCAAATAATCTACTAATCAAATGATTCCCAAGCGCGGCACGGCTGCAGCTCAGCGCTCCTTGGCTGCGGCTCACTGCTCCAAGAGATGGGTCAAATGCGGAGAACAAATTTCACTGTTTCACGTTTCAATTAACATGTGTGACAAATCGTATGACTTTGACGTATTAGCAGTGATTGCCTGACGAATATTCAAATGACTGCCAATATCTTGCTCTGACAGTAACATTTAACAAGTTAGACATTTTGACTGGGCCTTCCCTGGCCCTGTGTGCTTTACCATAAAACTACCATGTATACTGCATTTGGAGCCTTTTCTTTTCAATTCACATTTTGTATTTGAGAATTGGCATTTCAGAAGAATGTGTTTCTCCCCATTTCTTTCTCTTATTTTATTTTTACTGTGCTCAAAGCAAGTCGCACACTAATTACACTGCCTTACAGCCTTGATGAAAAGAGATAATATTCTGAAAACATTCCTGTAAAATGTAAAAAATATTTTTTTACTTTATTATTATTATTATGTTTTTATTGTTCACATAATTTCACATTTAGAATCCATTAGACACTACAGTACAAGAACAGAAACAGTTAGAGACGAGACTAAATTACTCACCTGACCTAGATGATCTACAATAATAGAATGGTAGACAACTAAGCCAAGTGACACAGATCTCTTCTTATTGTCCATTAGCCAAAGGCTGCTTCTGCTTTGAACTTGACCATTACATTTTTGTCAATGTAATGAACCTCACAGTTTTAATATATTTCTGTAACCCCCCAGGTGTCGTTGATAAGCCTAGTAGCAAACTCACTGGGATATTCAGACTTTGCTGCAATCAAGTCCCTCAGAACCCTCCGAGCTTTGAGACCTCTACGAGCCCTGTCCAGATTCGAGGGCATGCGGGTGAGTCATGCTCTTCTCGCTATCGATGTCTTACTTTTCAGGAAAGGGAGAGAAGGTTAGCCTGGCATGCCAGGCCATTTATGTTGTTATTTAGCAGTTCAGACTAGGGCTGCACGATATGGACAAAAATTCATATCACGATATATATGGCAGATATCTCGATATCGATACGATATAATATATATCACGATATATAGGGCAGATATCTCGATATCGATACGATATGATATATCGTGCAGCAACATATTTTCTTAATGGCCGTGGCTAGCGATTCAGGGCTGGAGTCAGGCTACAACAGGACAGAGGGACAAACGGAGTGATGGTTTATTTTCCAAGGGGCACAGGCTAAAACAGAGGGCTGGCTTTAGAAGTGGACGATATATCGATATCGCGATACCGTTGCCTTTTTGCGATACTGATATTGTGCATGTTCATACCTCGATACCGATACGATAACGATATATTGTGCAGCCCTAGTTCAGACCCAAACTGCTCAATTCTGCTGGCTAAACCTATGACCTTCCAGACCACTAATCCGTCTCTCTCTGCTCATGTGCCAGTAGATCACAAAGGCTGAGCAGGTAGATCACATGACATGTATAACATGTAAAGAAAATATATATATAAAAATCATCTGCCACTTGAATTTAGTTGACTTCAAACATGGCCTGACAGCTCAAATCCACAATGCAATACTTTGTGTTGCGCACAAACGTCAGTAGCATTACATAAGTTATACAAAACATAACGGTACCAATTACATTTTCCCCCTCTAATATTTTCCATTCCGAGTGTGTTTGTCTTATTACTGTATTAAACATTCCAAAGCCCCTTCAGGTACATTGTTTGTAAACTATTTTCAGCAATGGGGTAATCATTTTTTGGGTGGGTAGATCTTGTTGAGCTGGACATTTTTTCAAGTCCAAAAAGTGCGGTCACCCCTGTGGTCAACGCTCTCATCGGAGCCATCTATAATGTATTGTTTTATTCATCAGGTGGTGGTAAACGCTCTCATCGGAGCCATCCCCTCCATCATAACGTAGCATAATGTGTTGTTTTATTCATCAGGTGGTGGTCAACGCTCTCATCGGAGCCATCCCCTCCATCATAACGTAGTATAATGTGTTGTTTTATTCATCAGGTGGTGGTAAACGCTCTCATCGGAGCCATCCCCTCCATAGTATAATGTGTTGTTTTATTCATCAGGTGGTGGTCAACGCTCTCATCGGAGCCATCCCCTCCATAGTATAATGTGTTGTTTTATTCATCAGGTGGTGGTAAACGCTCTCATCGGAGCCATCCCCTCCATAGTATAATGTGTTGTTTTATTCATCAGGTGGTGGTCAACGCTCTCATCGGAGCCATCCCCTCCATCATGAACGTGCTGCTGGTGTGCCTCATCTTCTGGCTCATCTTCAGCATCATGGGGGTCAACCTGTTCGCCGGCAAGTTCGGCAAGTGCGTGAACCGCACGGGCTTCCTCCACAACGCCTCCGCGGTCAACAACAAGTCCGACTGCCTGAACGTGAACGACAGCGCGCACTTCTACTGGACCAAGGTCAAGGTCAACTTCGACAACGTGGGCCTCGGCTACCTCTCCCTGCTGCAAGTGGTGAGCGTCCTGTGCGGTCCACCGTATAGTCTCGCATAGCCCTGGTCCAGTGCTTACAGCAAGTCTCTCTCTTGACGCCCTGTGGAAGTCCCTTCCGCAGCCCTCTGGTGATATTCTTACTCCCGTGCGCGGGTTTTCAAATCCCAGCAAATAAACAAAACGACGTAACTACTCACCGAAACAAAGCCTGCTAGACCTTGGTAAAAGTCTATTCTCGTAGCTGGGCAGCATCTCAGGTCCCCAGTTTCTCTCTAAAATGCACTATTTTAATCATTACATAAAATGAATCCAACCAGATCGGCGCAGGCAAAACCCGGAAATGCCGTAGTAGAAGAAATGACTCAGGGTACATTGCGTTATTAAAATGGCACAAAGTGCATTTTAGAGAGAAACTGGGGACCTGAGACGCTTCCCAGCTACAAGAATAGACTTTTACCAAGGTATAGCAGGCTTTGTTTTGGTGAGTAGTTACGTCGTTTTGTTTATTTGCTGGGATTTGAAAACCCACGCACGGGAATGAGAATATCACCAGAGGGCTGCGGAAGGGACTTCCACAGGGCGTCAGAGAGAGATTCGCTGTAAGCCCTGGACCAGGGCTAAGTCTCGCATTGCCAGACTGTTATTAATTTTCAATTGCTTCCGTCATACAGTCTGCAGCAACGGAAGCTCTTATCATGAGTATAATATAAAGCAGAGGGGCGCCCGCTGGCCTAGTGGTCCAGGCGCATGCCACATCATATAGGCTCTGGCCTGTCAGCGTGTCGCGTGTTTGAGTCCCTTTCATGACGACCTTTGCTGCATGTCTCTCCCCTTCTCTCTCTCTCCCTCTTTCCTGTCTATTTTCACTTGATAAATACTTTTAAATACAGAATTGTACTTAAGTACAATACTTAAATATATGTACTGTATTTGGTTACTTTCCACCACTGAAAACCATCAGTGTATTCTATTAGCATATCTAGAATTAGCTTCTTTCTTTCTTTCTTTCTTTCTAAACTCTTGGAGCTAAATGCACACCGACTGAGGGTTTGACTGTGTACCTGCTAAATGTCAGCGTCCATCAACCACTTATTATCAAGCACTGCAGCTATTCTTGGCCAGCGCATTTTCCATGACCAGATCCTGGTGCTCTTGAAGGACACCACTCAAATTAACTGGTGTGGCAACCAAGCAACAGGATGCTTTTCGCTGTCCCCCCTGTCCCCCCTGTCCCCCCCCTGTCCCCTCCAGACCACACTCAATAAAAGCCTTTAAGTTGCCTCCAGAAATAGCCTGGCTCTCAAGATATTTGCAAAAAGCTGGTAATTGTGGGCCTGTGAGGCATACAAGTGAGAACTGATTGTCCTGACTTGGGTTTTGAGACGCCGTTCATATGGCTGTGAATTTGTGGCGCCCCCCAGGGGTAAAACTCTGAACCACGAGAGACAGGAATACAAACGGCTTCCTCCTGTGCATGCAGTGTATAATATAAGCTGTGCAATATTATTGATATATTGCTATAGATTATACTGTATATATTTACAATATTGTTCATAAATCATAATTCATATTGCTCACACTGCAGTGCTCAGCACACACTTGGTGTCACTCTATGTTATATCATATTTTCTTTTTACCTAGTATATACTATAGTTACATTATTCTTATCTTATTTTTGAGTGGTGCAACCACTCCTACAACCAGCAATGTCCGTGTACCTGTTTACCTACCTGTATAAGTGAGCACGAGTATGTTAGCCTGGTTAATAAACCAGACCGAATCAGCCGTTGGCAATAATAAATTGCCTGCCGGCGGATTACGGTCCGGATTACGGTCAATTGTACGCCCATTTCCTACACCAGAGAAATGGGGCGGCCAATCGGGACACGGTATGCAATATAGGGGCGGGCTTTGGTACAGTGACTTTCAATGCTTGAGACCTTTGACTGACAGTAGCTCTGACCAATTGCGTCAAAGAGAAAATGTTTCAACCCGCCCCCCTGGAAATGAAATCCAAGCTGAGCCTCCCCAGACTAATATCCCGCGGTCCGTGCGATATTAGTCTGGTTTATTAACCAGGCTACGAGTATGTGACTTATTAATACCAGTAGGGGGCGCCAGAAACAGAGAGAGGGGTAGTGCTGTGTCTCTAGGGGGGAATTGCACCACTCAGTTCACACGTGTGTGATTTTTCTTATTTAGGCTACTGCATTCTACGATGTATCTTCATATGAGAGTAGCCTATTTGAAGCTAAACTTTTAATGACATCTTTGTCATTCACATGCTGCCATGCAGTACTGAAACCAGGATGTTGTTGATTACCAATGCATTTCTGGCATAACGATCTCCAATGACATCTAATGTTACTTTGTCACAGGCAACATTCAAAGGATGGATGGAAATCATGTATGCAGCTGTTGACTCCAGAGGGGTGAGTATGACCACTCACTTCCAAGACTATAACAAGTTGTCCGGACAATGTAATGACATGGAAACTGCTTTCATTTTCAGGTGGAAGAACAACCGATCAGAGAAATCAACCTCTACATGTACCTGTACTTTGTCATCTTCATCATATTTGGCTCCTTCTTCACCCTCAATCTCTTCATCGGTGTCATCATCGACAATTTCAATCAGCAAAAAAGAATGATGAGTATATATTGCCCCCACACACACACACACAGAACAGATGTTTGCAAATTATTATTAAGGCATATTTTCGTCCAGTTTTCGGTGAAGAGGTTAGTAAAAACGGGGCCTGACGTCATGTTGTAGTTTTCAGTGGTCACGTCCTCTTCACCGAAGAGCGTTTCTTTTAACCCATTTTGGGCGGGAACCCCTTTTGGTGTTTTAAACATTATGTTATAATTTAGCTATTGAAAAATAGCAGATCTACAAGCTCATAGCGTGCCACCGAGCGGCGGCACAATCCTAACGAAAAAGCGTCAACCTACCTCTAGAACCCTGGATTGTATTGTATATTGTATCACCGCTTTGATTTCAGTCTGTGCTTCTCCAAATAAAGGGGAAGAGGGATATAATGTTTTGCCAGTTCGTTTTTGCCAGTTAATGTTTTGGCTGTCATACTGTGAATCAAACTTGCATATTGTCAGAGTAATTATGCTGACACACTCGCATAAAAATGCCTGAATTATGTTGGGTACTTCACCACTCCAAACAAGAGGCCTAAGACTTTATTTAACCACTTGCACATATTTCTGTAAAAGAAAAATGGCCAACCTTGGCCAACATCAAATAAGAAGAGGAAGAGGAAATGTGATTATTATTAAGTAATAATGTTAGATTTCTTTGCCTACTTACTTAGGTGGACAGGACATCTTTATGACCGAAGAACAGAAGAAGTATTATAATGCTATGAAGAAGTTGGGATCCAAAAAACCTCAAAAGCCTATACCACGGCCAGGGGTAAAAATGCCATTTGTTATTGCATAATCGTTTATTGATACATTTTTCTTTTGATTTCTTCCATGAATCATTTCTCACGTTATCGAAGTAACCTCCAATCGTGCACATTGCTATGTCAATTAGATCTGCATGCACCATCAGTTACCTTCCTAATCCAGTGGTTCCCAAAGTGGGGTCAGGGGACCCTCAGGGGCCCTTGAGGGAGTTCCAGGGGGTCCCCAGCTAAATGATAATGAATAACCAAATGTACAAATGGAAACACTGATGGTACTTAACAGTGATTTTACAATATAAATTGGTGTCCCAGAGATAGAAATGCCATTAAATGGGAGACCGTAGCCTAATTCAGGTCAAACTGGGGGTCCTTGAAATGAAAATGGTTGAAAATCCACTGCTAGAGCCGTATAAATCTTCTCTTATGGGGGGGGGGTCCTTGGCATATATTTTCAAATGGGGGTCCACGGGCTAATGAGTATCATTTTGGGGGTCCTTGACATGAAAAAGTTTGGGAACCACTGTCACCCCGTTTTAGTGTTAGCATTATGCTATGCTTTAGCTATTGAAAAATAGCAGATCTACAAGCTCATAGCGCGCCACCGAGTGGTGTGCTACGAGCTTGTAGGTCTGCTATTTTTGAAAAATCGAAGAGCGACTGACTTTTTTAGAATCTGATCTCAGGTCAGAATGGGTTCATCAGACCAGCGTGTGTCCGGCGGAAACCTCGTATGAATCTGATCTCAGGTCAGAATGGGTTAATGGATCAACTCACTCTCTTTGTGTCTCCAGAACGTTGTCCAGGCCTTCCTCTTCGACCTGGTGTCCAAGCAGGCCTTTGACATCATGATCATGATGCTCATCATCGTCAACATGGTGACCATGATGGTGGAGACGGACGAGCAGTCGGAGCAGAAGCAGGCCGTCCTCAACGTCCTCAATCTCATCTTCATCGTCATCTTCACCACCGAATGCCTCGTCAAGATCTTTGCCCTCCGCTGCTACTTTTTCACTGTTGGATGGAACATTTTTGACTTTGTGGTGATAATCCTCTCTATTGTGGGTAAGTAAATACACAACGCACGCACACGCACACACAGTCACGCACACACACGCACATGTACGTGTGTACGCACACTCACACACAGCTTCCTCCTGTGCATGCAATATTATTACTTTATTTCTGTTACATTATTACTTTATTTTTATTATATTTATTTACATTATACTGTACATCATGCCTTGTCTCATCACAGCTTCCAATAGCTAGCTATTAACTTCAGTAACATACTGTTTATGCTTATTTATTTTTATGCCAACAATGTTATAGATGTTAGATATTATTCAGATTTTATAATATCTCATTTTGAAATGAAAGGCTTCATATTGTATTATATATCACTGTAAAACAGTTAAATCTTTTGTATTCTCTCTGATTTCCACTTCTCATTTCAGGGATTGTTCTCGCTGACATCATCGAGAAATACTTCGTATCTCCAACTCTGTTTCGAGTCATCCGCCTGGCGAGGATAGGACGCGTCCTTCGACTCATACGCGGAGCCAAAGGAATAAGGACTTTACTGTTTGCCTTAATGATGTCCATGCCAGCACTGTTTAACATTGGCCTCCTGCTGTTCCTAGTCATGTTCATATATGCTATTTTTGGTATGGCGAACTTTGCCTATGTGAAGAAACAAGACGGAGTCGACGACATGTTTAACTTCGAGACGTTCGGCAACAGTATGATCTGCTTGTTCCAGATCAGCACGTCGGCGGGGTGGGACAATCTGCTGAGCCCAATCATGGCCACATCTCCAGAGTGCGACACACACTTTGTCAATACCGGCACAAACACCCGCGGGAACTGTGGCAACCCCTCCGTGGGCATAGCTTTCTTTGTCAGTTATATCATCATTTCCTTCCTGATCGTGGTGAACATGTACATAGCCATAATACTGGAGAACTTCAGCGTTGCCACGGAGGAGAGCTCAGAACCGTTGAGCGAGGATGACTTTGAGATGTTCTACGAGGTGTGGGAGAAGTTCGACACGGAGGCGAGCCAGTTCATCGAGTTCGCCATGCTCTCGAACTTCTCCGACACGCTGTCGGAGCCGCTGCGCATCGCCAAGCCCAACAAGATTAAGCTCATCGCCATGGACCTGCCCATGGTAAGTGGGGACAAGATCCACTGCCTGGACATCCTGTTTGCCTTCACCAAACGCGTGCTGGGAGAGTCCGGCGACATGGACGCCCTCAAGCAGCAGATGGAGGAGAAGTTCATGATGAACAACCCCTCCAACGTCTCCCACGAGCCCATCACGTCCACACTGCGTCGCAAGCTGGAGGAGGTGTCTGCCGTCGTCATCCAGAGGTGTTATCGGAAGCATCTGGTCTGCCGGCAGATGAAGCAGGCGTCCTACCTCTACAGACGAATGAACCAAGAGACCGCGGAGAGCGCTCCTGAAAAGGAAGGCCTTATAGCCTGCATGATGCAGGAGCACTATGGACCAGTGGAAAGAACCGAGGCCATCCTGATCTCCTCGCCACCTTCTTATGATAGTGTGACAAGGGCAGCAAGTGGCCTCTCTCATTTAGACAGATCTGTTTCCAGAGACTTTGAACCCGGAGAACAAGGCCATTCAATTGAAAGATACGAGGAGACTTTCCTCTGAGATGTCAGAGTTTTCTTTGGTGGGTCTTTTTGATTTTCTTCTTCAACAGAACTCATGGTCAAGGAGATGGATTTTTTTTTTATTGGTAAATGAAATATGCAAAAATATTTTTTAAAGCAATCCAGAGCCTCTATATCAACTGAACAACCCCATGGAGAGGTTTTGTTGGATACACAGAAAGGACCTCAGTGAAAGAAAAACATGATCTTCTTCAATCTGTCGCCCTCTTGAAATGCAAAATTGTTCATTTCCATATGGATCATACTGCAATTTTATTTTTGTTTGCATTATTAGCGTTATTGTTTACCTAGTAATGTGCATTAATTTACATTACTACATGAACTCTGGCGACAACTTCAATGGCTACAAGGCAGACTAATGTAATTGTTGCCGTAGGTTGCATAAGGTTTTCATGTAGACTACAACATGTTGAGCAAAAAGAGAACAAACTCTTGGCACGTAAAAGAATAAATGTAAAACACAACTGTGTGTTATATATAACAAACGGCTTCCTATTATTAATTATACTGCAGTTAAAGTGTTGCATATTCAATTAGTATATTTATTTAGCTAACTTGTCCCCTTCTGTTTTCTGCTGGCACTTTTACTGGTAATTCACTTGAGGAACTATGAATACAGTCATATACAGTCAAATACATATATATTTTTTCCTGGTTAGTAAAATATTCACATTTGTGATTGCATTTTTTGTAATATAGTATATTTGCACTAGGAAAATATAATTTTCAAGATTGTAAGAGAGCGCTAACATAATTTGGGTCATTATGTGCCTGATCTGCCCATTTATTACATAGATACTCTTTGTCCATTTAATTTGATTTAATGCATGTTCATTGAAATGGTGGGAATGCACTATATAAGGTCATTTTGTAATTGTATGTATAAAGAGGTTTGAGGGTGTACTTTATAGGCATAGATATGTAAAACTATTTTTTACCAAGCTTTTGTAATGCATTTATATTGACAAAACATTTCAATGACAAGAAAGCCACAAGTAATATGCCCAGAGTTATCAAATTATAAGCATATATTTCAAGTTCTATGAGATGTTGTTTGTATTATTATTACATTTAGGTCAGACATTTCATGAATTGTTTCATAAAATGGTAATAAAACCTTTTTCCATATTTGTGGGTTTTGATAACCGTATCGCAACTACAGTAGGGATGATGACTTATTTTAGCTCAACATACTGTCCTCAAGGCTTAAACAAGTAGTTTCTATCAGTGTTCATTATTTAACTACAGTATGTTCAACAACACATTGGAACTGAGAGTGAAATACTAATAGAAATTCAGCAATTGTTTAAAGAGTCAAAATTCTCACAATAGAAAAACCATGCAGTTATGACCTCATTACTTGGCAGATGCTAAATCCCTCGCTGAGTCCATGGGTATGAAAAAAAAGGCAAAAAAAAAAGCATGACATCTGTTCACAAATCTGTAGCTGAATGTCCTTGTTAGTCTGTTTCCCTGGCCCTATACAGCAGGGGGTCTGGGACCCCTAGTGGGTCCTCAGAGTTACTGCAGAGTTACTATAGGGGGGTGTTTGGGGAAATGGAATTTTCTAAAAAGAGGTTTTGGTGAAAGAATAACAGCCCACCCATCTGACCACTAGATGGGTGGGCCATGAATGCTTTTGAGTGGGCCCTCATCCAGGGCTGGGAATCACTGACCAATATGTCTGATAGCCTACTGTACTTTGTAAGCACATGCATACAAGCATTGTGCATAAAGATCCATAGTCATTAAATAGTAATGAAGGTGAAGGTAGGCCTAATGCAATGTGACACATAAAGAAATCACCCAATTGCCAAATGTCCTCCCTCTGGTCGTTAGGATGGTCAAATGAAATCCAACTCCCACCAGCTGCCGGGATAGAGGGATAATCTGTGTATTAAAAAAATAATATCAATTGTTTTAATTACATAGGCCTCCTACACACACACACACACACACACACACACACACACAAAATTATGTTTGTTAAATTGATGGTTTTAGTGTTTCTTCCAGGGGGATGAGAGCTGGAGGCAGCCTGGAGCTCAGCTGTTATGGAAATGTTCTCATGGCTGTGTACACTTGAACCCCTCTCCAAAATGAGGGATGTATGCATCCCTGCCTGCATGTTCTAATACGGTATACATACATGATATTAACATGCATCACCATATAGGCTACCTTCTAGGCCACATGAAGATAAAATATAAACTGGATTATATCATGTGTAACGACAAGTATATTGTCAACTAAACTGTTGTTAACTGTATATCATAATTATACACTCACCGTTTTTTTTAAATATGTAAATTGTTGAAACATCTGAAAACTCTGGAGACCGTGGAGGAGGGGGTTCTTTGGTTGAGTTCTTTGGTTGAGTTCAAGGCTCTGGACTGGTGGAGCTTACACTTCACCCTTTTTGCAAAAAAATATATGTTAATGACGTTTAGAAGCTTTAGAACACTTTCCCGGGGGTCTTTATGTGTGTAATATGTGGTTTTAGATATTTTAGATTGTAGCAGTGAGCCCGGTCTCTCTGATGTCATGATGTCATGATGTCTCACTTCCTTCCTGGACTACAATTCCCAAAATACTTTGGTGCACTGCTCCTCCTTGTGGATAGGGGAGGTCTGTCTTACTGAGTACACATGTAGTCCAGGAAGTAAGTGATCCCAGTGTCCATGACATCAGAGACACTGGGCTCACTGATACAATCTAAAATATCTAAAACCACATATTACACACATAAAGACCCCCAGGAAAGTGTTCTAAAGCTCCTAAATGTCATTAACATATATATTTTAGCAAAAAGGGTGAAGTGTCCCTTTAACCTCGCCTCACCAGGCTTTCCCGTTTCCACCACCAGGTGGAGCTCTCAGCTCAGCTGTTGCCCCCAGCGACGCATCTGCATGGCTGCAATTTATAAACTCCAGGAGAGATACCGTTCCATACTACCCTTCCTTCTTTATTGAATGCTGATTTCTGATGAACCACTGACCAGAGCTAAAGAGATATCTACATTCTACACTGACTCCAGGTAAGATTTGGGCTGTGTGTTGTAGGTTATTAGGCGGAAAGCAGCGGCAGAACTTTTGTTTCTTGGACTTCAGTTGTAGAATATAACTTGTCTTCTTCTGCCCATATCCACAGTAAAACTACTTCAAACGATCACAATGGTGGTGAACATTTCGAAACAGTTCAACTGTGAACGATTTGAGACCCGGTAAGTTTTTAAAACGACGATCAGGGCCGTGCATGATGATGATCTATCTAGCATTGAGGAGGGGGCGCCCGGGGCTGAGTTTTGGGTTAGTCTTTTAGTGGAGTTCCCTCGTGCCAGAAATGTTTAGGCCCTTATATTATACTATATTAGCATAGCATATCATCTAATGTTATGTAGCCCTTATTAAGAGCTACATTAGATTGACATGCTAATGTCTGTCTGTCTAGTGTCTGATTGATTGAAATTTGTATTCAGTTTTCTGAATGGGTAGGCCTACAGTTTAACGAAGGTAGGCTACAGGTCAAAACAAAATCTGCTAAAGAGTATAAAACCAGAACAAGCACTTAAGACTTGTTTACATATAGGGGTCCTCCATTTTCAATTCCCCAGAGTGAATCTAATCTATTCTAATCTACCATATCTAGAGTAGACCTTTCTATCTGTCAAACAGACCCTTACAGTTCTGCTCAAATTCACAGGTCTGTTACTGCCAGAGGACTTACAAGAGAGGGCTTCTGCAAGGTTGGTAGTATGAATACTGGACTACTCGCCCCGGTGCTTGCCCGTTTTTCCTCCCGGAATTTCCCCCAGTGAGGGGGATAACTTTGTAATATGCTATTGGCTGTTTGTATTCTTTTTGGAAAAATATAAAAAGTTACTCCTGTGGAAAGGCTATATTATTTGACTTATATTGAACCTATAAACAATTTAGTATTATTTAGTATATGTAAGGTTTTGCCCCCTCAAATGGTACCTCGTCAGATAATCCCCACATTTCCTACAACAACTTCTGTGAACAGACTTCACTGTAGTAGCTTTTCATAAATTATATTTGTACTTAGGCTGTTCTGCTGTCATGAAAGTTTATAGTTAGAGAAATTCAAAGTCCAGCCGTCTGCTGTCCAGCCTCTCCCACCCCTCACTGGGGAAAATTCTGGGAGGAAAACAGAAACGGGGCGAGTAGACTTGTTACCGGTAGTATCACTCACTAGATCAGGGGTGGGCAACTTTGATGATGGAGAGGGCCACTATATTTGCACACTAACTCCAGAGGGGCCACAGTGCATTATTACTGTCGTAGCAAAATAGCTGATCTGCACGCGTTTTGAGCTTGTAGATCGGCTATTTTTGCTAAATTTGAATTAAAACCTGAATATCTTTTCGCTATTTCCTGAAAAGTAACCTTTTTATTGAATTTTAAATGCATTTAGTTATAGTTATGTTACATTTATGAACTGTTAACATTGGACACAAAAAGACAATAACATAATACTAGTCATTAAGTACTAGTCATTTAATACTAGTCATAGTATTGAAGTCAGTCATGACTAGTCATAGTCATGATGTAATTAAAGCAGGTTTGAAATTGTCACAGCTGAAGTCAATACTATTTCAATCATTACTGACTCCTCTTACTACTACTATCAGTTTGCTGGTATTAACATGGGGGCCGCATGTGCCCCCCCCCCCCCCCCCCCCACCCCATAATTTGGTCCCGACCCCTAGTCTGTGAACCACTGGCCTAGAGTGAAAAGCTTACTGATTTTACTGTCAAAAACTTTCTAATAGACTTTACCCTACATTTCTCTTATATTTTATTTGTGATCGTGCGTGCATGCCTATTAACAGATTCTATGTGCTCTCTCAAAGGTGACATTTGAGTATTGTCTGAAATGGAAACGCCACAAGTCTTCCACATACACCCCCAAGCAGAAGTACTTCAGAAACACAGATGGACGAAGTAACTGGCAGACGAGGGATAACGGTGTCCCAGCCAAGGGGTCCACCAGGGACTTGCTTGACATCATCGACGATGAAGAAGCAGCGATGGCGGTGGTTGACACTGGAGATTGTGGAGAAGAGCTTCTACAAGTGGCCGACCAAGAATCGACCGAGACGTCAGACCTGCAGTGTCCCTCTGAACATTCATTTGATAATGACAGCACAATGTCTGGCCCTTCCTTCCCAAATATGACACAGGGCCTATGTTCTGGGTGCCACAACTTGTACCAAACGGCCAAAAAGAAAAAAAGGCCACTCAAAAACAAACTCTATAATGGTGAGCATTGTTTGTTGAGTGCTGGAAAACCTCAGCCAAATAGTGGTAACATTTTGTTGGGGCAGTGTTTCTCTAGTCTAATCCGACTGGTACCCAACCTTCACTTGACTGTTTTAAAAGTATTTTCTAAACAATAACATTTAGTGGGCTGTTGAATGTCTAAAGTGGATGGAACATTTTGCAGAAGTATTGGCTAAGTTCTGTTAACTGTATGAGTGACATGGTGTTGAATTGGGCTTTGATTTGTTCACCAGATCCTACTTCCTTGTCATGCGACCAGTGGGTCATGCAGAAACGGCGCAGCACGAGAAGACCGCACGGCATGAAATCGTAAATGTGCACTAGCAGCAATATGTTTAAAGGGAGTAGGTGACACCAGCAGCAGCTTTTTTTAAAGGGCAAATAACATGCATTTTAAAACTGCTTTTAATATTTAATAATCATATTGTCTATGTCCCTCAAAGTTATTTCTAATGGTTTGAGCCTCAATCACCACTCTGATATAACCAGGCCTTGTCATTTCTTTCTGGACTTTGAAAGCAGTTTTAGCTGCAGTACCACAATGTCCTGAGGTGGTGGGGGTGCTGATATGCAGATTATTTAATATTTGAGTCATTATAATACTGATGCTAGATAAAACCAGGCTTGTTTCCATTCCATGCCAGCTTGGAAAATCAACAATGGTGGACATTGTAAACAAGTGGAAATGCAAATTTGGAACTGAAGACTGATGAAGAGGAGGAATTATACAAAGTAGGGTGACATTGATGACATCACGATGAGGCAAAAATCAGTCGAGCTGTTCCTGAGAGCAATTTCCATTAAAACACCCATATGACATGAAAGCCTGATTGTTCAAAATTGGTTATTTGTGGGGATAGAAAACACATATGGGAGCCCCAGAAACACAAAAGAAATTGAAAAAGTTGAATTTTATGTTATAGGTCCTTTAACTTTGTTATCTTTCCAGGACTGTTTGGGACCACCACGTCATGGTGAGAATCAGTGAGAGCTTCTGTAAGAAACAGAACAAGGGAGAGTGGGACCAACCAACCTGCTCCAGACCTCACCGTTTCCTAAAGAGGTAAAGTGATGTCCATGTGTGGACCTGCAATGCACTGGTGTCACATGTTCTTTTTTGTGTTATCTTTATGGCTCACTTTTTAACTTCACACTTGTGTTGAAGTGAGGTGCGCTCTTATCATCATATCACATTACGTGCTCAGCCAATGACATCATCACAAAAGTCATTTCGGCCAATCACTTTTGGAGTCTTCACTTTTACTGCACTCACTTTTATCTTCAATATGTACTTTGCTCAGCCAATCAAATCATCGCTATGGGGTGATCAGCCAATCCCAAGCCAATGTTTGTGTTCACACAAACCCGGAAAAAATATCTGATTATATTCGATGTTGTTTACATTTCTGAGGGTTGCTAGCCCCTCCTATGCCCAGCTTTGTATTTGTGTGAATCATAGGGATGATTTGATTGGCTGAGCACGGAGTTGAGATGATTTGATTGGCTGAGCAAAGTACGTATTGAGCCGAGTGGAATAGTAGTTGACTCCCATTGTAACAATGGAATGCGGACGTGCTCGTTCTATCTCAATTGGATAGTTCCAATTTTTGGAACTATAGCCCATAGCACCCCGCTTTGCGGCGAGATCAAAGCGTGTCGCCACTCTCTTCAGACGGGTGTGATTTTTCATCTACCAGTGAGTGTTATGTGGTAAACAAAATAGTGACCCCCCTGAGAACCATTTTGTTATATTTATTTAAAAATGTATCTTATATTTATTGTATAAATGGGAGGCCATGACATTAAGGCCTAGTAGTAATTGTTAGAAATGTATACACTCCTATCCAGTCATTTTGGGCATAAACAATAAGTTGAAGGATAAGGGTTTCAGTTTGATAATGATGCAACGTGCATGTTCAAATCATGTGCCTACTTTACATACACTATTTCCGACCATTCCAAAGAATACATTTATTCTTTATTTTGGGGATTTTAGGGGTGATAAAAAGGCATTTCGACCTGTATTTGTGTTTACATGCGATTGATGGATATTTGATAATGGAGGAAAAGAACAACAACTGTATGTAATGGGGGATATTCCCACATAATCATGAGCATGTGTACAAGTGTGCGCTGTAAGAAAAGAAGAAAAACAATTGAGGAGATGCAGGCAGTGTAAAAATGTAACAATGTATTAACAAAGGGTAACTTAAATGTTGCTTACAAACAAAAGGGTGTGATTCAGTAATATCAGTAGTGTCGGTGTAACCTCGCGTCACCAGGCTTTCCACCTCGGAGGAAAGCTTGGTCTGTGTTCCAAAATCAACCTGCCATGGGTTGGCTGTCATGAAAGTTTATAGTTAGAGAAATTCAAAGTCCAGCCGTCTGCTGTCCAGCTTCTCCCACCCCTCACTGGGGAAAATTCTGGGAGGAAAACAGAAACGGGGCGAGTAGACTTGTTACCGGTAGTATCACTCACTAGATCAGGGGTGGGCAACTTTGATGATGGAGAGGGCCACTATATTTGCAAACTAACTCCAGAGGGGCCACAGTGCATTATTACTGTCGATATAGCCGATTTACAAGCTCAAAACGCGTCGCAACGCAACGCGTTTTGAGCTTGCAGATCAGCTATTTTTGCTATATTTGAATTAAAACCTGAATATCTTTTCGCTATTTTTGAATTGGAATCCTGAAAAGTAACCTTTTTATTGAATTTTAAATGCATTTAGTTATAGTTATGTTACATTTATGAACTGTTAACATTGGACACAAAAAGACAATAACATAATACTAGTCATTAAGTACTAGTCATTTAATACTAGTCATAGTATTGAAGTCAGTCATGACTAGTCATAGTCATGATGTAATTAAAGCAGGTTTGAAATTGTCACAGCTGTCAATACTATTTCAATCATTACTGACTCCTCTTACTACTACTATCAGTTTGCTGGTATTAACATGTGGGCCGCATTAAGTGAAGGTGGGGGCCACATGTTTTAACCTGCAACACATGTCGAGTGGTTCAACGTTGGAGAGCCTCACTGGGGACTCCAGGGAGCACTGATCGGGTGCTCCCAATGCACCTAATTGGGAAACTGGGAACCTCAAGTTGGCCGACACACCAGTACACAAGATAGACAGACAACACTAGCCAAAGCTGGAGAGTGGAATAACTGGGAAGGGACCCTAGGGTACCGCCATCCAAAATTCAGAAAAGGTAACCGAGGGTCCCAAAAGGGGAGCCTAAGACAACACATGCAGGCCCTGCAGGTCAGGCCAAAGGGGATGTGACCGTGTTCGTGGAACAGTACTGAATTCCAACTGTCACTCTTTCATTCTAGAAACCTTAAGAAGTGTATGGTGGCCATTAAAAGGGGAAGAAGGACTGCAGAGAAGAGCAGGCGAAAACGTCTCAAAGACGTCGCCCAAGACGGGAGCCTCACCAAGCAGCCACGCTTGGATGACACTGGAGATTGTGGAGAAGAGCTGCTACAAGTTTCGACTGAGCCTTCAGAGTTGCAGTGTCCCTCTGAACGTTCATTTGATAATGACAGCACAATGTCTGGCCCTTCCTTCCCAAATATGATGCAGGAGGGTCCACTGCTGGGCCTCTGTTCTGGGTGCCACAAGCTGTACCAAACTGCCAAGAAGAAGAAGAAAAGGCCACTCAAAAACAAACTCTTGGGTAATGCTGAGCACTGTTTTGTCCAGTATTATGTTAGAGTGCTGGTAAACCTCAGCCAAATAGTGGTAACATTTGGTTGAGGCAGTTTCCCTGGAGTCTAATCCGACACAACCTTCACTTGACTGTTGTAAAAATATTTTCTAAACTATAACATTTAGTGGGCTGTGGGCTGATAAATGTCTAAAGTGGATGGAACATTTTGCAGAAGTATTGGCTAAGTTCTGTTAACTGTATGAGTGACATGGTGTTGAATTGGGCTTTGATTTGTTCACCAGATCCTACTTCCTTGTCATGCGACCAGTGGGTCATGCAGAAACGGCGCAGCACGAGAAGACCGCACGGCATGAAATCGTAAATGTGCACTAGCAGCAATATGTTTGAAGGGATTGGTGACAACACCAGCAGCTTTGTTAACTTTGTTATCTTTCCAGGACTGTTTGGGACCACCACGACGTCATGGTGAGAATCAGTGAGAGCTTCTGTAAGAAACAGAACAAGGGAGAGTGGGACCAACCAACCTGCTCCAGACCTCACAGTTTCCTAAAGAGGTAAAGTGATGTCCACGTGTGGACCTGCAATGCACTGGTGTCACATTTTATTTTTTTATGTTTAATTGTGAGTGGAGAATCTTGATGGCTCACTGTTTAACACCTGTTTAGCACCATTTTTGTTACATTTATTTTATATTTACATTCATTGTATGAATGGGAGACCATGACATTTAAGAATACAAACCTGTGGAGATCCTCATTTTGGGCATAAACAATAAGTCTGATAATGATGTACCGGTAATGTGCATGTTCAAATCATTATCATTATTTCCGACCATTTTTTAAAGCATACATTTATTGAATTGAGGGAAAAAGCCAATTTGACCTGTATTTGTGTTTACATGCGATAGATGATAGATATTAGATATAATAGAAGAAAATTACTTTATAATGGGGGGGGATATTCTCACATATCATGAGCATGTGTACAAGTGTGCGCTGTAAGAAAAAGCTAAGCCAATTGTGTTGTTCGTGGAACAGTACTGAATACCAATCGTCACTTTCATTCTAGAAACTTTAAGTGTATGGTGGGCATTAAAAGGGGAAGGACTGCCCAAGACGGCCTCACCAAGCAGCCACGCGCGGATGACAGCGGCATCGCCAGCCTTGATCACACCCTTGACCTAAGCAACATCAGCTCATATAGCAACCCTGTGTGCAGTGAGGTGGCAGGGTCCAATGATAAGTGTTCTGAGGTGATCGCCACTTCTGTAAATGTCAACGGAACCGGCCAGCTGAAAATGTCCCCTCCAAAGCGGAGCGCAGCAAAGAAGAGGGCCTGTTTCAATGAGTTATTTGCTCAAATATTTCACAAGAGTTCAATTGTGCGAGAAAATAGTTTGTGAGATCACTCGGTATGCATTGTGCCTTCAGTTGAAATTGGTTAACTATTATTTCCTCAAATTATATTTTGTTTGTGTTCGTACAGCTAGGCACGACTGAATAAGAGTTTTAACACTGATACTTTAACACTACTGTTATGTACTGTCTTATAGCTGATGTGATCCTTTTGATGTATCAAAAAACATGTATTGACTCAAAGCATGCATACTGCTGACAGATACATGATACATACATACACTGTATACAGAACCAGCATCACATTTGATATTTCTTTGTATATAAATACAATACATAAAAGACAACTTGAATGTCACCTTTGCCAATGTATAGTTACAATTTGATCCAACGTCGTTTTGACGCCTTTTTTGCATGATTCAGTGGACTACGAAATTATATTTCATAAACGTCTAGATTCTGTCGTCATACAAAATAAGAAAATGTTAACTCAAACTGAAAGTACAGTTGTTTTTGTGTTCCTAGATTTGACTGTTATAGAGTACAAGACATGCACACTGAATTCTTGGAAGATTTTATTTTATTAAAATAAAATTGCCACCACTAATACTTTTATTTTGAAGGCACGGCATGTCATTTCTGGTATTGGCTGATCTTGTGGGTGTTTTTGACACAGGAAGTGAAAAGTGACCATTATAGGTGGAGGCTCCGTCTTTTGAGCTAATTTAGAACTTCCTGTCTGAGAGCTAGCTAATTTAAGACATCCGGTTGCCTTCAGAATAAAATAAGGTTATTTAATTAATAATTATTACATTACATTATTAGTATTATTATTACATTACAGTTATTGTAAAGACACACATTATGTTTCTGTGTAAAAATAAGTAATTAAATAACATCAAAAAGTTATCTAAATGGATAAATGCTATTCACTGGAGTGAATATTCTATTATATTCTAAAAACGACTTATAAATCCTAAAGCCTTGTTTATACTTCACTGTGCAACGGTCCTATGCTGGACAATAGCAGATATGCAAACTCACAGCACATCTCATTCAAGACACTGAACTTGCAGATCTGCCATTTTTGAACACACTATAAAGTTAACCATTTATCATGCTGCTCTACGTGGCACTGCATTCTGTGACATTAAACCAAATGGCATTTTCCACTCTATGACACTACTGTTCTACATTTTTGTCTAATAAAATAGGCTATTAATTTAATCAATCAAACTGCATTAACTAACAGAGATACTACTAACCAAGCTATCCATGTCAACATGCTCTATAGGAGTCTCAATAACAGGTATAAGTAACGTTTAATGTTTAGTAATTTTTAATGTAGCAGAAGAGGCCATTCATTGAACAGAGTTTTGCACAATTTTAACATCCCAGATCGATTGAAATATGAATCTACTGTGCTGTGCTACACCATGATATATTAAGACTGAGTACAATAACATTCCATTGTGAATAAAAACGTATTAACCACAGTGTAATGCTAAAGGTTTCATCACAGGGCTGTCTGCTTCATGTAATATCATTAAAAGTGTTGTTGGTGACAGTTATATGAGTTGGAAGCATTAAGACCCATTTTAACCGCCAATGGCTTCCTTTCTGACAAATAACGTTATTGTAAAAAATTAAAAAAAGATTCACGCGTTCATATGTAGCTTGGTACCCTGATAAACCCTGATAATAAACCCTGATAATGCGCCCAGAGAGGCAACACGATTCCAACAAGCCCACCCCCGTCCAAAACGGTTGAGGAATGACAGAATTACCATTGGGGTCCCTGGGGGGTCCCCGAACCTACAAAACCCTGATAACGCCCCCAGGGGGGCGACACGATTCCAACGAGCCCACCCCCGTCCAAAATGGTTGAGAAATGACAGAGTTACCATTTGGGGGTCCCGGGGGGTCCCCGAACCTCCAAAACCCTGAGAACGCCCCCAGGGGGGCGACACGATTCCAACGAGCCCACCCCCGTCCAAAACAGTTGAGAAATGACAGAGTTACCATTTGGGGGTCCCGGGGGGTCCCTGAACCTTGAGACCCACAAAGACGCCCCCAGGGGGGCGACACAATCACAACAAGCCCACCCCCGTGAAAAACGGTTGAGTAATGACAGAGTTACCATTTGGGGTCCCTGGGGGGGTCCCAGGGGGTCCCTGGGGGTCCCTGAACCTTGAGCCCCCCAAAGACGCCCCCCGTGAAGTTATATAAAGTTGTATTCAAAGTCGGGTGTATACACCGCTAGACCACTGAGGACGCTGCCAGGAAGAGGACTCATGTCTGTATTGACTATTTAAGCCGTGACGTAACCCGCTTCCGGATCTTACTCAAGGAAGCTCAACGTCATACATTTTCTTTGTCGTGGACACTTTACAGTTACATTAATAATAATTATACTCGAGTTGGAAGCATTAAGACCCATTTTAACCCTCAATGGCTTCCTTTCTGAAAAATAACGTTATTGTAAAAAATAAAAAATAAAAAGATTCACGCGTTCAGAATCATAATATGTAGCTATAGAAGCGGACGGGACCCGGATGTAACGTGTGAGGACTACACTTAGCTCTATGGGACTACAATATGACAAGAAAATCGCGGCAAAAGACTCGCGGGCGTGGCCTCACGTCACACCCGGAAGGAAGTGACGGCCCCCTCAAATACGGAAGAGACGCGTGGAGGGGGTTTTGCTCAGTGTTGTTTTGATTCTGCCACGTCACCATGTCGGTCGTCCTCGTGTCCGCAGCAAGCAGGTACGTTAAATGTTATTTAATACTTAACGTTGTTGTTGTTCAAACATCTGTGATCACTTTATATGTTAACTTGTTGTGATGTTTATATATTATGTTCGTGCCACTGAGTAAAACCGTGTTCCAGTAGCCCAATGGTTACCCTCGGCGCTTAGTAGACAACAGGGCCCGGGTTCGAATCCCCATCGAGGACTGAGAGTTAGCTTCATTCTTACCAAACTAGCACAATTGTTTTAGCTTTTCTCGTCGAGGTCCATTATTCATTCAGTATTTGAGGCAAAAAATGGTGGTCCCGTGGCTCAGATACTGAATGAATAAAGGACCTCGACTTGATGCAAACAAACAGTGTTGTGTTTGTTAAGAAGAAAAGAAACTCGGTCATCGACTGGGAAGTGAACCTGGGCCCGGATGTTCTAACCATTCGGCTACTGGATCATGGTTTTATAAAGTAGTAGTAACATATATGAACACAACACAGTAGGAACAGAGCATTCTGGGATGCACGCTAGTTCGTTAGCTAGCTAGCTAGCGTGCTGCCGTCGTGAACGTGCACAATGATAGTCAACGGACCAGCGCGTTCATGTGTTTGGGGCCAGGCTGCAATACCTTCATTCGGCCACTATGTCCATTTCGCCTCAGGGTTTCCTCTGGGTGCCTTCTCTATTCATAATATACTCTATGCTCACAATGGTGGTCAGTGGCTCAAATGGGTCTGAGAGGCTAAATGGCCTCAAATGGTGGTCCGTGGCTGAATAAATAATCGACTAGAGGTGAACAGAGTAGTGTTTAGATGGTTCTGTTATGACTGCATGCTGTAGTGTTTAGATGGTTCTGTTATGACTGAATGTTGTAGTATTTAGATGGTTCTGTTATGACTTCCCCTCTGCATGTTGTAGTGTTTAGATGGTTCTGTTATGACTTCTCCTCTGCATGCTGTAGTGTTTAGATGGTTCTGTTATGACTGCATGTCGTAGTATTTAGATGGTTCTGTTATGACTTCCCCTCTGCATGTTGTAGTGTTTAGATGGTTCTGTTATGACTTCTCCTCTGCATGCTGTAGTATTTAGATGGTTCTGTTATGACTTCCCCTCTGCATGCTGTAGTGTTTAGATGGTTCTGTTATGACTTCTCCTCTGCATGCTGTAGTATTTAGATGGTTCTGTTATGACTTCTCTGCATGTTGTAGTATTTAGATGGTTCTGTTATGACTTCTCCTCTGCTAGCCCTCCAAGCAGAACCCAAATGCTACTGAAGTTTCTGACATTTTGTTGACACAGATAGCATTGGTCCTGTAGCACTACTACCATGCCACCTGGGACGCACCCATTTTAAAACATAAACAACATGTTTAGCGGCTCCCCGCGCTCTTTGACGATATTTTTCAGTGTGAGGCTTTCTGAATATGTAAAGTATAAGTACCCATACATGCCGCTGCGAATATCTCCTGTGGCGCGGAAGCCGTTAAGTATTTTTATATTATGTTTGCCCGATTTGGAAGCTTGGATTCTTCTCTTCCTTCCTTGTTTATTGACACCTCATTGTACCGCCTATCTGGCTAGCTAGTGGCGCTATAGCTATGACACAGCAGATCAGAGGCAGGGACGTAGCCTCACAAGCCAACCGCACACCGGGAGGCGGTACAATAAACGGTAAACAAACAAGAAGAAATAAAGGTCAAACAAAGATTAAAAATACTTAACGGCTTCCGCGCCACAGGAGATATTCGCAGCGGGATGTATAGCTACTTAAAGTTACCGAATTCAGAATAACTCAAGGAAAATAATGCCGTCACTTGGCGCAGATCCTATTTTAGAGATAATTTCTACTTCCGTGTACTGGAATTTCCATACGAAAATATAGGTCTGACCAGGGACCCAACATAAAACTCATAAAAATTTCAGAAAAGCTTTATGTAGGGTCCCGAGAGGGGCTACTCCTCTGCATGCTGTAGTGTTTAGATGGTTCTGTTATGACTTCTCCTCTGCATGCTGTAGTGTTTAGATGGTTCTGCTATGACTTCTCCTCTGCATGTTGTAGTGTTTAGATGGTTCTGTTATGACTTCTCCTCTGCATGCTGTAGTGTTTAGATGGTTCTGTTATGACTTCTCCTCTGCATGCTGTAGTGTTTAGATGGTTCTGTTATGACTTCTCCTCTGCATGTTGTAGTGTTTAGATGGTTCTGTTATGACTTCTCCTCTGCATGTTGTAGTGTTTAGATGGTTCTGTTATGACTTCTCCTCTGCATGCTGTAGTGTTTAGATGGTTCTGTTATGACTTCTCCTCTGCATGTTGTAGTGTTTAGATGGTTCTGTTATGACTTCTCCTCTGCATGTTGTAGTGTTTAGATGGTTCTGTTATGACTTCTCCTCTGCATGTTGTAGTGTTTAGATGGTTCTGTTATGACTTCTCCTCTGCATGCTGTAGTATTTAGATGGTTCTGTTATGACTTCTCTGCATGTTGTAGTATTTAGATGGTTCTGTTATGACTTCTCCTCTGCATGTTGTAGTGTTTAGATGGTTCTGTTATGACTTCTCCTCTGCATGCTGTAGTGTTTAGATGGTTCTGTTATGACTTCTCCTCTGCATGTTGTAGTGTTTAGATGGTTCTGTTATGACTTCTCCTCTGCATGTTGTAGTGTTTAGATGGTTCTGTTATGACTTCTCCTCTGCATGTTGTAGTGTTTAGAATGGGGGTGGGCAACTTTGACGATAGAGACTATATTTCCACTATATTTCCACTCTCACTCCAGAGGGCCACGTTGCATATTACTGTTGTAGCAAAAATAGCTGATGTACAAGCTCAAAACGCGTCGCAGTGCAACGCGTTTGGGGCTTATTGATCAGCTATTTTTTTCCCCCAAGACGGTGGATTGTGGCCCATGCCTTCCTGCTGTTATTTGTCATGTTGGTGTTCTCTATATCTTTTCGTCCTGGGCATGACGTTAAACTGTTCCGTTCGAGAGGACCGGCGACCCTCGAATGTAAACAGCCACGAAAGGAAACTATGTGTGTGTGAGGTGTTCTCTATCATTTCATTCCAGTACTACTACTTTGGGTAGTGGCTGGACGTTTGTGTAGATATTGAAAAGGAGGGGGCGAGCAGGCTACCTTGTGGTAGGCCGTTCTTTTGGGCTTTCCATTTACTCCTCTGGTCATTTAACTGGACATAGAAGCGCCTGTTGTTGAGGAGGCTTTTCCTGACCATTGTGCGGTGTTGGACAGTGTCGTAGGCAGCAGAGAGATCTCTGAATGCTGCTCCAGTTATTTGTTTTCCCTCAAACCCATCCTCAATGTGTTGGGTGAGGTTGAGCTCTGTCCAGCACAGGAGCGGCCAGGACGGAAACCAGCTTGGTCTTTAGTCAGCTTGGTGTCTATGAGTGGCAACGAGGCGTTGGAGTAGCAGCTTCTCATATAGCCTTGTAGGTGATGCAGAGGGAAATGGGTCGGTAGCTCTTTGTGGATAATGGGTCTTTGCCAGGTTTAAGGATTGCAACCACTTTGGCCTTTTCCCAGACAGAAGAGATGGTTTTCTGTGCTATGCATGTGTTCAGCATCCCCACAAGCCAGGTCTTTGCGTTGGGTCCCAGGTGCTGTAACATTTCTGCCAGTAGGTCATCAATCCCTGCTGCTTTTCCGGGTTTCAACTTTCCCATTGCAGTTTCAAGTTCTTCTAGGTCGAAGGGTTTGGTTTGAGGGCTGGCTGATTGTGGTTGGTCTGATACCACTGTGCGATGGTATTCTCCTGTGGGTCGGTGGCGGTCTTGGTCACAACTGGTGGCCAACAGTTGTAACCAACACCGCCACCGACTCACATAGAATACCATCGCACAGTGGTATCAGACCAACCACAATCAGCCAGCCCTCAAACCAAACCCTTCGACTTAGAAGAACGTGAAACTGCAATGGGAAAGTTGAAACCCGGAAAAGCAGCAGGGATTGATGGCATACTGGCAGAAATGATACAGCACCTGGGACCTAACGCAAGGACCTGGCTTGTGGGGATGCTGAACACATGCATAGCACAGAAAACCATCCCTTCTGTTTGGAAAAAGGCCGAAGTGGTTGCAATCCCTAAACCTGGCAAAGACCCATTATCCCCGAAGAGCTACCGACCCATTTCCCTCCTGCATCACCTACAAGCTCTATGAGAGGCACTAACATTTCTGAACAGACTATATTTACATCCATATGTCTGGGTCCCCACCTACTCACTCAGGGTTGACGTGTCACACCTGCAGTGATGGGAGGGGCACCAAAATGTGGTGTTTTGATTGGTTGATGGGGGCACTCCCTTAGTATAAAAGTGTATGTTTTGTGTACACATGACCTGATGAAGATCAAATAGATCGAAACGTTGTCAGTATTTCAATATAGAACGTTTTTTTTATACCTGTGATGTGCGGGCTCCATCCAATACCTACACCAGTTGTGATGCAACAGAGTTTGCTGTGACTGTTGTGAATTATGGGTGGTGTGGTCTTTGCCAAGACGGTGGATTGTGGCTCATGCCTTCCTGCTGTTATTTGTCATGTTGGTGTTCTCTATATCTTTTCGTCCTGGGCATGACGTTAAACTGTTCCGTTCGAGAGTACCAGCGACCCTCGAATGTAAACAGCCACGAAAGGAAATGATGTGTGTGTGAGGTGTTCTCTATGGGTTGGGTTTCAGGTGGTTGTATTGTAGTAGCTTGACATTTCTTGGAGGGCACTTTCAAGGACAGACTCATTCTTCTGGAAGTCTGCTTGTTGGGTCGTAATGCAGAGGTTGTCGGCGTAGATGAAATGCTGGCATTAGGCATTGGGTAGTGGCTGGTCGTTTGTGTAGATATTGAAAAGGAGGGGGGCGAGCACGCTACCTTGTGGGAGGCCGTTCTTTTGGGCTTTCCATTTACTCCTCTGGTCATTTAACTGGACATAGAAGCGCCTGTTGTTGAGGAGGCTTTTCCTGACCATTGTGCGGTGTTGGACAGTGTCGTAGGCAGCAGAGAGATCTCTGAATGCTGCTCCAGTTATTTGTTTCCCCTCAAACCCATCCTCAATGTGTTGGGTGAGGTTGAGCTCTGTCCAGCACAGGAGCGGCTGGGACGGAAACCAGCTTGGTCTTTAGTCAGCTTGGTATCTATGAGTGGCAACGAGGCGTTGGAGTAGCAGCTTCTCATATAGCCTTGTAGGTGATGCAGAGGGAAATGGGTCGGTAGCTCTTTGTGGATAATGGGTCTTTGCCAGGTTTAAGGATTGCAACCACTTTGGCCTTTTCCCAGACAGAAGGGATGGTTTTCTGTGCTATGCATGTGTTCAGCATCCCCACAAGCCAGGTCTTTGCGTTGGGTCCCAGGTGCTGTAACATTTCTGCCAGTAGGTCATCAATCCCTGCTGCTTTTCCGGGTTTCAACTTTCCCATTGCAGTTTCAAGTTCTTCTAGGTCGAAGGGTTTGGTTTGAGGGCTGGCTGATTGTGGTTGGTCTGATACCACTGTGCGATGGTATTCTCCTGTGGGTCGGTGGCGGTCTTGGTCACAACTGGTGGCCAACAGTTGTAACCAACACCGCCACCGACTCACATAGAATACCATCGCACAGTGGTATCAGACCAACCCACAATCAGCCAGCCCTCAAACCAAACCCTTCGACTTAGAAGAACGTGAAACTGCAATGGGAAAGTTGAAACCCGGAAAAGCAGCAGGGATTGATGGCATACTGGCAGAAATGTTACAGCACCTGGGACCTAACGCAAGGACCTGGCTTGTGGGGATGCTGAACACATGCATAGCACAGAAAACCATCCCTTCTGTTTGGAAAAAGGCCGAAGTGGTTGCAATCCCTAAACCTGGCAAAGACCCATTATCCCCGAAGAGCTACCGACCCATTTCCCTCCTGCATCACCTACAAGCTCTATGAGAGGCACTAACATTTCTGAACAGACTATATTTACATCAATATGTCTGAGTCCCCACCTACTCACTCAGGGTTGACGTGTCACACCTGCAGTGATGGGAGGGGCACCAAAATGTGGTGTTTTGATTGGTTGATGGGGGCACTCCCTTAGTATAAAAGTGTATGTTTTGTGTACACATGACCTGATGAAGATCAAATAGATCGAAACGTTGTCAGTATTTCAATACAGAACGTTTTTTTTTTATACCTGTGATGTGCGGGCTCCATCCAATACCTACACCAGTTGTGATGCAACAGAGTTTGCTGTGACCGTTGTGAATTATGGGTGGTGTGGTCTTTGCCAAGACGGTGGATTGTGGCTCATGCCTTCCTGCTGTTATTTGTCATGTTGGTGTTCTCTATATCTTTTCGTCCTGGGCATGACGTTAAACTGTTCCGTTCGAGAGGACCGGCGACCCTCGAATGTAAACAGGAGTAGCAGCCTCTCTTGTAGGTGATGCAGAGGAGGGAAATGGGTCGGTAGCTCTTTGAGGATGATGGGTCTTTGCCAGGTTTGGGGATTGCAACCACTTTGGCCTTTCTCCAGACAGAAGGGATGGTTTTCTGTGCCATGCATGTATTCAGCATCCCCACGAGCCAGGTCTTTGCGTTAGGTTCCAGGTGCTGTATAATTTCTGCCAGTATGTCATCAATCCCTGCTGCTTTTCCGGGTTTCAACTTTCCCATTGCAGTTTCGAGTTCTTCTAGGTCGAAGGGTTTGGTTTGAGGGCTGGCTGATTGTGGTTGGTCTGATACCACTGTGCGATGGTATTCTCCTGTGGGTCGGCGGCGGTGTTGGTTACGACTGTTGGCCACCAGTTGTGATGCAACAGAGTTCGCTGTGACCGTTGTGAATTATGGGTGGCTCCCTGAGGTCCTTGATCGCCATTGGGTCCAACAGTGGTCATTGAAGCGTGCGCACACATGCACCTACACACGCACAGGCGCACATGCGTATGCACACCTGGACCTTTAAATGAACAACAACACAAAAACTAAGGCACTGGTGTCGGACTTCTGGTTTACCGGAACGGGGTTCAACTCCCTGCAGTGCCCTGCTCAATGTGTTGTATTTCATTCATTGGTCCATGGTCTCAGAGGTCATTGAGCGGCGCGCTATAGTGCGCGATTCTTCATCATTGTTGAGGATTTAAAAAAAAGGTGAAAAGCAAAAGGCTATAGTCCATGGTCACGGACCGCATACTGGTCAAGGTCATTTATACTGGTGAAGATCATTTACTAGTCTTATGAAGGTCATTTATACTGGTCAAGGTCATTTACTAGTCTCATGAAGGTAATTTATAATGCCTTCCTGCTGTTATTTGTCATGTTGGTGTTCTCTATATCTTTTCGTCCTGGGCATGACGTTAAACTGTTCCGTTCGAGAGGACCGGCGACCCTCGAATGTAAACAGCCACGAAAGGAAACTATGTGTGTGTGAGGTGTTTTCTATCATTTCATTCCAGTACTACTACTTTGGGTAGTGGCTGGACGTTTGTGTAGATATTGAAAAGGAGGGGGCGAGCAGGCTACCTTGTGGTAGGCCGTTCTTTTGGGCTTTCCATTTACTCCTCTGGTCATTTAACTGGACATAGAAGCGCCTGTTGTTGAGGAGGCTTTTCCTGACCATTGTGCGGTGTTGGACAGTGTCGTAGGCAGCAGAGAGATCTCTGAATGCTGCTCCAGTTATTTGTTTTCCCTCAAACCCATCCTCAATGTGTTGGGTGAGGTTGAGCTCTGTCCAGCACAGGAGCGGCTGGGACGGAAACCAGCTTGGTCTTTAGTCAGCTTGGTATCTATGAGTGGCAACAAGGCGTTGGAGTAGCAGCTTCTCATATAGCCTTGTAGGTGATGCAGAGGGAAATGGGTCGGTAGCTCTTTGTGGATAATGGGTCTTTGCCAGGTTTAGGGATTGCAACCACTTTGGCCTTTTCCCAGACAGAAGGGATGGTTTTCTGTGCTATGCATGTGTTCAGCATCCCCACAAGCCAGGTCTTTGCGTTGGGTCCCAGGTGCTGTAACATTTCTGCCAGTAGGTCATCAATCCCTGCTGCTTTTCCGGGTTTCAACTTTCCCATTGCAGTTTCAAGTTCTTCTAGGTCGAAGGGTTTGGTTTGAGGGCTGGCTGATTGTGGTTGGTCTGATACCACTGTGCGATGGTATTCTCCTGTGGGTCGGTGGCGGTCTTGGTCACAACTGGTGGCCAACAGTTGTAACCAACACCGCCACCGACCCACATAGAATACCATCGCACAGTGGTATCAGACCAACCACAATCAGCCAGCCCTCAAACCAAACCCTTCGACTTAGAAGAACGTGAAACTGCAATGGGAAAGTTGAAACCCGGAAAAGCAGCAGGGATTGATGGCATACTGGCAGAAATGATACAGCACCTGGGACCTATCGCAAGGACCTGGCTTGTGGGGATGCTGAACACATGCATAGCACAGAAAACCATCCCTTCTGTTTGGAAAAAGGCTGGAGTAGTTGCAATCCCTAAACATGGCAAAGACCCATTATCCCCGAAGAGCTACCGACCCATTTCCCTCCTCTGCATCACCTACAAGCTCTATGAGAGGCACTACAATTTCTGAACAGACTATATTTACATCAATATGTCTGGGTCCCCACCTACTCACTCAGGGTTGACGTGTCACACCTGCAGTGATGGGAGGGGCACCAAAATGTGGTATTTTGATTGTTTAATGGGGGCACTCCCTTAGTATAAAAGTGTATGTTTTGTGTACACATGACCTGATGAAGATCAAATGGATCGAAACGCTGTCAGTATTTCAACAAAGAACGTCTTTCTTATACCTGTGGTGTGCGGGCTCCATCCAATACCTACACCAGTTGTGATGCAACAGAGTTTGCTGTGACCGTTGTGAATTATGGGTGGTGTGGTTTTTGCCAAGACGGTGGATTGTGGCCCATGCCTTCCTGCTGTTATTTGACATGTTGGTGTTCTCTATATCTTTTCGTCCTGGGCATGACGTTAAACTGTTCCGTTCGAGAGGACCAGCGACCCTCGAATGTAAACGGCCACGAAAGGAAATTATGTGTGTGTGAGGTGTTCTCTATAGGTTGGGTTTCAGGTGGTTGTATTGTAGTAGCTTGACATTTCTTGGAGGGCACTTTCAAGGACAGACTCAATCTTCTGGAAGTCTGCTTGTTGGGTCGTAATGCAGAGGTTGTCGGCGTAGATGAAACGCTGGCATTAGGCATTGGGTAGTGGCTGGTCGTTTGTGTAGATATTGAAAAGGAGGGGGGCGAGCACGCTACCTTGTTGGAGGCCGTTCTTTTGGGCTTTCCATTTACTCCTCTGGTCATTTAACTGGACATAGAAGCGCCTGTTGTTGAGGAGGCTTTTCCTGACCATTGTGCGGTGTTGGACAGTGTCGTAGGCAGCAGAGAGATCTCTGAATGCTGCTCCAGTTATTTGTTTCCCCTCAAACCCATCCTCAATGTGTTGGGTGAGGTTGAGCTCTGTCCAGCATAGGAGCGGCTGGGACGGAAACCAGCTTGGTCTTTAGTCAGCTTGGTATCTATGAGTGGCAACAAGGCGTTGGAGTAGCAGCTTCTCATATAGCCTTGTAGGTGATGCAGAGGGAAATGGGTCGGTAGCTCTTTGTGGATAATGGGTCTTTGCCAGGTTTAGGGATTGCAACCACTTTGGCCTTTTCCCAGACAGAAGGGATGGTTTTCTGTGCTATGCATGTGTTCAGCATCCCCACAAGCCAGGTCTTTGCGTTGGGTCCCAGGTGCTGTAACATTTCTGCCAGTAGGTCATCAATCCCTGCTGCTTTTCCGGGTTTCAACTTTCCCATTGCAGTTTCAAGTTCTTCTAGGTCGAAGGGTTTGGTTTGAGGGCTGGCTGATTGTGGTTGGTCTGATACCACTGTGCGATGGTATTCTCCTGTGGGTCGGTGGCGGTCTTGGTCACAACTGGTGGCCAACAGTTGTAACCAACACCGCCACCGACCTGTGGTGTGCGGGCTCCATCCAATACCTACACCAGTTGTGATGCAACAGAGTTTGCTGTGACCGTTGTGAATTATGGGTGGTGTGGTCTTTGCCAAGACGGTGGATTGTGGCCCATGCCTTCCTGCTGTTATTTGTCATTATGGTGTTCTCTATATCTTTTCGTCCTGGGCATGACGTTAAACTGTTCCGTTCGAGAGGACCGGCGACCCTCGAATGTAAACTGCCACGAAAGGAAACTGTGTGTGTGAGGTGTTCTCTATCATTTCATTCCAGACTTCACTGTCTATCTCCTGTGTTTTCCATTCATCTTGAGCGTTACACAGTCGTCTGATGTGCGGGGGGAGGTGCCGGCTAGCGCATAAAGGCACGGACGGGACAGGTGTTGTCTTGACCCATCCCGTGATGATGCGACAGCTGTGTCGACCAATTTGGTGTGACGTGATCGGCTCCAGCTTGAGCAGGCATACTCTGCTGTAGAGAAAGACAGGGCCATGGCAGTTGCACGGATTGTTTGTGGGTCTGCGCCCCACTTGGGAGTTCACTCGTTTTCACAGGATGTTATTGTGGGTGTTGACCGTGGCTTTTGTGTTCTCCAGGTGTTTTTTTGAAGAAGAGTGTCCTGTCCAGTGTAACTCCAAGATACATGGGGTGGGTATGGTTGGAGAGTTTGTGACCATCCCAAGTGACACTCAGTTCTTTTCTCGCGTCTCGGTTCCTCAGGTGGAAGCTGCATAGTTGGGTTTGTGTGTGTCTTTCTTTTTCTGTCTTTCTTTCTTAGGACGGAGATCAAGGTAGACGCCATAGGAAGGCTCAACACTAGCCGATGCCCCTAGAGATCCATCCCAAAGCTTCCCTCAGGGAGCACAGCAAGCCAGCTAGCCAGCAAGCCTGCCCAGTCAGCCAACGCAGCCAGTCAGCTCCGCCAGTCAGCCAGTGTAGAAAGTCAGGCTGCCAAGCCAGAGCATATCAGCCCTTGCAGTCAGCCATTGCAGCCATACCAGCCTTGCTCAGTCAGCTCAGCCAGGCCTCTCTTGAGGCCTGGCTCTCTGTCTGCCTGGCCCGGTCTGCCCTGCCCTGCCTTGCAGCAACAGAACCAGCCTTTCTGGAAAGCCAGCCAGCTCAGAATGCGAGCTGAGCAAGCCAGTGCAGCAGCAAGCCCAGACTAGGTTACCGCAGCCTTACTGTGCAGCCACAGCCACTCAGTCTAGACCAGCAGGAGCTGGCCAGGCTCCAACCCTTGCAGCGCAGCCTTAGGCCGGACAGTCCCCCTGCCTGCACTTTGTTGCCTTCCTGGCCTGTCTGCCTGCCTAGGCGCCTCGGTCTTCCTGTCTGTCTGCCTTGGCCTGCCAGTCTGAAACTGGTTTAGACTAACTGCGTGCTTGCCAGCTGCGCTGGCTTGCTGAGCTCGTATTCTGAGCTGGCTGGCTTGCCAGCAAGGCTGGTTCTGTTGCTGCAAGGCAGGGCGGGGCAGACCGGGCCAGGCAGACAGAGAGCCAGGCCTCGAGAGAGGCCTGGCTGAGCTGACTGAGCAAGGCTGGTATGGCTACAATGGTTGACTGCAAGGGCTGATGTGCGCTGGCTTGGCAGCCTGACTTTCTACACTGGCTGACTGGCGGAGCTGGCTGGCTGCGTTGGCTGACTGGGCGGGCTTGCTGGCTAGCTGGCTTGCTGGACTCCCTGAGGGAAGCTTTGGGATGGATCTCTAGGGGCATCGGCTTGTGTTGAGCCTTCCAACGGCGTCTACCTTGATCTTCGTCCTAAGAAAGAAAGACAGAAAAAGAAACACACACACAAACTCAACTATGCAGCTTCCACATGAGGAAGGCAGGCAGGCACGCAGGCAGGCACAAGCTGCCTGCGTGCTTGCTTCGCCCTCCAGTTGCTGCTCCAGTTATTTGTTTTCCCTCAAACCCATCCTCAATGTGTTGGGTGAGGTTGAGCTCTGTCCAGCACAGGACGGGACGGAAACCAGCTTGGTCTTTAGTCAGCTTGGTGTCTATGAGTGGTATGAGGCGTTGGAGTAGCAGCCTATCTTGTAGGTGATGCAGAGGAGGGAAATGGGTCGGTAGCTCTTTGAGGATGATGGGTCTTTGCCAGGTTTGGGGATTGCAACCACTTTGGCCTTTCTCCAGACAGAAGGGATGGTTTTCTGTGCCATGCATGTGTTCAGCATCCCCACGAGCCAGGTCTTTGCGTTAGGTTCCAGGTGCTGTATAATTTCTGCCAGTATGTCATCAATCCCTGCTGCTTTTCCGGGTTTCAACTTTCCCATTGCAGTTTTGAGTTCTTCTAGGTCGAAGGGTTTGGTTTGAGGGCTGGCTGATTGTGGTTGGTCTGATACCACTGTGCGATGGTATTCTCCTGTGGGTCGTGGCGGTGTTGGTTACGACTGTTGGCCACCAGTTGTGATGCAACAGAGTTCGCTGTGACCGTTGTGAATTATGGGTGGCTCCCTGAGGTCCTTGATCCCCATGGGGTCCAACAGTGGTCATTGAAGCGTGCACACACATGCACAAATGCACCTACACACACACAGGCGCACATGTGTATGCACACCTGGACCTGTAAATGAACAACAACACAAAAACGAAGGCACTGGTGTCGGACTTCTGGTTTACCGGAACGGGGTTCAACTCCCTGCAGTGCCCTGATCAATGTGTTGTATTTACATGGTTCATCGGTCCATGGTCTCAGGTCATTGAGCGGCGCACTATTGTGTGCGATTCTTCATCATTGTTGAGGATTTAAAAAAAAGGTGAAAATCAAGGAAAAGCAAAAGGCTATAATCCATGGTCACGGACTGCATACTGGTCAAGGTCATTTATACTGGTGAAGATCATTTACTAGTCTTATGAAGGTCATTTATACTGGTCAAGGTCATTTACTAGTCTCATGAAGGTAATTTATACTGGTCAGTCATATACTGGTCACGGTCATTCATACTGGTCAAGGTCATTTATACTGGTCAAGGTCATTTACTAGTCTTATTGAAGGTCATTTATACTGCTCAAGGTCATTGATCAATATCAATGACCTTGATGACCCCAAGGTCATTAAGTGGCATGCTATAGTGCGCGATTCTTCATCATTGTTTACGATTTGAAAAAAGGTAAAATCGCGGAAAAGCGAAAGGCTATAGTCCATAGTCTCGGAGGGCATACAAAAATGTGTGGTGCTATACAGGCCGTTCTGGAAAATTTGGGACAGAGGTTCATCGTTGGCATCCAGAGAGTGTGTGTGCAAAATTTGGCATCGACCGGGTTAATGGTGCTGGAGATTAGCTGTTAACAAACTGACAGACACATTTGAATTATTTTATTTGGATCTGCACAAGAGGCGTAATACAATAGACCCAAACACTGATCAGAATTAGGTTATACATTATATGGTCCAACCAGATATAGCTGCTGCACATGCTTAACACACAGAGGGAAAAGAAGGAAAAAAAAAAATATATATATATATAGCACATTGTTTACATACTATTACTTGACACTACTAGACAGGATGTTTTTGGGGGTTTTTTTTAAGCCACCTAGGGATAAATGAAGCAACGCCTTCTCCAGACAGACAGACTGCCCATCCCCATGGCTTTGGCCTGGTGCCATACCGTTATTAATTATTGCCTACAATGTCAATTGTGAAATTACTTTACCGTTGCAATGCAAAATTTACATTTCAACGAATGGACCTCGTAAAACAAAACAAAAACCAAGGCACTGGTTGTGGTACTTCTGGTTTACCGGAATGGGGTTCAACTCCCTGCAGTGCTCTGCTCAATTTGTTGTATTTACATGGTTCATTTTTATTTTCTGCTCATTGTGTTGCCTTTTCATAGATGATAACCCCCTTTAATAACTCTTTAATGTGTTTGCACTCCCTACAGTTAGGTTACCAAGTCTATTTATTTATTATTTCTGTTCACTAGAACTAGAACCAATTACCAAAGTAGGCTTTCTAATGACACAACTCGCCTTTGTTTTGATGTGTAGCAAAAACGTTCTTTTTATTCACGCCAAAGAGTAGAGGCTGGTCTGCATTCATGTGAGCGGGGAAGATTAGAGTAACATAGCTCTAAATGAAACGCATTAGAGCTATGGACTAGAGCTAGTAGTCATAGCACTTCATGGTATATGCATAGTTTATATAGTTTCATTATAGATATATTAAACAGAGAGGACTGGAGTCAATTGGGTTATATTATGTTTAACACTAATTTGAAGCTGTCAAAATCTGACAGACTTCTGGCGGCCATGGCCACGCCCACCTTTTGGTAACGCCCACTTTCGGCCAAGCCCACAAAAAGGACCCCCCATGTCATTTGCCAGGCAGGCTCCACTCTCAGACAGATAGGTGGACCTTTAATTGCACTTCTGTTGGCAGTAAAGCAAGAACATTATTGCACTTTTTATTTAGGTAAGCAGTTAAATTAAAGTCAATTTTCCCTTATCCGGCCAAGCAAGCAATTGGAACAAAATGGGTATGTATTTAATCTCGTCTCCATCCAAAATAAACTGATCTGATTGCTTACTGATGTTAGCTTGCTTGCTAAATCATTGGAAGGAATCTCTCCAAAAGCATAGTGCATACAGTAGTATGCATATGTATTGGTCATTGAATGTTTATAGGAACGGAGGCTTGACTGCTACACCGTTTTTGTGTTAGTGTGTGTTTGCATTCTGAATTAGCATAAAATATCACATTTCTAACGTTGCATGTGCTATCATTCAAGTTACAACAACATGGTAAACCGGACAGGAAGAGTCAACTTGTGGGCATCTGATAGTGATTGGTTGAAATTTTTATTTCACGGTATGAACATTTCCAACGAAAGCACAAGTCGTCAATACAAAAACTGTTACTGTGGTCAAAGTTATAAAATTGCTTTAGATTAGGAAATGGTTTTAATTACTTAAGACCAATGTCAAGCTTGTATACTTTATTGATTTTTACACATGATTTCAACATTTGACACTTACAAAACCTGTAGCCATGGTTATGGGCTAGCCCTCAAAGCAGAACCCAATGCTACTGAAGTTTCTGACATTTGTTCTACCCAGTGCATTGGGTCCTGTTGCACCACTACCATGCCACCTGGTACGCAGCCATTCTTAAACATAAACAACATGTTTAGTGCCTGTCTGCGCTCTTTGACGATATTTTTTCGTGTGAGCGTTTCTGAATATGTTTAGTATAAGTACCCATACATGCCGCTGCGAATATATCCTGTGGCGCGGAAGCCGTTAAGTATTTTTAATCTTTGTTTGACCGATTTGGTCGCTTTGATTCTTCTCTTCCTTCCTTGTTTATTGACACCTCATTGTACCGCCTATCTGGCTAGCTAGTGGCGCTATAGCTATGACAGAGCAGATCAGAGGCAGGGACGTAGCCGCACAAGCCAACCGCACACCGGGAGGCGGTACAATAAACGGTAAACAAACAAGAAGAAATAAAGCGACCAAATCGGTCAAACAAAGATTAAAAATACTTAACGGCTTCCGCGCCACAGGAGATATTCGCAGCGGGATGTATAGGTACTTAAAGTTCCCAAATTCAGAATAACTCAAGCAAAAAAAGACCGTCACACGGCGCAGATTCAATCTTAGAGAGCATTTTTACTTCCGCGTTCCGGAATTCTCATACGAAAATATAGTTATGACCAGGGACCCAACATAAAACTCATCAAAATTTCAGAAAAGCTTTATGTAGGGTCCCGAAAGGGGCTAGTTATGGGCATAAACAAGAAGTTGAGCAGGTACATTTAGTTCTGATAATGAGATGCAACCTCATGACTATTTAGAATTTTAGATAAAAGATGTTTTGTTTTCTACAGTAGAGTTTCAGAGAGTCATAGTGTTTGTTTTCATGTCATAATCTACTGTCCACTTCATAAATGCCTTTATTGATGTTGTACAACTGCTCAGTCTACTACGCAGTAGACAACACAACACAACACACACACACACACACATGACATTGAACAATACGTGGTAACGTTTTTTTGATTGATTGATTGAAATATGTATTAACAGTTTGCAGAATTACAGTACATTTCAAGCACAAACTCAATACAAAGACTTAACTGTGAGTGGACGACCCAATTAAGCATTAGGCCTACACTTGTTTACAATAGGGTCCACCATGTTCAATTAATCAAAACATTTAGAGACGTACAAATAGACACTTCTATATAGTTAAAGAACATAACAGGAATTCATCATAAAGGAAGCAAAAAGGGAAAATAAACACAGTGAGGGGAAAAGGGGGGGGGGGGATTCAGATGTTACTGGGGCCAGTTTCGAATTGCAGCCGTCCGTAGGTGCCCTTTGAGAGCAGTTTTGAAGGAGTCAAGGGTGTTAGCAACGGTGGGAAATAATCTCATGATTATTACCTGGATTGTTGGTGCATTGATTCAACGCGTGATGATCTCAATGTACATACATGTGTTATCCTTCTGCCCTTTTTAACAATATATTTATTGCATTTTTATTTTTTTAACAAACAGACAATACAACAAAACAATACATAATACACCAGACAATACAATTACTTAAAATTAAAAACAAAACAAAAAACAAAACAAAAACATACAGTACATAAATATATAAATACAGTATAATAAAATAAGGGCACTTAGATTGGTAACAAGTAAACACGACAAGAGTCCTTATGGCCACAAGACCAAAGAGCTGCAGAGAATACAATTAGACATTTTCAGTTTCCACCATTAAATAAGATAAATCATTACTTCTGCCCTTAATTTACTTTACAGAATGGCTCCTTTCCTTGTCCCCATTCAACCTCCTCATTCCCCCTCTGAGGTTGATGATGGCTGCAATGTGGGAAGTGGTTCGTCTGAGGAGCGTCAACCAGCTGAAAATGTCCCCTCCAAAGCGGAGCGCAGCTAAGAAGAGGGCCTGTTTCAATGAGTTATTTGCTCAAATATTTCACAAGAAGAGTTCAATTGTGCGAGAAAATAGTTTGTGAGATCACTCGGTATGCATTGTGCCTTCAGTTGAAATTGGTTAACTATTATTTCCTCAAATTATATTTTGTTTGTGTTCGTACAGCTAGGCACGACTGAATAAGAGTTTTAACACTGATACTGTAACACTACTGTTATCTACTGTCTTATAGCTGATGTGATCCTTTTGATGTATCAAAAAACATGTATTGACTCAAAGCATGCATACTGCTGACAGATACATGATACATACATACACTGTATACAGAACCAGCATCACATTTGATATTTCTTTGTATATAAATACAATACATAAAAGACAACTTGAATGTCACCTTTGCCAATGTATAGTTACAATTTGATCCAACGTCGTTTTGACGCCTCTTTTGCATGATTCAGTGGACTACGAAATTATATTTCATAAACGTCTAGATTCTGTCGTCATACAAAATAAGAAAATGTTAACTCAAACTGAAAGTACAGTTGTTTTTGTGTTCCTAGATTTGACTGTTATAGAGTACAAGACATGCACACTGAATTCTTGGAAGATTTTATTTTATTAAAATAAAATTGCCACCACTAATACTTTTATTTTGAAGGCACGGCATGTCATTTCTTGCATTGGCTGATCTTGTGGGTGTCTTTGACACAGGAAGTGAAAAGTGACCATTATGGGTGGAGGCTCCGTCTTATGAGCAAATTTAAGACTTCCGCTCTGAGAGCTAGCAGATTTAAGACATCCGGTTGCCTTCAGAATAAAATAATATTTTTAATTCGTTAATTAAATAACTATTACGTTACATTATTAGTGTAAAAGTGTGTTCTTTTCGTTAAGAATCACCCAAAAAGGATTGTAGTTTAGCCCAGCGGGGCAATAGTTTATTATAAAGTCCCGTGCTAAGAGTAGTAATAAACAACCTGTCAGCTCAGTCTAGTGCAACCAACAACAGGTACCGTGCGTACCGTGCGTCACGCACCTGTATAAGCAAGGTTCCTAGGTTCCTATCTAAGCAATAAAGGTTCCTATTTCATCAAGCAATAATACACCTATTATAACAATTAGTATTATTATTACATTACAGTTATTGTAAAGACACACATTATGTTTCTGTGTAAAAATAAGTAATTAAATTACTAATAAGTAATTAAATAATAATAAAAGTTATCTAAATGGATAAATGCTATTCACTGGAGTGCATGGACTTTATAAAGTGGACACTGGACAAAAGAGGCCTCCGCGAGGCAACTATCTGGACATACCCACGCGTTCGGGGAGATGTCCTCTACCACACCCCACTCTCCGCTAAGCGGGAGAGGTGTAAAATTCACAGCAGCAGACCTTCTACTGTGGTCAATGCTGAAAAAAGTACCGTTTCCGGACCCAGAATGGACACTGGACAAAGAGGCCTCCGCGAGGCAACTATCTGGACATACCCACGCGTTCGGGGAGATGTCCTCTACCACACCCCACTCTCCGCTAAGCGGGAGAGGTGTAAAATTCACAGCAGCAGACCTTCTACTGGGGTCAATGCTGAAAAAAGTACCATTTCCGGACCCAGAATGGACACTGGACAAAGACGGCTCCGCGAGGCAACTATCTGGACATACCCACGCGTTCGGGGAGATGTCCTCTACCACACCCCACTCTCCGCTAAGCGGGAGAGGTGTAAAATTCACAGCAGCAGACCTTCTACTGTGGTCAATGCTGAAAAAAGTACCGTTTCCGGACCCAGAATGGACACTGGACAAAAGACGGCTCCGCGAGGCAACTATCTGGACATACCCACATGTTCGGGGAGATGTCCTCTACCACACCCCACTCTCCGCTAAGCGGGAGAGGTGTAAAATTCACAGCAGCAGACCTTCTACTGTGGTCAATGCTGAAAAAAGTACCGTTTCCGGACCCAGAATGGACACTGGACAAAGAGGCCTCCGCGAGGCAACTATCTGGACATACCCACGCGTTCGGGGAGATGTCCTCTACCACACCCCACTCTCCGCTAAGCGGGAGAGGTGTAAAATTCACAGCAGCAGACCTTCTACTGTGGTCAATGCTGAAAAAAGTACCGTTTCCGGACCCAGAATGGACACTGGACAAAGAGGCCTCCGCGAGGCAACTATCTGGACATACCCACGCGTTCGGGGAGATGTCCTCTACCACACCCCACTCTCCGCTAAGCGGGAGAGGTGTAAAATTCACAGCAGCAGACCTTCTACTGTGGTCAATGCTGAAAAAAGTACCGTTTCCGGACCCAGAATGGACACTGGACAAAAGACGGCTCCGCGAGGCAACTATCTGGACATACCCACATGTTCGGGGAGATGTCCTCTACCACACCCCACTCTCCGCTAAGCGGGAGAGGTGTAAAATTCACAGCAGCAGACCTTCTACTGTGGTCAATGCTGAAAAAAGTACCGTTTCCGGACCCAGAATGGACACTGGACAAAGAGGCCTCCGCGAGGCAACTATCTGGACATACCCACGCGTTCGGGGAGATGTCCTCTACCACACCCCACTCTCCGCTAAGCGGGAGAGGTGTAAAATTCACAGCAGCAGACCTTCTACTGTGGTCAATGCTGAAAAAAGTACCGTTTCCGGACCCAGAATGGACACTGGACAAAAGACGGCTCCGCGAGGCAACTATCTGGACATACCCACGCGTTCGGGGAGATGTCCTCTACCACACCCCACTCTCCGCTAAGCGGGAGAGGTGTAAAATTCACAGCAGCAGACCTTCTACTGGGGTCAATGCTGAAAAAAGTACCATTTCCGGACCCAGAATGGACACTGGACAAAGACGGCTCCGCGAGGCAACTATCTGGACATACCCACGCGTTCGGGGAGATGTCCTCTACCACACCCCACTCTCCGCTAAGCGGGAGAGGTGTAAAATTCACAGCAGCAGACCTTCTACTGTGGTCAATGCTGAAAAAAGTACCGTTTCCGGACCCAGAATGGACACTGGACAAAAGACGGCTCCGCGAGGCAACTATCTGGACATACCCACACGTTCGGGGAGATGTCCTCTACCACACCACACTCTCCGCTAAGCGGGAGAGGTGTAAAATTCACAGCAGCAGACCTTCTACTGGGGTCAAGGCTGACAAAAAGTACCGTTTCCGGACCCAGATTGGACACTGGACAAAAGACGGCTCCGCGAGGCAACTATCTGGACATACCCACGTGTTCTGTGTCTCAGACATGATGGTGTCAAGACTGGCTTGCACCACGCTGGAGTTCCTTTTACTACCAAGTACAATACAAGCAGCTTGTACTATTGTACTTGTTTGTTGTAGTGTTTTGGCATTAACTAAAGTGCTGAAGATGTACATAGCCAAAGTATACCTCTTATCTCTGTGTATGTACTGTTGTTTGCAAATGTGACTTGCCTGTTTCATCAAATGACTCTTACATGCCCTTATGGTACAGAAATCTAAATCTTTGTTATCTGCCTTTCCTACCACTATTCTCCAGCAGCGTAACAAGTACATACTCATGCTATCTTGATTGAAGATATGCATACTGGCTTTTAAAAGCACTATGGACCTGTCACTATTAATCTGAATCGGTGTTGTGTTTGTACCAAATATCTCCTTCTCTTTGCATCTCAATTGTGTGAGTAGTTCCTCTATAGCTGATTGAGTATGTTCTTCAGAGATCATGAATGCAACAGGAGTTGATTAATTAAATGAACTTACTATAATTTCATAATACAAAATCCTTTTCTCTGTTAGTTTAGTCTTAATGATCCCCCCTGTGGCATCCCATGATGCCGCACATTGTGCTGTCGCATTGTGCCACAGTTTCACTCCTGCTTCACTAAAACATATAACCTTAAGGGGACTAACTTTAATAACTTGAATGAATCCTTTTACAACAACACTGTCTGTGTCTTTATCCTCCCATTCTTTTTTAAGGTCCATCAAAGCTTTGATCTCACTGTTATCCTTCCATCCTTGTTTCCGCTGTTCATATTTGACCTGCCTGTACAAAGAAGTGTCTTTGCCAACTCCGCTACGATTTCCAGCTATTAAAGACCTTGGGTCTGCAATGTTCACTGCCTCAATGTAGGCATTATGTGCAAATCGGTTCATCATTGATCTACCCAAGTTTGCACGCTCTGTGCTTCTAATGTATCTACCTCTCAATTTGTCCTTTGTGTGATATATGTTGCCAGTGTAAGCTATATGAAATATGCCGTCTTCGAATGAATGGAGATGAATTTTAAAGGTCATCTCACATGAAGTATGCCGGCAGGCGCCATTGATTTTCTAACGACAGCGGTAGAAAAGTGGTGATTAACAAAACTGATTATACAGTATGGATTACTCTAGTCAATTTGATACCGGATATGATTTAATACCGGACTTTTACTTGTATTAAACAAAATATTTCCAAATGTTTTGATTGATTTGATTGAAATATGTATTAACAGTTTGCATAATTACAGTACATTTCAAGCACAACTCAATACAAAGACTGTTTACTGTGAGTGGACGACTCAATAAAGCATTACACTTGTTTACAAGAGGGTCCACCTTGTTCAGTTCATCAAAACATTTAGAGACACTTCTATATAGCCAAAGAACAGAACAGGAATTCACCATAAAATTGACATTGCACTGCAGTATTCATACTTGTACTTACATTTGAGTAATTATTCCACCACTGACAACCAGAGACATACAGTAGCTTCTACAGCAGGTGTGTCCAACTATCTGTTGTTGTTGACAAAAGGGCATATATTTGTCCCAGCATTTTTGTAAGCCAACAGTTAATGAGTCTTTATTGTGGTGACATCAGCATACTACCAGATGTACAAATATTGTAGGGATTTGGAAACTTTTAAATGAGCGTTTTATTTCTGATTGTGATGATCATTATTGATATGATTTCTTCTTCTTCTGTGTAACAGTGAATGAGAAATGATTCATGATTAATTAAAAGGTATTTTCTTTCTAACTTTCAAAGCCTTGTCTGTATTCTTTTATTCTTTTATAAATGTAATGCTATGGAGAGGGCCACTATATATATAACGATCGTTGTCACCTCATCTATACCTGGGCACCGCCCAGCCAGAAAGAGGGTTTGGAGGAATGTATAAACACAGCACTGTAAAAATAAACTATTACTGTTAATGGCCCATCTACATAGTGAATGACATTACCATTGTCATTGATGCAGACATTAGTGTTCAAACACCAGTAATTACCAAAATAATTAGTATTACTTTGCAATGCATGTTATAGGCCAGTGATTTCATGTCAATGCCCCAAGGCACAGCACTTTTTTGAGCATTGACCTCAGTAGAAGGTCTGCTGCTGTGAATTTTACACCTCTCCCGCTTAGCGGAGAGTGGGGTGTGGTAGAGGACATCTCCCCGAACGTGTGGGTATGTCCAGATAGTTGCCTCGCGGAGCCGTCTTTTGTCCAGTGTCCATTCTGGGTCCGGAAACGGTACTTTTTTCAGCATTGACCACAGTAGAAGGTCTGCTGCTGTGAATTTTACACCTCTCCCGCTTAGCGGAGAGTGGGGTGTGGTAGAGGACATCTCCCCGAACATGTGGGTATGTCCAGATAGTTGCCTCGCGGAGCCGTCTTTTGTCCAGTGTCCATTCTGGGTCCGGAAACGGTACTTTTTTCAGCATTGACCACAGTAGAAGGTCTGCTGCTGTGAATTTTACACCTCTCCCGCTTAGCGGAGAGTGGGGTGTGGTAGAGGACATCTCCCCGAACGCGTGGGTATGTCCAGATAGTTGCCTCGCGGAGGCCTCTTTGTCCAGTGTCCATTCTGGGTCCGGAAACGGTACTTTTTTCAGCATTGACCACAGTAGAAGGTCTGCTGCTGTGAATTTTACACCTCTCCCGCTTAGCGGAGAGTGGAGTGTGGTAGAGGACATCTCCCCGAACGTGTGGGTATGTCCAGATAGTTGCCTCGCGGAGCCGTCTTTTGTCCAGTGTCCATTCTGGGTCCGGAAACGGTACTTTTTTCAGCATTGACCACAGTAGAAGGTCTGCTGCTGTGAATTTTACACCTCTCCCGCTTAGCGGAGAGTGGGGTGTGATAGAGGACATCTCCCCGAACGTGTGGGTATGTCCAGATAGTTGCCTCGCGGAGCCGTCTTTTGTCCAGTGTCCATTCTGGGTCCGGAAACGGTACTTTTTTCAGCATTGACCACAGTAGAAGGTCTGCTGCTGTGAATTTTACACCTCTCCCGCTTAGCGGAGAGTGGGGTGTGGTAGAGGACATCTCCCCGAACGTGTGGGTATGTCCAGATAGTTGCCTCGCGGAGCCGTCTTTTGTCCAGTGTCCATTCTGGGTCCGGAGACGGTACTTTTTTCAGCATTGACCACAGTAGAAGGTCTGCTGCTGTGAATTTTACACCTCTCCCGCTTAGCGGAGAGTGGGGTGTGGTAGAGGACATCTCCCCGAACGTGTGGGTATGTCCAGATAGTTGCCTCGCGGAGCCGTCTTTTGTCCAGTGTCCATTCTGGGTCCGGAAACGGTACTTCTTTCAGCATTGACCACAGTAGAAGGTCTGCTGCTGTGAATTTTACACCTCTCCCGCTTAGCGGAGAGTGGGGTGTGGTAGAGGACATCTCCCCGAACGCGTGGGTATGTCCAGATAGTTGCCTCGCGGAGGCCTCTTTGTCCAGTGTCCATTCTGGGTCCGGAAACGGTACTTTTTTCAGCATTGACCACAGTAGAAGGTCTGCTGCTGTGAATTTTACACCTCTCCCGCTTAGCGGAGAGTGGGGTGTGGTAGAGGACATCTCCCCGAACGTGTGGGTATGTCCAGATAGTTGCCTCGCGGAGCCGTCTTTTGTCCAGTGTCCATTCTGGGTCCGGAAACGTTACTTTTTTCAGCATTGACCACAGTAGAAGGTCTGCTGCTGTGAATTTTACACCTCTCCCGCTTAGCGGAGAGTGGGGTGTGGTAGAGGACATCTCCCCGAACATGTGGGTATGTCCAGATAGTTGCCTCGCTGAGCCGTCTTTTGTCCAGTGTCCATTCTGGGTCCGGAAACGGTACTTTTTTCAGCATTGACCACAGTAGAAGGTCTGCTGCTGTGAATTTTACACCTCTCCCGCTTAGCGGAGAGTGGGGTGTGGTAGAGGACATCTCCCCGAACGCGTGGGTATGTCCAGATAGTTGCCTCGCGGAGCCGTCTTTTGTCCAGTGTCCACTTTATAAAGTCCATGCACTCCAGTGAATAGCATTTATCCATTTAGATAACTTTATTATTATTATTATAATGATTTAATTACTTATTTTTACACAGAAACATAATGTGTGTCTTATAGCATCATATAGCATCATTTAAATGCTTAATTTGTAGTTTTAATGTGCAAATTAAACTTTTTTTCAATACTCTAGAGGGTACTCTTATTTTGAAGAGATCGTCCACCGGAAGCCTTAAATCTGTTCATTAGATCTGTTCACTAGACGCTGCCATGGGTGGACCTTTAATTGCACTTCTGTTGGCAGTAAAGCAAGAACATTATTGCACTTTTTATTTAGGTAAGCAGTTAAATTAAAGTCAATTTTCCCTTATCCGGCCAAGCAAGCAATTGGAACAAAATGGGTATGTATTTAATCTCGTCTCCATCCAAAATAAACTGATATGCTTACTGATGTTAGCTTGCTTGCTAAATCATTGGAAGGAATCTCTCCAAAAGCATAGTGCATACAGTAGTATGCATATGGTCATTGAATGTTTATAGGAACGGAGGCTTGACTGCTACACCGTTTTTGTGTTAGTGTGTGTTTGCATTCTGAATTAGCATAAAATATCACATTTCTAACGTTGCATGTGCTATCATTCAAGTTACAACAACATGGTAAACCGGACAGGAAGAGTCAACTTGTGGGCATCTGATAGTGATTGGTTGAATTTTTTATTTCACGGTATGAACATTTCCAACGAAAGCACAAGTCGTCAATACAAAAACTGTTACTGTGGTCAAAGTTATAAAATTGCTTTAGATGAGGAAATGGTTTTAATTACTTAAGACCAATGTCAAGCTTGTATAATTTATTGATTTTTACACATGATTTCTACATTTGACACTTACAAAACCTGTAGCCATGGTTATGGGCATAAACAAGAAGTTGAGCAGGTACATTTAGTTCTGATAATGAGATGCAACCTCATGACTATTTAGAATTTTAGATAAAATATGTTTTGTTTTCTACAGTAGAGTTTCAGAGAGTCATTGTTTTCATGTCATAATCTACTGTCCACTTCATAAATGCCTTTATTGATGTTGTACAACTGCTCAGTCAGTACTACGCAGTAGACAACACAACACAACACAACACACACACACACACACACACACACATGACATTGAACAATACGTGGTAACGTTTTTTTGATTGATTGATTGAAATATGTATTAACAGTTTGCAGAATTACAGTACATTTCAAGCACAAACTCAATACAAAGACTTAACTGTGAGTGGACGACCCAATTAAGCATTACACTTGTTTACAATAGGGTCCACCATGTTCAATTAATCAAAACATTTAGAGACGTACAAATAGACACTTCTATATAGTTAAAGAACAGAACAGGAATTCATCATAAAGGAAGCAAAAAGGGAAAATAAACACAGTGAGGGGAAAGGGGGGGGGGGGGGGGATTGAGATTTTACTGGGGCCAGTTTCGAATTGCAGCCGTCCGTAGGTGCCCCTTGAGAGCAGTTTTGAAGGAGTCAAGGGTGTTAGCAACGGTGGGAAATAATCTCATGATTATTACCTGGATTGTTGGTGCATTGATTCAAAGCGTGATGTTTTGAACTTTTGATAACATCTCAATGTACATACATGTGTTATCCTTCTGCCCTTTTTAACAATATATTTATTGCATTTTTATTTTTTTAACAAACAGACAATACAACAAAACAATACATAATACACCAGACAATACAATTACTTAAAATTAAAAACAAAACAAAACAAAAACATACAGTAAATAAATATATAAATACAGTATAATAAAATAAGGGCACTTAGATTGGTAACAAGTAAACACGACAAGAGTCCTTATGGCCACAAGACCAAACAGCTGCAGAGAATACAATTAGACATTTTCAGTTTCCACCATTAAATAAGATAAATCATTACTTCTGCCCTTAATTTACTTTACAGAATGGCTCCCTTCCTTGTCCCCATTCAACCTCCTCATTCCCCCTCTGAGGTTGATGATGGCTGCAATGTGGGAAGTGGTTCGTCTGAGGAGCGTCAACAACTATGGACAAGTGGAGGAGTTTGTGTCCATGATAGCCGAGGCCATTCCTGAGGTTTTAAGCAACAAACAGATGAGCCTGCTTATTTTGGGACTAAGGGTGAAGGTAAGGGTGCTTCTTTCTTCCAGTCACCGGCTTCTACCCTTGTCTACATTGCGTGGCCTGTAAAAACTCCAAGAAAACGAACACATTTACTAATGCAGTTACTAACAAACAATACACTATCAGACAATTTGTGAATTGTAGTTCCTTTAATGTAGTCTACATGATCACATCATAGAACACATGATAGCCATCAGACGCAAGGACATCAAATCTCCTGTCGCCAGACACTTCATGGAAGCCGGTCACTCCACAGCAGATCTGTCTTACACAGTCATTGATCAAATTAAGACATCTAGAAGAGGGGGTGATTTAGACACTAAACTCCTCCAAACTGAATCTAGATGGATTTTTTATTTAAAGTCTGTCAATCCAGGTGGCTTAAATGAAGATCTAAGTGCTACCTATAAAGTAACATGTGATGTATGTAATATTCTTGTTTCCTATATAACTGTGATTTTGTATATCCTTTCTGTAATGTCCACGCCCACAATCAGGTGATGTCACCAATTAGTAATTCTCAGCACCTGAGCTGTATTGTTTAGGAGTTGTTTAAAAGTAAGTTCTTTGTCTGTGAAAAACCATAGCACTGACGAAGGACCGAAACGTTTGCTTTTTAATTGCACCATGAGCACAGCATGATAAAATAAAATAAAATATATTTTAGTCCAAGGAGTTTTACTTCTTTTTCTATACGGTGAGCGAGTCTTTTCCAGTCAAGGTTTTTCTTTCTTCCAGGCAGAACTTTTAGATGTTCACCATGTTTACGTGTAAGCTAAATGATCCCAATAACATTTGCGTAATAGACTCACTACTTGTCTAATTGAGTCCTACAATTTTGCCATGGTGGCTGGCTGGCTGCTATTGGGATGCTTGCTTAACCCATTCTGGGCGGGATCCCCTTTTGGTGTTAGCATTATGTTATGCTTTAGCTATTGAAAAAAATAGCAGATCTACAAGCTCAAAGCGTGCCACCGACCTACAAGCTTGTAGGTCTGCTATTTTTGAAAAATCGAAGAACCACTGACATAGAAACATAGCTTTTTCAGAAAACTGTCAGGATGTAGAAGACATTTTTAGAAATGAATGGGTTAAATGCCTTTAAAGATAATGGGGACTTTGACTTGTTTGTGGGAGTAGCTTGTTTACCTATCTTAATTTACAATGCAGGTTTTTATCTCTGCCTTTATTAGCGTTAATTCATAAGAAATGACTGTCCATCCGAGAGTCTCTCCATCTAACAAGGTCAAGGGTCAAGGGGTGATGTTACAGTTGAGGGCGGAGAACATGATGACACCAGGCTGTATCACACAACACATTGTGTAGTTTAATACATGCATAGATAGTTAGATAATAGATACATATAGTAGTCATGTGTCTACAATTTACAATTTAGGCATTTAGCAGACGCTCTTAATCCAGAGCGATTTACATTAAGCAAGAACAAAAAGCATGACATCACATAAAAAGCATTTATCATGAAACATGCGTAAGCTAAGAACGTAACAGTGGGATATCTATATAATGAAACTATACATATAAACTATACATATACGTATACTATACTATGCTATACATATGTACTATGACGTGCTATGACTACATACAATGCAATTATAGTGCTGTCTACATAACATGCTATAAGTCTGTATCAAATGCTATCTAAGTCTACAGAAATGATTGCGAATGCAGTGAGCCACTTACTATGACAGCAAGGGCTGAATGTCTGTGTGTCCCGCTGTTACACCACCCGCCCGCCACCAGAGGGCGCAGCTGTAGCACACACACACACACACACACACACACACACACACACAGGGCGCAGCTGTAGCACACACACACACACACACACACACACACACACACACACAGGGCGCAGCTGTAGCACACACACACACACACACACAACCACACACACACGAGCTGCGTTCGCTTCCCGCGTTTGCGCGTCTTACTTGTATCTAAGGGGGTAGGGTAAGTGCTATGGGCCATGATGGAGTCTGAACAGGTGGGTTTTCAGACTACGGCGGAAGATTAGGAGTGATGCTGCAGTTCTGACTGCAATGGGAAGTGCATTCCACAGTTTTTGAGCCAGAAGGGAGAAGAGTTTGGGACGTCTTTATTGAGGGTACTTCCAGCTTCCCTGCGTTGGCTGATCTGAGTGTGTGGGAGGGTTTGTAGGGTTCAATCATACTTGCAAGATATGGGGGAGCCATAGTCTGACACATGACTTGCCCAGAAGAGATGAAAACAAGGATAAGAACAGAACATGCATCTCGTATCATTGTGCACAGACGAAATGTCGGTCTCTGATAAAGTAGTTGATGGTCATCGTATCACGGATATCAATATGCTTACGTAGATGAGAGTTTGACCACTGGGTCAAGCAGCTACATGACAATGACTACTGGTTCATTCATTCCTCCTCCAGATGACTTTGCAGCTGTTGCGTTCAGAACACCAGGAAGATGTCAGGAGTGTTGAAACATTCCTAGACAGACTCCAGCAGTCATGCTCAAAACAGGTGAGTGATACTTGCCAGTAGAGCCGAAAATATATATCGAAAACAATAAATAAATGACAAAAACATTCATAGGTTTTTATTTTATTTTACTAATGACCCACTTTAACGCTTTGTGAAGCTCACAATGCATTACATTGCGATGCGTTGTAAGCTTGTACAGTAGATAAGCTATTTTCACTTTATTTTTTAAGAATTGTTCATTCATCATAATCGAGGCAAAAGTTTGAAATAATAATTGTATTGATTTGAAGTCATATCGCCCATACCAGCTCCACATTCCAGTCTTTTGAGGGGCACTAGCCCTGTTTCCTGTTCTGTTCTTTAGCTACATAGAAGTGTCTATTTGTATGTCTCTAAATGTTTTGATGAATTGAACAATGTGGACCCTGTTGTAAACAAGTGTAATGCTTAATTGGGTCGTCCACTCACAGTTGACAGTCTTTGTATTGAGTTTGTGCTTAAAATGTACTGTAAATTCTACAAACTGTTAATAAATATTTCAATCAATCAATCAATCCTATATACAGGTTTAATGTTTGTTTTAACTTAAACGAACATTAAAAACGCCAGATTGACAATGGACATAGTTTAATGTTTGTTTTGTCACTAACTCAAACATTAAATGCCATTAACAATGAACAGAGTTTAATGTTTGTTTTGTCACTAACACAAACATTAAATGCCATTAACAATGAACATTGTTTAATGTTTGTTTTGTCACTAACACAAACATTAAATGCCATTAACAATGAACAGAGTTTAATGTTTGTTTTGTCACTAACACAAACATTAAATGCCATTAACAATGAACAGAGTTTAATGTTTGTTTTGTCACTAACACAAACATTAAATGCCATTAACAATGAACAGAGTTTAATGTTTGTTTTGTCACTAACACAAACGTTAAATGCCATTAACAATGAACAGAGTTTAATGTTTGTTTTGTCACTAACACAAACGTTAAATGCCATTAACAATGGACAGAGTTTAATGTTTGTTTTGTCACTAACACAAACATTAAATGCCATTAACAATGAACAGAGTTTAATGTTTGTTTTGTCACTAACACAAACGTTAAATGCCATTAACAATGGACAGAGTTTAATGTTTGTTTCGTCACTAACACAAACATTAAATGCCATTAACAATGGACAGAGTTTAATGTTTGTTTTGTCTGTGTTTGTTTTGTCCTCGATGTTGTAAGCTGATAAGAGCGCGCCTCACTTCACGCGGGTGTGATTCTTTTTTGTAAGTGATCAGCTGGTGAGATCTGTACTTTTTACTTTACAGGTTGAAACAGAAAATGAAACTCTTGAGCACAAGTTCCTGAGGTTTGTTAAAAACCTTTTAGAAGACCCAGATGGGAGGGAACACTTCCTCAAGGTAAAACTGTGCTCGGTTCTAACCTTATCCTTAGTTTAACCCATTCTGGGCGGGAAGTTACCCCTTTTGGTGTTTTTAAGCATTATCTTACACTTTAGCTATTGAAAGCTCATAGCGCGGCAACGAGTTCCGTGCTATGAACTTGTAGGTCTGCTATTTTTGAAAAATCGTGAAAATGCGCGCACATCTTTGAATATATATTCTTTCAGAGCAAACGTTTTTATCTCAAATCTTTGCTTCCGAGAGGTTCCTTCCTGAAATAACATATTTTCAGATGGTGGTCGGGGGTCCTTGACATGAAACATTGAGCACCACTGATACAGAAACATAGGTATTTCAGAAAACTCTCAGGATTTAGAAGACTTAATTTGTTTTTTTACGTCAGGCCTAAATGGGTTAAGTTATAGAGGCGGAATGATGTAGCCAGGTTGATATGATGCGCATTGTGCTTTAGCCAGCAATCTTTTTGCCTGGGGGGGGGGTCCAGATGGAAAGTGACACTCCTTGACCTTGTGGCAACAGTTCTATTTAATCGATTATGATACGATAAATACATACAAATAATAATACAATAAATTATCGATTGTAGCAAACAAATCGGGATGGAACCTCTCCTCCAGGCTAGCACCATTTCACACTTTCACTTCACTGTTTCTGTATGACAGAATGTGCTTCCGGTGGAATATGGAGCTGACTTTGACGCAGCGCTGGAGACCGTGGTCTGTGTGTTCTTTACCAGACTGGAAGAGCTGCTGCCTGTACCGGACTTCAAACAGGTACACAGACTAGACTCACTGCTGACTAAAGCCCAACACACACCGGCTCCGTCCGACGCGGCGCGACGCGTTGCCGCGCGGCGCCGCCTGGAAAATAGAACTGGTCCTATCGGCGCGCCAGGCGAGGCGTCAGCGTGCGTCGGACGCCGCCGGTGTGCGATAGGTTCATTGAAAATAATGGAGGCGGCTGTTTTGTCAAACTGTATTAATCCATTTTGGGGCGGGAACCCCTCTTGGTGTTTATAGCATTATGACATACTTTAGCTATTGAAAAATAGCAGATCTACAAGCTCATAGCACGCCACTCGGTGGCGTGCTATGAGCTTGTAGGTCTGCTATTTTTGAAAAGTCGTGAAAATGGGGCCGCAAATCTTTGAATATATATTTCAGAGCGAACATTTTTAACTAAGATATTTGCTTCTGGGGCGGTCCCTGGAACTACATATTTTGAGATGGGGGTCCGTGGCCCAATAGAGATCATTCTGGGGGTCCTTGACATGAAAAAGGTTGAGGCAGCACTAGGGCTGGGTGCAATAACCGCAATACCGCCATACCGCCGGTATGTAACGCATACCGCGGTATCGGGTTCATTACCGCGGTAAAAAAAAAGAAATATATATATATATATTTTTATGAAATGAAATGAAAAGTGTATCATAATAAACAGTGACGCTCAGTCAGTCTAATCATGCCAGCAACACAACAACACCAGAGGGAGTTCAAAAAACCATGTGCAACCCAGATTCGGCACAAACAAGGATTGATTGATTGATTGATTGATTGATTGATTAAAATATTTATTAACAGTTTGCAGAATTACACTACATTTCAAGCACAACTCAATACAAAGACTGTTAACTGTGAGTGGACACTAAGGGGTCCACCTAAATTCATTTCACTCCTATGCCACAAAAATGTGGAACGCCCTACCAACTGTCATTAAGATGTAAATCCCTTGACTCCACCCACCCCTTTCCCCCCTCACTGTATACGTTTTCCCCCTTTTTACCTCCTTTATGATGATTTCCTGTTTTTGGCTTTATAGAAGTGCATAGTGTACAAAATGATATGATGAATTGAAAATGGTGGACCCTCTTGTAAACAAGTGTAATGCTTTATGGCAGGGGTATTCAATTAGATTAGGCCTCCTATGTGACACAGACCGAGTAGAAAACGTGCCATTTTATCATGATTATTGGTGAGGACCTATTATATGAAGATAGGTTCAAAAGTGGTCCTTTAATGATTACCGTCATTATGGTAATCTCACAATTAATATCGCACACACCATACCTGTAACTTTTATTAGCCCTTTATTATTCCCCCAAAAAGAAAAAAAAAGAAAAATAACCGCCATACCGGCGGTATGGGGGCCGGCAATAACCGCGGTAATAAAAATCCCATACCGCCCCAGCCCTAGGCAGCACCACTGACACAGAAACATAGGTTTTTCAGAAAGATGTTAGGATTTAGAAGCCTTTTCTTTTATCAAACTCAGTCCAAAATGGGTTAATATACAGTCGTTCATTTATTGTATGTTTATTGTATATTTACTTTGTTTTTTTTAAAGACTGCTCTGTGGATCAGTGACACTCCTACTGTGCTAGAAGAGTACGTCCAGTGTGTTTCCAAAGTGACTGACCTCAAAACGCTGCTTAATAGCAAGAAGTGCATTGGAAAGCTGTCTAAGACAGATATAAGTGGTATGTATGTATCTATGTGTGTTTGGGACCTGCGTTGGATATGTGTAAATATATCATAACAGTTCAATCATAAGACTACATCAAGAATAGAAGAGAGCTGCCTGGATACACGTAAGCATTTTGGTGCAAAAAAAAACAAAATTACTGCCAGGTAGGGGTTGATTGATGGAATACTTTATTGACAGGAAACTGGGAAGAATTAAACAAACAAACAAAAAAGCTAAAACCATGGCACTCGTTTTGGCTACAGACTTACCCAGAGCGACTTGGAAGTGTGAAATCGAAATAACCAGAGAAAGCATGAGCTCTAGTCAATGGACACGGTATGCCGCGAGAACAATGTAGTGCCTTGAAGAAGCTTGGGTAAACTGGGCAAACAAAAATGAACCTAGCATAATGTAAATTTATCAAAATCACATGCTTAACATTTGTGATCGTGGAAAAAACTGAATCTAAGAAACAAAACAAGTAACAAGGATATATCTGCTTATTATTACACGGCTTGGTTGAATGCTTGATTCTGATTGGTCAGGCAATCGCTGAATTCAGCTGTGTTTTATTTCTTGATAATGACTGCTCCGCTCTATAATGGACCGCTGCCTAATCAAAACCTAACGGCACCTGCACCTGCTTTATGCTGTATGAAACATGACAGCCATGTAAAAAAAACTTGAACGTGTTTTATTAGAGGAGTTTTAACTGTTGGAGTGTTATATTTTGCTTTTAATCTTAATTTTTAGTTACAAGTCTCTGGTTAATATATATACATGTATGTACTGTGTGTGTATTAATTTGTCCCCTTTTATTCTCTGATAGTATCTTGTCCATCAGAAGATCGACTCTTCACCTCATTGTCTCAACTTACCTCACTGAGTGAGACCCGTACATCCTACCAGACCACCGACAGTGAACCACTGAGTGAGACCCGTACATCCTACCAGACCACCGACAGTGAACCACTGAGTGAGACCCGTACATCCTACCAGACCACAGACAGTGAACCACTGAGTGAGACCCGTACATCCTACCAGACCACCGACAGTGAACCACTGAGTGAGACCCGTACATCCTACCAGACCACAGACAGTGAACCACTGAGTGAGACCCGTACATCCTACCAGACCACAGACAGTGAACCACTGAGTGAGACCCGTACATCCTACCAGACCACAGACAGTGAACCAGAATCCTCTCTTCACTGTGAGTCTGAGAGCACATGTTTGGAGTTGCAGGTTGCAGCATGGCCACCCAACAAGCAAACACAGTCTCTGGAAAGTGATGATACAGGACAGACAGAGGACAGTGATGTTACAGGACAGACAGAGGACAAACAGAGAGCCGGTGTCGATGAATCAGACATAGTGGAGTGTGACAGTGTGTCCTCCTCGGCTTCCACCCAGGCTCCCGCTTCAACCTCATGTGAAGTTTCCACATCCTCTATCTCTGTGATTGGGACCTCTAGCTCTGTGATTGGTTCCCATGCACGGCAACGGGTCGCCCACAAATGCCCTCAGTGTGGGAAATGCTACATTTACCGCTATGAGCTTCTGGAGCATCAGCGGCTTCACACAGGGGAGAACCCTTACAAGTGCTCCCAGTGTGGGAAGGCGTTCAGGAGAACCTCCGATCTGTCCACTCACAGGCGCATGCAGTGCACAAAAGCGGCATATGTTTGCATCAAGTGCGGTAACGGCTTTGAATCCATACAGGGTAAGTTTAGACACCAGTGCCCTCAACAGGTCCAAAGGTTTGACTGTCCCCAGTGTGGGAAAAGCTTCAAGAAAATGTACTTGCTGGGAAAGCACCAGCTCACTCACACTCAACACCGTATTTTCAAGTGCAAACAGTGCAGGGAAGCCTACCCCAGCATGAGCCAACTTAGAAGCCACCAGAAGATGCATCCTCCGGAACCGTCCAACCAGTGCATGCAATGTGGAAAGTTCTTCAGTTCTAGCGCGTGTCTGGCAGCTCACGAATTGCGTCACAACCAGCAGAGAACTCAGATCTGTGCTCTCTGCACGAAAGGATTTAAGAATAAATATGATCTGAACCTTCACATGCGCAGTCATACAGGCGAGCGACCGTTTAAGTGCACCTACTGTGGCAAAAGTTTCTCCGTGTCGGGAAATCTGAACATACACATAAGGACACACACGGGGGAGAAACCCTATCTGTGCTCCGACTGCGGCAAGGCTTTTGTCTCAGCTGGCGAGCTGCAGATCCACAGGCGCACCCACACCGGGGAGAAGCCCTACAAATGTTCTGTGTGTGCTAAAGGCTTCACCATGGCAAGTAAACTAACACTTCACATGCGTGTCCACACAGGGGAACGGCCATATGTGTGCGCAGAATGTGGGAAGGGATTTTCACGTGGCAGCGAATTGAAAAAACATACACTCAATCACTCAGGGGTGAGACCCTATGCTTGTCAACTATGTGCAAAGACGTATACATGCCTCAATCACCTAAAGAGGCACTTGAAAACCCATAGACCTAACTCAGTCACTTAGTTCCACACAGGTGCTAACAAAATACACCACCCATCTATTCTATATGTTCTGCTAATAATGTGAAGGCTCTAGTATCAATGTGTTTGCGGACACTAGGCAGCCACATCTTTGAAGGGGATGGGGAGCACAGACTGAATTGGTGAAACATTTTCAGTATACCAGTTCTCTGCTGTGTCAAACTAGCAAAACCATCAGTTTAATATTTCTGATCATGCTTAACTACTTATTCATTACTCAGTTACTAATCCAATGAGACAAGTAAGACAAGGATTACCCCCTGTCTGCATGATGTAGCCTGGGCAGAAGTCCTTTTCGGGTTTATGATCCAGTCGGGATCGGATGATATCGTTACGTCATGTTGTAGTCATCAGGATGATATCGTTACGTCATGTTGTAGTCATTGTTTTGTAGTCATCAGGATGGTATCGTTACGTCATGTTGTAGTCATTGTTTTGTAGTCATCAGGATGATATCGTTACGTCATGTTGTAGTCATTGTTTTGTAGTCATCAGGCCGGAACCCTCAATCTTGTGGAACTACCTTTACTTTCCCTCAAACCGGACGAATAATACCTTGGTTCCGTCCTGATGACTACAAAACAATGACTAAGATGACGAAACGATATCATCCACTCCCGACCGGATCACATCACACAGCAATTTAGTAACACAGACCAGGCTTTCCTCCGAGGTGGAAATTGGTCATGTGTGTACACAATAACTGAAGAACGGAATGAGGTACATGCACGAACAAATGTAGAGAACAAGATCGATGTTGGTGCAGGACGAGTGTGGTTTGCACCCTCGAGTCAAGTGCATCTTTAATCCCTTTGTATTTGTTTGTACTGCCTTTTTTATACATACATTCTTTAAGATTTGAAAAGGCTTGAACTGCACTCACTTGTCAGGCCATTCCTACAGTTCTAGGCTTCTAGCTTCTACAAGATGATCAGCCAGAAACTTGCCAGTCGAAATACATGTAATAAATTGAGTTGGCCATATGCTTGTGTGTATGTTCTGTAAATATTAATACATTGTATATGGGACTACATCATCAATGAAAGAAGCATTTGCTTTTTATTAACATGTATAGAATTAGAAGTTATTGTTACCTAGGCCTATTGTGTGTGTGTGTGTGTGACACACAACCAAGGGGAGTAGGGGGTATAGGGCTGTCAAATATGTTTTTGTGAGTTCTAATAGCAGTCTAAACCTTGCTCTCTGAAGTAATAAATATGAAGCTACAACACCAGAGTTCAACAAACCATGTGCAACGCAGATTCGGCACATACAAGGGACTAAATTCATTTCGCTCCTATGCCACCAAAATGTGGAACGCCCTATGTGCCATGTTTGCATTTTCTTGATAATCAGTGTGCCGTATCAACATAAAGTTTAATTATGTCACCACATAAAAATGTAATATTTCCATCTGATTTTGATTGTCCATAGGCTGTATACATAACCTTTTTATGTGGCCTATTTTCTGTGAATATAGAATTATGTGCAGGGTGTAATTTATATATAGATGTGAGGGGACTTCATTTCACAGACTAAACTTTTTTGAATACTTCTTAATATTAAAATAAAAGATCTCTCTCACACACTTATGCCAGTGACCACCCTCCCCTGTGCCAATGTTGGCACCTGTGTCTGAGGTTGCCTACCCCTGCCCTATACCAACTTAATTAAACTTAATTAAGACATGTGAATCCCTTGACTCCTGCTCTCCTACGAACGGCTGCAATTCGAAACTGGCCTCCGTAAAATCTGAATCCCCCACCCATCCCTTTTTCCCTCACTGTTTGTTTCTTCCCAGTTTACCTCCTTTGATGATGTTCCTGTTTTTCCTGTGCATTCGATGGGTGGATTCATACTACATCGAGTGGTTTTTGAGGTGCTAGCCCCTCCTATATACAGCTTTAATGTAGTGTTTGTTTTTCAAAGATGCTTTAACATAAACTATAGACAATAAAGAGAAATATAATGTTTGTTTTGAGGACTAAAACAAACACTAGCACCCGTTGCTTAAACAAACTTGATGTTGTAAGATGATAAGAGCGCCCCTCACTTTTTTTTCCCTTTTTACCTCCTTTATGATCAATTCCCGTTCTGTTCTTTGACTATATAGAGGTGTCTATTTGTACGTCTCTAAATGTTTTGATGAATTGAACAAGGTGGACCCTCTTGTAAACAAGTGTAATGCTTAATTGGGTCGTCCACTCACAGTTAACAGTCTTTGTATTGAGTTTGTGCTTGAAATGTACTGTAATTCTGCAAACTGTTAATACATATTTCAATCAATCAATCAAAGTCATGATGAATTGAACATGGTGGACCGGCCTATTGCAAACAAGTGTAGTGCTTTATGGTGTCGTCCCACGGTTAACAGTCTTTGTATTGATTGAAGTATTAACAGTTTGCAGAATTACAGTACATTTCAAGCACAACTCAATACAAAAACTGTGAAGTGGACGACAACCATAAAGCATTGCACTTGTTTACAAGAGGGTCCACCTTGTTCAATTCATCAAAACATTTAGAGACGTAAAAATATGCACTTCTATTTGGCCAAAGAACAGAGCAGGAATTCATCATAAAAGAGGTAATAAGGGAACAGAAACATATAGTGAGGGGGAAAGGGGTGGGTGCAGGCAGGGGATTGTATTGAGTTGCGCTTGAAATGTACTGTAATTCTGCAAACTGTTAATACTTCAATCAATACAAAGACTGTAGACTGTTATCCTAATACTATACTTCAATCAATCAAAGCTGCAGCCTACGGGAGTCGAGTATAGTGCTGCAGCGGCCATGCAGCCCCCTACCCGCTTAAAGCCGGGCAGCCCTGCGACAGATAACAAACCCACCCACCCCTGCCTGTGACGAACCAACCTCTGGGAACAACACAACACACTGCCCACTGAACGATATGTTTCAGGAAGAAGTTGGCGCCTGATGAACCGCCTGCTGCTATAGCTAGCTCATCCTTCCCAACAATGAAACCTTTCTCATTCTAAATTCACCCTACTACTGCTCTCGCAGCCCGAGGAGACGGTCTGAAAATGAACGAGATGGGTACGTATATGTTATATATCGGGCCCGGCCCTGCACGGGGGCCAAAAAAACGGTTCTTTTTGTGGCTAGCATGCTAGCACAGGCTAACGGGCTAACAGCGGGAGGATAGGCCCGGACTAATCCCTGGAACGAACATTGTTTTAGTTAGAATATAGAAGAACAGATTTGGGGTGTGTGTTGTGGTGTCCGCCGCCACGCTGGACCTGCAGCAAACAGACAGGATGGAATGATGTGCTAAACGTCATAGTTATATACGCTACACAATACATTATAGTGCATGCATTGTAAAGAGTACTACTAAACACAAGTTTTTTTGTTTTAAACCCAAAAAACGACTTAGTTCTAACGCGCTACTTCTAGCACGCAATAATCGCAAACTGAGTAACTATTTTAACTCGACTTGTGCTTCAAACACAAGCGTGCGAATTGAAAATGTGCATTAAAGTTTAGTGCGGAATAGAGGATTGGTAGAAGCAGCTGGCTGCCTTCACGAGTCAAGTGGAATAGTGTTGAATGGAAATGTGAACGATCACCACCGTGGTGGCGTGCCGTGTAGCGTTACTTCAATCCCAATTACACTTCGTAGTACGACAGTGTCGCATCATCATGGCTAAACAAAACACGCACACAAAAGTTCCAGTGGTGGGAAAAAGTACTCAAATGTTTTTACTTGAGTAAAATTATCAATACGGCAATGTAGAACTACTCTGAGTAAAAGTACAAAGGTATTGTGAGGCTCCCAAACCTTTTCATGTCATAAAGGACCCCCTACATGACACTCATTAGCCTGCGGACCCCCATTTGAAAATACAGTGCCTTCGGAAAGTATTCACACCCCTTCACTTTTACCACATTTTGTTTTGTTACAGCCTCATTTCAAAATGGATTAAATTCGTTTTTTTCCTCATCAATCTACACACAATACCCCATAATGATGTGAAAAAAGTTGTCTCAAATATTTTGTTAATTTATAAAAAATAAGAAACTGGAAAAACACATGTACATAAGTATTCACACTCTTGACTTAGTACCAAGTTGAGGTACCTTTGGCAGCAATTACAGCTACAGACTTTTTGGGAATGATCCTACAAGCTTGGCATACTTGAATTTGGGGTATTCTCCCACTTTTTCTCTGCAGATCCTCTCAAGCTCTGTCAGGTTAGACGGGGAGCGTCGCTGAACAGCTATTTTCAGGTCCTTCCAGAGATGCTCAATGGGGTTCAAGTCTGGGCTCTGGCTGGGCCACTCAAGGACTTTCACAGAGTTGTCCTAAAACCAATACTTCGTTATCTTAGCTGTGTGCTTGGGGTCGTTGTCCTGTTGGAAGGTGAATCGTTGACCAAGTCAGAGGTCCTAAGCGCTCTGGAGGTTTTCATCCAGAATGTCTGTACACTGCTCCATTCATCTTTCCCTTTATCCTGACAAGTCTCCCAGTTCCTGCCGTTGAAAAACATCCCCACAGCATGATGCTGCCACCACCATGCTTCACCGTAGGGATGGTATTTGCCAGGTGATGAGCGGTGCCTGGTTTCCTCCAGACCGAAGCCTCTCCTCAATAAAAGGCACATGACAGCCCGGCGTCACAGCGCACTTGGAGTTTGCCAAAAGGCACCTAAACGACTCTCAGACCATTATTAACAAGATTCTCTTGTCTGATGAAACCAAAATAGAGCTTTTTGGCCTGAATGCCAAGCGTTACATCTGGAGGAAACCAGGCACCGCTCATCACCTGGCAAATACCATCCTTACGGTGAAGCATGGTGGTGGCAGCATCATGCTGTGGGGAGAACACAGGATAGAGGGAAAGATGAATGGAGCAGTGTACAGAGACATCCTGGATGAAAACCTGCTCCAGAGCGCTCAGGACCTCCGACTTGGTCAACGATTCACCTTCCAACAGGACAACGACCCCAAGCACACAGCTAAGATAACGAAGGATTGGTTTAGGACAACTCTGTGAAAGTCCTTGAGTGGCCCAGCCAGAGCCCAGACTTGAACCCCATTGAGCATCTCTGGAAGGACCTGAAAATAGCTGTGTAGCGATGCTCCCCGTCTAACCTGACAGAGCTTGAGAGGATCTGCAGAGAAAAAGGGGGAAAATACCCCAAATTCAAGTGTGCCAAGCTTGTAGCATCATTCCCAAAAAGTCTTAAGGCTGTAATTGCTTCCAAAGGTGCCTCAACTTAGTACTAAGTAAAGAGTGTGAATACTTATGTACATGTGTTTTTCCAGCTTCTTATTTTTAATAAATTAACAAAATATTTGAGAAAACTTTTTTCACTTCATCATTATGGGGTATTGTGTGTAGATTGATGAGGAAAAAAAACGAATTTAATCCATTTTGAAATGAGGCTGTAACAAAACAAAATGTGGTAAAAGTGAAGGGGTGTGAATACTTTCCGAAGGCACTGTATATGCCAAGGACCTCTAGCAGTGAATTTCAACCATTTTCATTTCAAGGACCCCCAGTTTGATATGCAACAGGCTATGGACCCCCATTTAATGGCATTTCTATCTATAAGACACCAGTTTATATTGTTTATATTTAACTCTGAGACCCCTTTTCGACCGGTTGGTTCCCAATGGGAACCGGTTCAGTTCTTTTAGTTTTTTTGTCCATGAGCCAGAGCTCCAAAATTGGTGGGCAAAGTATACCCTATATTAAATTGTTTATAGGATCAACACAAGTAAATATTTTCCTACAGAATGCCTCATTTGCATATTTAAAAATGTAAAATTTGTAATACAATAAATCATTGTCTTCGTGTAAGTACTCAATTGGGGAAGTTTAATGGTGATAACAATCTAATATAGGTATGGTTTTGCGCTCTCAATTCATAATTAACGTTTCAATTGGCTCATGCGGTGAACCGGTTCCCACTGGGAACCAACCGGTGGAAAAGGGGCCTGAGAGTGTACAAATGGAACCCGTCCATTTGGTTCCATTTGTACCCTCTCAGAGTTACAGACCCATAAGCATTTGGTTCCAAACTATCATTTAGCTGGGGACCCCCTGGAACTCCATCAAGTGCCCCTATAGGGGTGACTGGACATCCCCCGGTTATATGATTGGATACTTCTTGCATATGACATTTTATTTTCTATTTTAGTCTATGTATCTGACGCGCCTCATTAACTGTACAAATCAAACTGATTTAGGTTTTGAGATGAACCCTAGATGTGTAATATAGTAGATTATGCATAAAACTATGCATAAGACTATGCATAAATGTGAATATTTGTCTAGTTTCCATTCCAGGCTAGGTATCAGGTTACGGTACCGTCGCCCGTAATCCATCTCGCCCTGTTTTCTTTTTCCCGCCGATCTCACGCCGACCGCTCGGTGCGGCGGTTGTATTCCTTATTTTTGTTTTTTAAGGTTAGAAATAAGTTTAGGGTTAGCTGTAGTTTTACTGGGGTTAAGTTTAGGAATAGGGTTAGGTTTAGGCATAGTTTTACTGAGGTTAAGATTAGGAATAAGGTTGGGTTTAACCGTTTTGGTGTTGGCATTACATTATGCTTTAGCAATTGAAAAATAGCAAATCTACGAGCTTGTAGGTCTGCTATTTTTGAAAAAAAGCTGACATAGAAACATAGCTTTTTCAGACTGTGAAAACTAGAATCTGATCTCAGGTCAGAATGGGTTAAGCATAAGTTACTTTAGGAATACCAGGCTGAGCAGTTCCGCCAGCTGTACACCCGGGGCGAGTTGGTAAATTGGCGACTCGTTTGGTATTCGTACTAACTTGGTGATTGTAGAGAAAGGCCTGACATAAACACAGTTTGCCACATTGTCTGATGGATTTATTGTGTGTCCACAGAGTTCAGTCTTCCCTTATCTTCCCTGGGGCTCCTGGTTCCACCACTCCGACTGATGTCAGCAGTGATGTGGGAGGTGGTGCGTCAGAGGAACATCAAGCATTATGGGAAGCTTGAGGAGTTTGTGTCCATGGTGACGGACGCAGTTCCGGAACTTATGAGCAAAAGAGAGGGAAGATTACTCTCTTTGGGACTGAGAGCGAGAGTAAGTCATGCTTAGTCTCGTGTTATTGTAAAGTGAAAAATGTGAGATTTCTTTTGCCATTTGCACCATTTTGTTTCTCATTTAGATGGACTTATTAATCCATCTATATTGTTCAAGGTGTAATTACAGAACGCAGTGTTGTCACGATTATCAATCTATTCATACTTTACTTAGTTAACCCATTTAGGCCTGACGTCGAAAATAAAAAAAATAATCTTCTAAATCATGACAATTTTCTGAAAGATTTGAGGCACATTTTAACTATTTTTCAAAAATAGCAGACCTACAAGCTCATAGCGCGCCACTCGGTGGCGCGCTATGAGCTTGTAGATCTGCTAAATTATAACATCATGTTTAAAACACCAAAAGGGGTTCCCGCCCAAAATGGGTAATAGGAACTTTTTTATGCCACTTAATTAATAAGCCACTTAACCATTTACAGTATTTTTCTTTCTTTCTTTTTCCCCCTTTTTATTTTTAAAAGATCGTGGCATTGCATTAATTTGCTAACTGGAGGTTTATCGTCACAGCAATTGCAGACCACTGTGAATCTGTATCACTCCCATAATTCAATGTTACTCCTTTTTAAACTTTTCATTAGTTGCTGGTCAACTACCACAGCTGTTTCGTAAATGTGAAACGAAAGAAGCATGTGACGATTTAGTAGTAATAATACTCTTATTGTAATAGTAACTGGTGTGATTGAATTACTTCCTAGACAACTCTTGAGCTACTACGTTCTGAACACCCTGAAGATCTGAAGGCTGTTGAGACTCACCTTGACAGAATCCGATCATCTTGTATAGAAGAGGTAAGTGACATAGCCTCGATACCCAGGCTTTCATTTCGTCTGCGTGAAAAATGAAAGCCTGGATTTACGCATGGGCTGCACTGGCCTAAAAGTGGGAGTCAACCCTTCCGCGTTGGAAAAAAAAAGGATGTGACGCCAGGGCTCTGAGCGGTGTGCACCTCTCAAAATAACACAGTGAGGAAATCAGTACCAGTGGAAGGTCAAACGAGGCTATGCGAGGAAAATTAGGAGAATGGCTGAAGAACCCACCACACCGTCTAAGAAAAAAACCAACGTGTCTGTGCCGACTCTGGAAATAACTTTGACAGTCTGTTAGAATGGTATACTCCAGCAACCAGTGGTTTCTGCTTCTGGTCGACACAATAACAGTGCTGCACTGGGGGGGGGGGGGGAGTCCGGGGCTGACGGACAGATCGGTGAACCAATCAGGGTGTACGCAAATCTGAGCCGCGACCCTCCCATCTAGGCCAGAAAGGGCTAGCGTTAGCTCAGGCTATAAGTGACATAACCTGGTTTCTTAAACCTTACTTGCGTCATATTGCACTCTGAAGTCTGAATGTGATTTCTATTTTGTGACGCAGACAACCGATACTGTTATCGAAGCGCCTGAAGCCAACTTCATGAAGCTGGTCCAAGGCCTCATTGAAGACACAGACGGACGGGAACATTTTCTCAAGGTTAAAACGCAACTTGTTCAGCACAAATTATGGTAGACCCTATTATAGAAGTAGTTCAATGGCTAATTATGTTGTTTTTAATTTGTCAAGATTCCCTTATTGTAGCAGCACTTTCTTTCTAAATGAACCAGGTAAAATTATTGGCATCTGAAAGCAGCCCCTTACAGTCAATAGTATATGTAGCTAGGTGCCTCGCTTAAGAGACTATTCCCACCCTCCAGGAATAATTTATATCCCTGAATTTCAGATGACTATCTATGTTGGTATCCATTAATTACTTAGACTTCATCCGTCTTCAAACAAACCTGTCAAAACATGACTCCTAATATGTTCTCTCTTACAGAATGTGTTTCCTGTGGAGTATGGCCCTGACTTTGACACAGCACTGGAGACGCTGGTCTGCGAGTTCTTCACCAGACTTGAGGAGCTTCTGCCAGTACCAGACTTCAAACAGGTATCCAAATCATTACATTAGTACAGAAATTATATTGAAAATGTATTTCCTTTAGAGCAGTGTTTCCCAACCTTTTTTGTCCCAGGGAACACTTTTCATAGCCTAAAAATCTCGGGGAACACCTAGGGGGGGAAGGGGGGGGGGGGGTGTATTATATATATATAAAATATACATTATATATTAAATATATATATATTATAGTAAAAGTAAATATATACGTAAAAGTAATATAATAAAATAAAAACACACATGACAGCACTCGAGAATGAAAAGGACAGAGACAGTGCCTCAGTTTCAAAAAATTGCTCATATGCAATGTGAAATGCCACCTAATCCTTTTGCTTGTCTTTATTATGGGCCAACTTGTGAAAGCTGCATGCTTTTATTGTGAAGGGTCTCAGTTCTCACAGCCTGCTTATTTTCACGTGCTGAAAATAGCTGATCGACAAGCTCACAACGCGTTGGGTCCGCAACGCGTTGTGAGCTTGTAGATCAGCCATTTTCAGCATGCAAGCATAACACGTGTACGACGAAGAATAAATCAGGCATAACTGCGCTTCTGTGGAGGGAGGGAGATATATTTGTTGGCCGAACGAGGCGATCATGTTTGGACATCTATGGACAGCTATTTTGGACAGCTATTTTTCGTGGCACATTATGTTTAATCACAACAACGTCACGTTTACTTTACGTGTTTGGGTCGGGACTAAGATAATCTAAATGTTTGGGCTAGGTCGGGACATGTAGGACTGTATGTGTCTGCTGTCTACGACGCGTGCATGTGGCTGCGCTCTGCGCGCTCCAGTCTTTCTGGAGGGAGCGAAATGTAGCCTCTTCTGCATGCGTCTAAGCATTAACATTTCAATGGCCGAGGGTCTTTAGTCTATTGTTACGTGTTGATGTTATCGCACGTCTAATGGTTAGACGTGTGACAACAACGACACAACTATAAGAAGCCTGCAGCCCAGTAGCTACTAGCTATAATATTGCTTTCGGGGGAGAGTTAGTGTGCCGCCTGATTTGACAGAAAGTAACACTATAACTTAATTTCGGTCAAATTACGCGGAGCAGTTGGACACATCAAACGGAGCACTAAAGCTCCGCGACACACAGGTTGGGAAACACTGCTTTAGAGGATAGCCCCTTGAGATGTATCATCTCGTTTCGGGCACAACACAATGAATACAGTACATAATCAAGCATTAAAGTACACACCTCTCTCCAAAAATCTAAAACAAGTACAAATGGGTTTCAGGTCTACAAGCAAAGAAGCCTTGAAAATGTTAAATGATGTAATTGATCTCAAAGAAACAGACAAGTTGTTCCAATCTGATGAAGCTTTAAAAAATGAAAATGAAAAGTCTCCCAATTTCAGTAGATGTTGTGGGTACAGAAAAATAAAGCTGTTGAGTATGTCTAAGAGGATATCTAGAGAGATAGATTTAGATTGAACTAATAACTGTTTTAAATATGATGGATAATTAAAGTAAATGCACTTAAAAATGAAAAGCAACCAGTGGAATTGCCTTCTCGTTTGAGGAGCCAATTTGAGATGAGCTTCAGTAGTATTCTGATTAATTAAACTTAGGGAGACTTCTTTAACCATTTTTTGTGTGCTTTCTCATGCATAGACGGCATCGTGGATCAGTGCTGCCCCCTCTGTCCTAGAGGAGTACATGCAGTGTGTCTCCAATGGAGATGACCTAAAATTTCTTCTTCAGAGCAAACAGTGCCACGGGAAACTCGCCAAGAGCACAGTCGGTAAGATGGATACATTACATGGGCAATAATTATGTTGATTAATTTAGGACATGGAACTTAATGTTTTCTTCAATGGTCTTTCATTCACACAGCTCCGTTTCAGTCTGAAGATCTCCTTGTCCCCTCCCTTTCACTTCCTCCCTCGCTGGAAGTGGCCATCGCTTCCCACCCGAGTGCGTGCGACGACGACAGCGGCGACGTTCAACAGATTGTCATGTTCGACGAGGAGCTGTCGACGAACTCTCAGGTTCCCTCGACCTCGGCTGACTTTCCCGAATCCCCTAAGAGCAGCAACGTCGTCACGTCATCCCCGCGGCGGCAGCGGCGGCAGCTGGGAATGCATAAATGCCCGGAGTGCAACAAGTGCTTCAAGCATCACTCCGTCTTTGTCGAGCACCAGAGAGTCCATACCGGTCTGCAGCCTTACAACTGTTCCGAGTGCGGGAGGGCCTTCAGGACGGCCACCCTGCTGGCCGGACACCGGCTCCGCAAGTGTAAGAACGCGGCGTATCTGTGCATTAAATGTGGAAACAGTTTTCCGACGTCGCTGGAGAAGTTCAGACACCAGTGCCCGAAACGGGGCCGAAGCCACGACTGCACACACTGTGGAAAGACTTTCCAAAAGTCAAGCAATCTCAAAGAGCACCTGCTGACTCACGCCCAGAGCCGCCTTTTCAAGTGCAGTCATTGCGGCGAGGGTTTTTCAGGAATCGGCGAATTGAAATACCATCAGCAGATCGATCATGATAAGCCTTATCACTGCAAGCAATGTGGGAAGAGCTTTATCTCCTCAAAGTGTCTGACCAAACACCAGCAGCGCCACGAGCAGGTCGGTGAAATGGAGACTGCCAAGCTAATCACTAAGAGTGGAAGAAAACACAAAAGCACCGGTCATCATCGCACGACCTCCACATCGCTGTCCTCCCGGAAGACCAGCGCTAAGGCCGTCTATCCACGCGGACGAGTCACCCATAATTGCCTGCAGTGTGGGAGGAGCTTTAAGTATCGTTTTGAATTTCTGGAACACCAGAGGTTCCACACGGCAGTGAAGCCTTACAAGTGCTCACAGTGTGGCAAGGCCTTCCGGTCGGAGGCTCACCTGTCCGGGCACAGGAAAAGAAAGTGCAAGAACGCTGCTCATATATGCACAAAGTGTGGGTGCCAGTTTAGATCTCTACACGAACGTGTCCGGCATCAGTGCATGCAACTCCTGACCAAATACGAGTGCTCCCACTGCGGCAAGACTTTCAAGATGGCCCACATGCTGAGGAACCACCAGATGAGCGAACACCAGCTTCCCTACAGCCCGAATCATCGCTTCAGGTGCCGGTACTGCGACGAGACCTTCCCTGGAATCAGCGAGCTGAAGTACCACCAGAGGGTCGATCACGAGAAGCCCTACCAGTGTCAGGAATGCGGCAAGAGCTTCCTTTCCGAAAAATGCTTGTCAAATCACGAGCTCCGCCACAACGACGAGCGACCAGAGGATTGTCTCGTCTGCGGCAGAGGTTTCAGAAACCGATACGACCTGAAGCAGCACATGCGCACGCACACGGGAGAGCGGCCGTACCAGTGCACACACTGCTCGCAGTGCTTCTCCACGGCGGGCGGCCTGAGGAGCCACACGAGGGTTCACACCGGAGAAAAGCCACACGTGTGTCCAGACTGCGGCAAAGCTTTCTCCCAGATGGGTGCAATGCGCACCCACAGGTTCACCCACACGGGGGAGAGGCCGTTCAAGTGTGGGGTGTGTGGCAAGGGGTTCACCATGGCCCACAAGGTGACCGTTCACATGCGCGTGCACACGGGAGAGAGGCCCTACATCTGCTCTCAGTGCGGAAAGGCCTTCTCTGATGGTAGTGTGCTAAAGCAACACATGCTGAACCACTCTGGAGTGAGACCCTACCATTGTCAGATCTGTCCCAAGACTTACACATGTCTTAATCACCTGAGGCGGCACTTAAAAAGTCATTCTTCTAACCTAAACTGACTCCAAACAGGAATGAACTCTAAATATAGGTCAGAGTATTTTGAATTGTTTCTACTGACTACAAGGACCACATCACCACTTTGAAGGACCCACTTGCCTTTTATATAATTTCAATACCTGTCGTCTTTCCCCCCATTTCCTTATTCATGTATTTAAATAGAGACAGTGAGCAGAGAGACGAGGATGGCAGGAGAGAGAGAGAGAGAGAGAGAGGGGGATCGCATGCAAGAGCCTTGGGTCGAATTCGAGCCTGGACAATCTGTGGGAAGGACTTGAGCCTTATTTATGTGGTATGTGCTCTCATTCAGTGATCCACCGGTGTGCAGTGTACCCTCTCATTTGACAAAGGTTAAGACATTTTCTTTGCTTTGTCACTTGTCGGCGACATGAATGATCATTTCATCTGCGTTCTTTTGTTGTCACTCCTGTTATTGAGGCATGACGGCAGCATATACTGTAAATGATTGGAGAACACTCTTGAATCATGTTGATGTTGACCAATCAAATGAAACACTGTATAATGAATGGAATAATGGAATTGAAGTATGGCTACCATTAGAGGTGATGGTAATATTTGATCTTCACTTAACCTGCAGTACTATTGCTGTTCTTCAAGGAATAATTTAAGCGGGGATACAGTATTCTTTTCTTTTCTTTTTTTTTTTCTTTAAAAATAAAAACGGGGGCCATATTTTTAGATAGTTTGAACCATAAATGAAGGGTTGGCGTAAATAAATGGTTAAATTGGTCTCTTTGGTCGCCTCCGGATGCTAAAGGCCACCAATCCTTTGTTTGTGGACAAAGTTATCTAAAATGTGTTCCCAGGTAAAAAACAGAGAAAAGAATCCCCATAAATATAAACAAGTTTCCTTATTTCTTAATTTTTCATATTAGGCTTGGTCCTTGTGGTTTGTGTTGCTTCCTTGAGTTTGGTACGTTGTAATACATTTTGATATAAAGTTATAAACTAAAGGATATTGTGAAATTTAGATCATGAACATGATTGTATTGATGGAAATGTTATATTTTTGGGAAGATCACTGATATTCTAAAAAATAAGACTATATGATTGGTCTCTGTAAATACGAAGGAGAAAACAAAATCATGAATTAATGGTTGGACGGCTGATTGATTAAAATGACTGGTAACGTTTAGCCCTGTGGGTCTAATTTTCTATCGTTCTCAAGCGGTGTTGCTTTCTCAAAATAAAGAATACAAACTTTGTCAGGCAACAAAGTTCATACCGTACTTTGTCTTTGTGCACGATGATTGAATGTGTTTTTAAACGAACAAAATATATTTGTTAAGTAAGTTTGCACATACTGTACAAAGACACTGACTTGGTACAGGTATTTTCTACAAATAAAATTAATTAGGCAAAGATTTAAAAGAGAAACTCCAAATGGAAATTAAGGCGGTGAAGGTTGGGGGTCTTGTGTCCAGTGTGCGACTGTGCATACTATCACTCAAAGACCCTTATCGCTACCCTGGATGAAGTCAAAGTGGCACAGTGGTAAACATGTAAAGTTTCACTAGGGGGCAGTATGTGACCAGTATCTTCTACATCTAACTTGATCTTCATGCATAATTACAAGCAGCCCCGCAGAGGTGAAGAGCTTGATCCTTCCTTGGAAGTCCCTTATAACCCTCACAACACCTTTTTGGGGTGCATACTTAGTTTAGACGAGCCATTGGTTAGACATGGGTTAAGGTTAGGTTTAGGTGTGCTGCCCCAGGGGAGGTTAGGTTTAGGGTGAGGGTTTGAGATAGGTTGTAGTTGTAGGACTAATGACTGGTCTAACCAATGACTAGTCACTAGTCTAAACCAAAAACTGTCTGAACTAAGCCTGAAAGACACTCATTGAAATATCCAGATGTGTGTCGGCAACATTAGGATTGAACCAGAGAAGAGGTCACGGACCCAACTGATGAGGGCCTGTTTATCCACAGGAAGTTCATTAGACCCACTTCCTGTCATTAACTTAATTCAGATGGGGCTGTTTGGACTTTTAAATTGGCAGCCATTTCCTCATGTTTTGTCCAGCACTCGCCAGCAAACATGCAAATGTATGGCCAAAAAGAAAGAGCACATTTAAACTTTGCCGTGCAACAGAGTCACGTGCTGAACATAGCAGATCTACAAGCATCCGTGAAGCTTTATGAGTTTGTAGATCTATTATAATACAGTAATACTGGATATTCAGCAAGAATGTGATTCTGTCATACAACAAAATGTAACCGTTGGCATTAAAAACTACTCTTGTGTGTACTTGGTACTAATGCTTTGACCACCTCCCCCAACCTTGCCTACATGTTTTAGTACCAACAGGACCCCATAGAGTAATGGACTGGATAACGGTCGGTAACATCACGCAATGTGAGAATAATCTGCTCCATCTGTGTGCTCTGCTGTGCTGGTTTTAATGTTCTGCCTCCGACTGCCTGGAATAGGGACAAAAAGAGGTTCAGAGGGTTTCGCTGTAATCTCTCTCTTATTTCACTATTTTCTCTCATCTCACTTCTTGTGGTTTTTATTTTATTTTCCCTTTGACATTCATCATAATTTACGAATGAATATTCGAATGACTTTCATGGCCAATCAGTTCAATAATCAAAACAAATAGCGGCGCTCACATGGATTAAATGAGGTGTGTTGTTGGGGAAAAGCCACTGGCGGCTATGCTGGAGATATTCACTCACTCACTCACTGCCGTCAGCCATTATAGCACCACGTTATTACAACCGAATAGAGTGAGCGGTTAGGAAGATACCAACAGACCTGGACTGACAGGCAGCTGTGTGTATGTATGTGTGTATATATATATATGTATGTATGTATGTGTGTGTGTGTGTGTGTGTGTGTGTGTGTGTATATATATATATATATATATATATATATAGACCTACATATTGACGGATCCAGTGTGATTTGCCGTCAAAGGGCCAGCATTCCAAGCATGGCCTGGCATCACACATGCTGTCCTTCTCAGTATTTCTGCAGAATCTCCTCCAAAGTCAGAACTGAGCATGTCTCTTGTCTGCCAACAAAGACAAGAAGTTCTGCACACCTTTGATGTTAGTATGCTGCAAACTTTATATATATATATATATATTTTAAGACCTCTCTCTTAACTGCACTATATGGCAATAAAAAGCACATGTTGAACACACGGTTCAGTTCAGGCTTCACAGTTAATTGCAGGGAATGTTTATTATTTATGATGACCTATAGGTTGAGTTGTTTACAGGCAAGGCATGCATGCATGTACACATTAAATACATTGCTGTTGTAAACTAATATGTGACGGTTAGTTTGGTGATGTAACCGGCAGAAGCAGATGATAGTGGGAGCACCAGAGTGCAGCCAGAATCCTCTCGATCTTTAACGAGTTCTCCTGAGTTTATTACAAAGGCTGTTATTGAGAATTGATTTGATTTGATACACGTCTCGGCGTAATATTCAACCCAGGACGTACACGATAAAGTGTAATAGAACACTTATTTGTTGTCCTTCCTGAAAATGCTGTTTCAAATCTGAAATTTGTACGAGAAACAACGGCTACGAAAAAACAATATCCAGCAGAATGAGCAGATTTACTGTGAGAGCTCCGTAATAAACAAAGATCATTACCAGATGTGTCTCCCTCTCCCTCTCTCTCTCTCTCTCTCTCTCATGCCCCCTCATCCCTCCCCCTTACTCCCCCTTGCTCTTCAATAGTACTCCCCGCACACACACACACACAACTGTTTTTTTCCTCCCTAAAAGAGTGACCTCAGTGGAAACTGTGAGTCCTGGCCAGACCTAACTCACAGGCTAACACATACAGTAAAGCACACACACACACACACACACACACACACACACACACACATTGTGTCCATAGCAACCGCGTAGGACAGCTACCCCCATCATTGCGTTGCCAAATGAACATTCTATTCTAGACGCCTACACACCTCTGCCTCCCTCTCCTTATTGGCACTCCATCCCCAATTTCCCCAGTCTTTTCCAATGCCTTCTCCAGCTAGCCAGACCCCACCCCAACCATGCACTACTACCACCAGCGACCCGCCCCAGGCAATGAAAGAAAGGCCACTAGATGGCAGTGTTGCTCCTTCTGAACTTCGTGGGGGAAATAAAACTGCTGGCCAGGAAACAGACATGATGCCAAGAACATCCTTCTGTTCCACTCCCTCCTCCTCTCTTTGACTCTTTCTTTAATGTGCAGGTCAGATCTGGACACTGAAGTGTACCAGATGTGTCAGAGACTCCACCCACTGTCTCCCTGCGAGGAACAGAGCAGAGCAGGGAGACATGTACAGAGAGAAGAGATTACAGAATGCTTTCAAGATGTTTGGCATCTGGTATTCGTTAAGCATGAGTGCTGAAAATTACGCCAGTCTTGCATCTATTCACTGTTGTTGCATTTGTCTACAATCATCTACAGTAGTATGAGAGAGATTAGTATAGTTTATATATATACTCTCTCTCTCTCTCTCTCTCTCTCTCTCTCTCTCTCTACTGTTTTGGTGTCTTGGAAAAACCATATGAATTATGAACTCCTAGATAGAATCATCCATTTCTGACACAAACATGAAGTTGGCTAGTAGGCTACGTTTATGAATCAAAGCCTATGTTGCTTATATTATTTTATCTTTTGTGAAAAATGTTTGCATAATTATGGAAGCATATGCCCTGAGAGGACCCTAGTGCTGAGTGTGACTAATATTAATGCAGGAATCGGTTGTTATTGTTATAGGGAGATTAGGGACTGTTCTGGCATTTAGAATGAAACTTCTTCTCCTGTGCTGTTCCGTGCGCGCTCCCATATACCTCCCTCCCTTCCACAGAAAGCGCGTGAACTCCTCCTCCGCCTTCTCCGCGTCTCCAGGTCCTCTGTATGCGCGCTCCGGGCTTCGCACGCACTGGACAAACGGCGTCGCAGCACTGGATTTATTTTATAACAAAAAAAAGTTTGCCAATATTATTTAGAGAGGTATAACGGGGTTGCGGGTCGGAGTGGTTCGGTGTTTTTAGGGGGGTAGGGTAGGAGTTTAAAGGGGGTTTTTTGTGTGCACTTTATACTTTCTTCCACGATGGAGACCGGAGGAGTTCTCCTCGCGCTGCTGTGCGTCTTGGCTGGGGTGCGAGCGCAGGTCCTAAATAGACCGAGGTTTGCGGGTAGGTTGGAGAAAATTACTATTTATTTTCCTGGGAAAAAATTATATGTACCAAAATGTTCGCTAACGTGAATGTACTTGTAGCACTAGCATATAGCAGCAGATTAGTTTATGTGTGTGTATAAATAAAAGCGACATGTTCATCTTCATAAAGTTGATGTCGCCACAGGGAAATAATCCAGATGTTCTCTCCTCACTGGCTGCGTATTAGCTCTGGTCCATACCTCACTGGCTGCTCTGGTCCATAGCTCGAGCTATGGACCAGAGCTATAGCTGCGTATTAATGTTAAGGCCTATACTGTGTCTTCAAAACTAAGTGCCCAGTTGCAATATAGCAACACAACAAGTTCACTGTGTGTAAGTAGGCCAGCTGTTCAGTGATCATGGCTATTTAAGTTTAGGGTATAAGGAACCGTGAAAGCTTATATGTTTTGAATTGGAATGTTGCTGTTGCATGATCAGACATCAAACAGCTGTGGACAGATATGAACTAAAGGTGCCTACAGGCCCTCTCTCATGTCTGCTGCTACAGTGCTAATGAGTTACAGAAGGCTGAAGACAGACATCTTATGGACTGACTAGGATAGGCCTACACCTGACCTGACCACCTCCTTCATGACTCAACTGATTGTGCTGCTCTGTGGGCCTGCTACTCAGTATATAATTGATTCTTGTATATTAATTAATTAATTAATTGATCAATTAATTTAATCAAATACCTTTTTGGTATGCCTGCACAGTATAGGCTATTTACAACATAATTTTGGGTATGAAGCCAGCTTCATTTAGGGTGACCAGAAGTCCCCCTTAGCAGGGGACAGTCTCTCATATCCAAGACTTTTCAGGTGTCCCACAAATTGAGACCCCCCTGTCCCACATTGTGACTGGCGGGCATCAGTGTCCAAATGCCCTAATAGTTAATCCCCTATAGTTGGCTTTCAGTTAAGCCTGTTAAAATAAAATGTGAGAAGCCAGAGGGGTTTAATTTAACAAAATGATAGGCAATTAAGCCTACAGTATATGGGTCGAATATGACCACTTGTCCAGTTGTCCCACACAATCAATATTTCTGTCCCTCAAATGAACAGTTTGGATCTGGTCACCCTAGCTTCATTGGTTGGTTGGATGGAAGAATTGGTTGGTTGGTTGATTGATTGATTGATTGATTGACAGATTGAACACTTGATTTCTTGGGCTATGTTCTGTCTGTGCAGAGTGTCCTGTGGACCTGTTCTTTGTGTTGGACACATCGGAGAGTGTTGCCCTGAGGCAAAAACCGCCCAACTTTTATATCGACCAGATCAAGGACTTCACCAAACGCTTCATAGATGAACTCCAAGACATGTAAGACACGTTGAAGACACTGGTCCTCAAACCTTTAAGATATGTAAGACACTGGTTCTCAAACCTTTAACCCATTCTGACCTGATTCATTCTGACAGATTCATACTCCACTGGACACACACTGGTCTGATTAACCCATTCTGACCTGAGATCAGATTCTAAAAATGTCAGTCGCTCTTCGATTTTTCAAAAATAGCAGACCTACAAGCGTGGCGCGCTATGAGCTTGTAGATCTGCTATTTTTCAATAGCTAAAGCACAACATGATGCTAACACCAAAATGGGTTCCCGTTCAGAATGGCTTAAGATATGTAAGACACTGGTTCTCAAACCTTTAAGATATGTAAGACACTGGTTCTCAAACCTTTAAGATATGTAAGACACTGGTTCTCAAACCTTTAAGATATGTAAGACACTGGTTCTCAAACCTTTAAGATATGTAAGACACTGGTTCTCAAACCTTTAAGATATGTAAGACACTGGTTCTCAAACCTTTAAGATATGTAAGACACTGGTTCTCAAACCTTTAAGATATGTAAGACACTGGTTCTCAAACCTTTAAGATATGTAAGACACTGGTTCTCAAACCTTTAAGATATGTAAGACACTGGTTCTCAAACCTTTTCCATGCATGTCACGGACCCCCAAATCCACATTTTATTAGGCCATGGAATCCCATTTGAAAAGATATCCCTGGGACCACCCGACCCACAAGAGAAGATGTTTACAGTGATGTTCAACCAAGGACCCCCAGTTTGACCTGCATTAGTCTACGGCCCCACATGTAATGACATTGCTATCTCTGGGACCCCCAACTTATATTGTAAAATCACTGTTAAGTTAACTCTGAGAGGTACAGACCCATAAAGGTCCATTCGGTTCCTAACTATCTCTAATTGATCTAGAGACCCACTTGAACGCCCTCAAGTACAAGTACCCCTAGGGGTCCCCGGACCCCACTTTGAGAAGCAATGATGTAGGAGACATATACACTCTAGCTAGCAGGGGTCATGACTCCTGGCTGGTACCTGGTATTATGCCCCCTGCAGCCTTGTATATGAATTACATGCCTCACCTCAACGATTGTGTTGTTGACTGAATGACTGTCAGTCAATAATTTGTCATGTGTCATTTCTCAGGCGCCATCCGTGCGACCGTTACCTGACGTGGAACTCCGGAGCGCTGCATTACAGCGACGACATCATCCTCGTGCGTGCGCTCACCGACATCACCACGCACAAGCAGGAGCTGAAGAATGACATTGACACCATCAAGTACATCGGCAAGGGCACGTACACCGACTGTGCTATCAAGAGAGGCCTCGCCGAGCTGCTCGTAGGGTAATGACAAGACTCACACACTCACACGCTATAGCCTCAGTCCCAGCCTTACTCATCTCTGGAAGAGAAAAGCCTGCAGGTCACAGCCTGCAGGTCACAACCTAAGGCACAGAGTGTATATCGGTGGAAGTGTCGGCCCGGAACATCCTTCAGATGTATTTTCCCCGGATACGATATTTTTCAACAAATCACAACACTTCTTTCTTTCACGGAGAACGTAAACAGATTCGTAAACAGATTCGTGACTAAATTTGACTGAGGGACTGCCATTGGATTTTTTTGAATTTTCGTTTTTTCATGTCATATGAAAGCAGGGAATCATAGCTTCAAATTGACATATTGGTTGTTCAGTTTGGCCCACCAGTTTTGGAGATATGGCTTATAGAGTAATGTCTTGCAGAAAACAGCGAGTTGAGAAAACAGGCTTGAAAAGTTCACTTCTGTGGTCTCTAACATTACACCTAGTTACATGTTTGGGCATTTATTTCATATATACAGCTCTGACACTTATTTCAGACATACTCTAGTATGTAACGAAGGTTTTCTCCTCTGATGAAAAGCTGTAATTTGCGCGATGGCAGACTCTCAGTCAAATCTGGTCACATTAGTGTCATCGTCGTTTCCCTGAGCGGTTCCTCCGCCCAGAGTCCCACTACTTCCACCAATACACTCTACAGCGTAGTTCTTGCCCAGCATGCTCACGTGCACACAATTCAATTCAATTCATTTGAGGGGCGCTAGCTAGCCCCTCCTATGCCCAGCTTGGTGTGTTTGTGTGTGAACACAAACATTGGCTGATGATTGGCCGATCACCCCATAGCGATGATTTGATTGGCTGAGCAAAGTACATATTGAAGGTAAAGGTGAGGGCAGAAAAGTGAAGACGCCAAAAGTGATTGATGATGATTTGATGATTTGATTGGCTTATGATTATAAGAGTGCCCCTCACTTCACACAAGTGTGATTTTTGAGGGACGCCAGCCCCTCTATACACATATACACCTTTATATGTTTGTCTTTAGTTCAATGTTTGTTTTGTAAATACCATTGACAATGAAGGGAAAATGTACGTCATAATGTGCCTCATTACATCATATTGTCTCTTTATTGTTAATTGCGTTTAATGTTTGTGTTGGCGCCATTTGTTTTATATCACCATTACATCACCTAATCGACATGAGTATATATTAGCGCCCCTCACTTGGAATCCCCATCGGTGATGTCATTGGTAGAATCCCCATTGGTGATGTCATTGGTAGACGGGGTATGAACTGCCCATAGCTCATCAATAAGGCGCAGAGTGAGAGACATTGTGCCATCATGGCGGCTGTGGCTCAGGAGGTAGAGCAGCTCGTCCAATGATCCCTGGGTCGGCGGTTCGAATCCCGGCTCCTCCTCCTGTCTGCATGTCGAAGTGTCCTTGGGCAAGACACTGAACCCTTCATCGCCTCCAGTGAGTTGGTCGGTGTGAGCTTGCCAACATTGGTGTGTGAATGTGGAAGTGAGGACGCTGGCGTCGACTGTTCGCCGCTTCACCTCCCAATGTATGAATGAATGAACCATTGTAAAGTATCAGGTCTAAATGAAGTACTGAAGTCCTGAAGTACAAGTATTTATAGTATTTACAGTATTTACAGCATTGATAGTTTTTCCACCACTGTTCCTTTGTCTCTGCAGGGGTTCCCACTACCATGAAAACAAGTACATTGTAGTTTAAGAAGTGTTCCTTTGTCTCTGCAGGGGTTCCCACTACCATGAGAACAAGTACATTGTAGTTTAAGAAGTGTTCCTTTGTCTCTGCAGGGGTTCCCACTACCATGAGAACAAGTACATTGTAGTTTAAGAAGTGTTCCTTTGTCTCTGCAGGGGTTCCCACTACCATGAGAACAAGTACATTGTAGTTTAAGAAGTGTTCCTTTGTCTCTGCAGGGGTTCCCACTACCATGAGAACAAGTACATTGTAGTTTAAGAAGTGTTCCTTTGTCTCTGCAGGGGTTCCCACTACCATGAGAACAAGTACATTGTAGTTTAAGAAGTGTTCCTTTGTCTCTGCAGGGTTCCCACTACCATGAGAACAAGTACATTGTAGTTTAAGAAGTGTTCCTTTGTCTCTGCAGGGGTTCCCACTACCATGAGAACAAGTACATTGTAGTTTAAGAAGTGTTCCTTTGTCTCTGCAGGGGTTCCCACTACCATGAGAACAAGTACATTGTAGTTTAAGAAGTGTTCCTTTGTCTCTGCAGGGGTTCCCACTACCATGAGAACAAGTACATTGTAGTTTAAGAAGTGTTCCTTTGTCTCTGCAGGGGTTCCCACTACCATGAGAACAAGTACATTGTAGTTTAAGAAGTGTTCCTTTGTCTCTGCAGGGGTTCCCACTACCATGAGAACAAGTACATTGTAGTTTAAGAAGTGTTCCTTTGTCTCTGCAGGGGTTCCCACTACCATGAGAACAAGTACATTGTGGTAGTGACCGACGGTCACCACCATCAGGAGCCCTGTGGAGGCGTGCAGGAGGCTGCTAATGAAGCCAGACAACATGGGGTTAAAGTGTTCGCCGTCGCTATCTCCCCTGACCAGGAGGTATAACACAAACGCACGCACACACACACACACACACACACACACACACACACACACACACACACACACACACACGCACACGCACACGCACACACTGATTGATTGATTGATTGATTGATTGAATACCTATTGTAAACAATGTACACAAGTTAAAAACATGCCAAATAGATTACATAAAAAGTCAAAGGCTTGTTTCCACTCAAAAACAACTACGCAAAAATAGAAAATCTAAATGTATAATTAAATACACACACACACTAGCCTTGACCTTATAACTATTGATATAGTGCATGAAAACACTGTAATAATGGCCCCCAGACATTAATTTCCTTATGAAGCAATGCAAGCTTTGCAACAGTGCCAGTAAAGAATGGGTTTCAGTGAGTTCTGACAGCTTTATAGCGGGGTTCACAACAAACAGTAAATAATGTCACATAGGATGGACTGGAGCTGCTAGGGCCCGTTGCCAAAAGACATACAGAGGTCATCCTTACATTTTCCTGTGACACACTGTGATGCCTCAGCCTGGAAACATCCAGAAGCTCAGCTTCTCTTAGGGAGATATTTTATGAACCCTCATCAAGTACAGTAAACATCTTACAATATAGTTTACACGAGGATTCGTCTTGGGCCTACAGAGCATATAGAGACTGGCCCCTGTTGTGCCTGAGTCAGAAATAAGGGCAACTATGACATCTCTTGCATTGATATTTAATTATTTACACTACAGTATATTGTGTTTTGTACTGACTGAGGTTGGTGTTGGATGATGATGTTGATCATTGCAATTGTTTGCCGTGGTAAATACATTTAATAATTGCTCGGAAATAAACTAAAGGTGTTTAGAAGCAAGTCCTCAGTATGTTATAATAATAATAATAATAGCTCAGATTTATATAGCGCTTTTCTAAATACCCAAAGCGCTTTACATGGGAACACCAGGAACAGACTATATTAAGAAAAAAGATAAAAGCAAAAACATAACAGATACAGGGTTAAAAAGATAAAAAGATAAACGAGACCTCAGGATATCACCAGGAGAGTCTAGAAATCTTCATAATACTCTACTATTATTACTTCTAACTAAACTCGATAAAACCCATACCGGCCCTTAACACAATAGCGACAAGTCATATTTGTAGGCCTTTACATGATGTTTTTGTGATGTCTCACCAGGACACCAGGCTGTCAGTCATTGCCACCGACCACAACTACAGACAGAACTTCACTGCTGCCGATCACTCGCCAAGATCCACCAAGATGGCAACCATCCGCAGCATCATTGACATGATTGTATGTATCCTCTTCTCTTCTCTTCTCTTCTCTTCTCTTCTCTTCTCTTCTCTTCTCTTCTCTTCTCTTCTCTTCTCTTCTCTTCTCTTCTCTTCTCTTCTCTTCTCTTCTCTTCTCTTCTCTTCTCTTCTCTTCTCTTCTCTTCTCTTCTCTTCTCTTCTCTTCTCTACTCTACTCTTCGCAGTTTGATGTGATCCTAACCATTGTTTTCCCTTTTACTTTTCAGACAAACGAGACCAAGGATGTGGTATGTTTTTTCTTTTAAGTTTACATGTTACTATTACTATATGTTTGCTCTGAAAACGTAAATACTTGGTGCTGTACCTGACCTGTATGAAGCTGAAGATCCGGAGTACCATTCAGATGCTAGTCATCATTCTAGCAAATTGTTATCCTTTATGTTTACATCTTATGAGAAGTAAAGCAAAGAATATCCATTTTAAGATAACAATCTGACATCACTGAGTCAATCCTTTGTTTTCTTCTGTTATCTCCAGTGCTGCTCTTTCGACTGCAACGTAAGTACCTCGTATGACACCTCCATGTCCATTCGTAGCGCTCCAGTTGTTCAAAGCCGTGACATCGGATCACCTTTCCATGTTTTCTTTCTTTCCGCAGGCTCCAGGGGGGCCCAAAGGACCCGACGGAGACTTTGGTGGAAAGGTGAGAGATCGTACTACCGTTACTAATGATGTCCCGAATCCCGATCACGTTTTTTTGCTCCCGATCCGATTCCAATCGTTTGATTTTGAGCCTCTGCCGATACAGATTTTTCCCGACGTGATCGGCCCTGATTTCCGATCACCCGATCCGATCGGGACAACCCTAATTGTTACACCATATCTAGTCAACTAGGAGACATTTGTGTACTTTTTTCTCAAGGCTAAAAGTTTAACTACCAGGAGAAATTTGAATACCATGTACACATTTTCGCCATGCATTCTTCACTGCGTCAATTTGTACAACTATTGACTTTGTGATTGTGTCGTCTCTCTTTGTAGGGAGAAACAGGCAGACCAGGCTTGCCAGGAGAGAAAGGAGATCTCGGCGCCGCAGTAAGCACCCCGTCGCTCACACGGACACACATGCAAACATAAACACATATACTGTAATATGCGAAGTTACACTTTTCACACGCGTGTGACACACACACACACACACACACACACACACACACACACACACACACTAACACATAGTTGTATAAATCTTTGTCTTACATTATTTCAACAACTGGACACAACACAGGACAAGAGGCCACGTTATTGAGATGTCTTAAATCTGATGTTTCATTGCTTTACAGGGCAATGTGGGAGATCCCGGCCCTATCGGATACC